>NC_142789.1:30050122-30411372 GCF_988280905.1 Pimephales promelas | reverse complement strand
CTAGCGGTGCGTCGCAATCATAGAAGTGTGTTACAGGAAAAGTGGGAATGAGAACATGATACATGCATATAGCGATGCGAATTGGGCCGCTGATGTGACGGAGTAGCTACGCGCTACGCATTAGCCTAAACACAAACAGTCCCTTGGTGTCATGGACGAACAAAAGGCCGCGCACCCGTGAGGACGAACAACTGACGGCTAGAAAACATTGATCTAAAATATGAATCTAATATGAAGACAATCATAGAAAATCCGAGATGTAAACGTGTGGACATTAAAGGGATAGTTCACTTTGAAATGAATGTTTGATATGTTTTATCGTCCCTCAAGGGCATCCGAGATGTAGGTGTCTTTGTTTCCACAGTATTTTCAATTTTGATATTTTTCAGTCAAACCGTTGTTGTCTATCAGTCATATAATGGAGGTCTATGGTCACCACCTCAAAGAGCAGCACAGAGAAGTCCAAATTAAACATGATTTAATGACTCGTAAATGTAAGTACACACTGATGGCCTAAGACATGAAACGAGCGGTTTGTGTGAGAAAACCAACAGTATTTATATAGTTTTTACCTCGTGTAATCACAGTGATCTGAATCATTTGTTCAATGTCCAACTGAACCGAACTGAATCAGTTCAATGTTACGCCTGGAGTGATCGCTCGCGTGTGACGTCACTCAATATTTACACGGAGATTTCGGAAGTTTTACCTTTTACTAAACATATTTAGATATCCCGAAATCGTCTTCCATTGCGGTTTCCCGTATATCTAAATATGTTTAGTGAAAGGTAAAACTTCCGAAATCTCTGTATAAACAAAGAGTGACGTAGCGATCACTTCCAGACCGAAGCGCCCGTGCCGTCAGATCATTTTGTCATGGCTGTGATTACACGAGGTAAAACGATATAAATACTGTTGGTTTTCTCACACAAACCGCTCGTTTCGTGTCTTAGGCCATCAATGTGTTCTTACATTTACGAGTCATTAAATCATGTTTAATTTGGACTTCTCTGTGCTGCTCTTTGGTGGACCCCCTTAGCCTCCAGTGTATGACTGATAGACAACAACGGTTTGACCTAAAAATATCAAAATTGAAAATACTGTGGAAACAAAGACACCTACATCTTGGATGCGCTTGAGGTAAGATAAAACATATCAAATTAATTTAAAAGTGAACTATCCCTTTAAGTCCCATTCTGTGAGGAGTGTAATAAACAGGATTAGTCTGGCTTTCTGTCCTGTACACTCTCAGAAAAAAAGGTACAAAAGCTGTCACTGGGGCTGTACCTTTTCAAAAGGTACACTTTTGTCCATTTTAGGTGCCAATATGTACATTTTAGGTGTTAATATGTCAATTTTAGGTGGTAATATGTACATTTTAGGTGTTAATATGTCAATTTTAGGTGGTAATATGTACATTTTAGGTGCTAATATGTCAATTTTAGGTGGTAATATGTACATTTTAGGTGCTAATATGTCCATTTCATGAGCTAATATGTACATTTCATGTGCTAATATGTACATATGTAAATTTGGGTGTTAATATGTACATTTTAGGTGCTAATAATTCCATTTCATGAGCTAATATGTACATTTTAGGTGCTAATATGTACCACTAAGGTAGCCTTTGGGTACAAAAGTGTACCTTTTGAAAAGGTACAGCCCCAGTGACGGCTTTTGTACCTTTTTTTTGAGAGTGTACTAACAAAACCAGCAACTAAGCTCAAGTTAATGACATTTAACTCATTTATGTTTGGTGTAAGAACTTGAACTTAAAATGACGCGAAACACGAAATGAACGGTTGACTAAAATCCTAAATTTAGTTTTACATTAGTGTGTGTGAATGAATAGTCGTGGACTCGTGCTGGAAACACAATACAGGTCAGGACGATAGAAACAATAACAATATTCATGATTCTGAAGATGAAAATACAGAATTATTTGAGACGAAATGCTTTCACTCTGTCACTGACTAGATATATTTAAAATAATTATGTCATAATTATGACATTTGTCATTATCAGCAGCCACAAACATTCCCCCATTGCATTATTAATCATTATATTCAACATTATATATAGTAGATTAATGTAGTACTGACACTAAAACTCTGAAAACGTATTATTTCATACAGTAATTTACATTTTGGGTGAAATATACCTAATATACATTGTATTGCGATATATTGCGAGCCAATCAAAACCCAGACCCAGAATCCATCAGTGATCCCGAACAGATCTGCCTCATTTCAACATGACACACATTCAAATCAATGGCTCATTTGCCCATTGGGGCTAAACATGTGACCCTGTTTAGCCATACAGACGCCCTTCATTTCCCATCAGCCTCGCTGAGATGGCAGACAGACCCCAGAGACACAAACACACACCGACGGTTTGCATACACACATTAAAAAGGCCCAGATTATGGATGCAAACTCGTTCTGATAACGCTTTGCCGCCCACTCGAGAGCGTTTGATTCCCCGAGATAATCGATCGAACCATCGATGGATCGATAAAGGGGGAACACTGTGTGCTGGGGTCAGCTCGGGTCGCCGACGGCACATGATAAGACAGGGATACGTGACATTTAAACCGGCCAATAAAAGCCACTTAGTATTCAAATCATCAGGAGCCGAGGCGTTCGCTCTGGGCAAAAGACTGAAGCCATTATATGTGTCTGTCTTCTGCTTCTGCGCGTCTGGACTGTGAAAACACACACACACACACACACACACACACACACACACACACACACTGAGATCACAATAAAACAGCTGAATGAGCTGCGATGTGAATCATAACTCCACAAGAAACAAGATATTCACTATAATGAATGCACTGGAAATGCAACAACACCGTGCAGTTAGTTAACATTATATATTTACTAATTAAAAATATGCAATACATTTGATATTAATTTGTATTAACATTAGTTCATAAAAATCCAGCTGTTCATTGTGCGTTCGTGTTAGTTCACAGCGCATTAACTAATGTTAATTTTAATGACGTATTAGTAAATGTTGAAATTAATATTAACTAACAGTAATAATGATCCTTATTTTAAAGTGTTGGAGCATTTTTAATAAATTGATCCTATGATTGAGCAATATGTGATTTGTTCACAGATATGGGGTTTTCATATAGATTTTACTATGTTTTAGTTAGTAGATGGATGCATATAAATGCTAACATAAATAAGTTATGAATGTTGTAACATACAATAAATATATAATTTCTGAATCCCTCACAATGCTCAAAAATATCATTCTTTCTTGTGTTCATTCAAAAAAAAAACATGCTTTTATTATTTTCACACACACAATTAAACCAGGAACATGTACTACTAATATTTGACCAGGAATATATATATATATATATATATGGGCTGTGCAAAAATTAGTTTCGATTAATCGCATCCAAAATAAAAGTCTGTGTTTACATAATATATTTGTGTGTGCTGTATATAATTATTTTGTATACATAAATACAAACACATGTATGTATATATTTAAGAAAATGTGTTATTCATATATAAAATATTTATATTATTTATATAATATAGATTATGTATTTATATATATATATATATATACAGAATTTAAGCACAAATAATTCTTGAATACATACATGCATGCATAGGTATTTATATATACAAAATAATTATATACAGCACACACAAATATATTATGTAAAAACACAGACTTTTATTTTGGATGCGATTAATCGCAATTAATTTTTGCACAGCCCTACCGTTATAGACAAAAAATAAAAATATATAAATAAAAATCATAATATGAATATTAACAAAAATCTCATAATATAATAATTCGACCAAGAACATGCAGTAATAAAGTAAATGGGGTCCATTATAATTTAATGGTTAGAAGTAGAATATACATTAATATTAAAGAATATCATTGATCAGACTGTGCTGTATGAGAACTGGATGAGATCATTAGATGAAATGAACTAATTTAATAATTGATGATCTTTATTCTTAACAAAGAAACCGAACAACAGCCCGAACGCATTATTCTCCTGTTATCTCTGTAAAGCTGCTTTAAAACGATGATCTGTGTGGTATAAAGCGCTGTACACAGCTTAGATTTAATTAGACGTTCGTTTAAAACGGTTTCATAAATGACTCGCTCGTGATTCTGCTCGTTTTCTGGTAACTGGAGTCGAGTTATTAAAAATGTCACTGAATAAAGTCATCAGCTCGTCCATGTGAAATATCTTCAATGGTCTGACTTTAAAAACCGTGAACACAAACCCACAGTGATTCATATCAGAGTGAGTGTCAAAGATTTCCTCCAATCTGATTTGACTCTGAATAGTTTACAAGAACACCAAGGATTTCATCACATGAGACACACAAACATCTTCAGTTGTGATTATTTGCTAAAAAGTGTGATTTTACAGCCACTGTTGTCATATGCACATCACGTATGATACAGTACGTGTTCCCGGACACTGCTTTAAACTGCTTTCATCAAATGCAAAATAAGTTTCTATGCATGTAATGGCTAATGTTGGTGTTTTCGATCGTCCATATACACTGTGCAATGTCATCCACATGAACTCGGCACCGCAAAAATAAGATATCATCTTTACTGCTGTGTTTATGAATGTACCAAACACATGCACACTTTGATCACAGCGCAAGAGATGCAATTAAACTATTTCCACACCTGTTTAATGTGATTAAAATCAGCATAGGCCCACATGTTTTACTACGATTATGAATCCTATATCGTTATCGGCCTGATAAGAAAATATGCCCGATATATTAAAGCTGATAAATGCGCACTGTTCAACATGATGGGTTTGAATTATCATAGTCATATCGGCCACAAAACTTTATAAGTGTGTGTTTGGGACGTGGCTTTTAATGATGAGACTTCTGTTTTTGTAATCAGGCTCTCAAAAAATATATAAAAATGTGGATTTTATCGGCCAATATATCGGTTATCGGTTTTCAAACATTTTATCGGTATCGGACAAAGTTTTCATCCCTAGATTACATGAGGTAAAGTTTAATCGTAATGTTACAAAAGATCACATCAGATGGTTAATATTGCTCTAAAACATACCAGAGTACTAAACATGGTGGATAAATACAGTGCGCGATCAACCGAAACGCCTGTTACCACCAGGTGGCGCACAGCAGGTTTGAAAACTGCTCGATAAGGCTGTAATTGTGATGTTTTTACTTTTAAATAAAGATAAAATCACTGGAAATAATAATAGTGTTGTAACATTTAATCTCGGCTATCTATTTGACGGCAGTGAATCAGTGTGCTTATATTTTACTGTACAGAGTGCCTGTGTTTTTAATTATCAGTGCATTATGCAATACAATAAATACAACGGACGGAAAAGGCGCATGGATCACATGGATTTATTTACTTTGCCAATATTGCAAGGCAAATCAGTGACCAAATTATTTTAAAATAAACTTTCACTGATGCATTTCAACATCAGTTGTTGAGGCTTGAATGTTTGTCTTGACCTGAAATGTATGTAATCTGATAAATGCAAGAAGATATTATAAACGTTCATGAATCTGTAAAGCTGACTTGACTTGATCAAGCGCTGTGAGAATTATGAAGATCCATTTTTAGTTTCTCCTTGTTGTTTTGGTTTGATGTTACTGGCATTGCAAAACCACCAGTTTTGTCTTTTCCTTGCTTTAACCACAGTGGCCGTGTTTGCATCATATTACACAAGAAATTTTGGGTAATACGGATGTTTGCAGAAATCTCAGGAACTCCTTGAACAAGCTCGACACGAGTTACACAGAAACATGTTTGTTCCAAGTCTGAATGCCATTTCTGGTTCCCCAACGAATCTCAAAATAACCATTTTTTTCATAGTGTGAAGAACATTTTAATCTAACCTATGAAGAATGGATTTTTAATTTGATGCCAAATTAAAAACAAAAAACACGTATTTTTACGTTGATATATACCATAGTACTATGCATTCATGTAATATATTCCTTGGGTACTTGAGGATGTATCTATATTTTAAATGTACTTTAAACAATATGCACATTGTAATTTTAAAATCATATTTAAATGTCATTGACATCATGACACCTCGAATTAATCAAATATAACATGTGATTTGTGTTTGGTGAGAATGATCCTGATGTTCACTTTGACACTGGACAGTTTTACCGCAGCTAGTCTGATTTATATCAATGCCACACACTGTTCCTGTTGATGTTTTTCTCTTCGCAGTGTTTTGACATCATCATGCACTAAACGTGTGTCATATCAATGCAGCACTGTGAATCTGAATGCACTGAGAATATTAATGCACATGCCATCAAATACAGTGATTCAGGTCTGACCTTCCTATCCGAGGAGCTCCATCGAGCTCTTCTTTGCCCTTCATCCTCCTCATCTTCACCCATGAGCCCCGGGGATGCTGAGTCTGACTCCTCGCCTTCCTCCAGCTCCTCCTCATCCTCAGCTGACACCTTCAGGCGCTTGGGCGCGCGCTCGTACTCCTCAATCACAGACATAATATATCAATCAATCAGTCAATCGCTCACAAATCGATCATAAAATGATGAGAATAACAATCTGAGAGGAGCGCGGACGCTCATGTGCTGCTCTGAGCAACAGCTCTTGCGCGCTCACGCCCTCGATGCTCGCTCACTGCGGCTCTGACGTCAAGGCTGGGTTTTGATTGGATGCTGCGTCTGAGTGACGGATGAGCGGCGGCGCTGATTGGCTGAGACCGGAGCATGCGTAAAGAACACAGGACTACTTTAAAAGGAGCTGACGTTAAAGTAATTATAATCATCGCTTTGAACTTCTTTGTTTGAATATTACTTTCCTATAACGATCATGTCAAGCACTATTCATAAAACAATAAAGTCATTAGATAGCGTTCCGTATATACAAAATTAATGATAGGCTATTAAAATAATCAGGATTAATGTCTTTCAAACAGAAAACAAAGAGATGTCTTAATTAAAGGTACAATTAAGTCGGAATATTTTAGCAGAGGGAAGTTTGAACCTGGAGAAACAGAAAATGTGTCAAATATGAGGAAGTGGAAACGTGTGGATTTTCTCTGTGACTCAGAGCAGTTTAATGAGAAAACAGAATATAAATAACAAGTGAAGACATGACTGGATTAAATTAGGACAGACAGAAAGACAGAAAGAATGACACACAAACAGACAGACAAAAAGAGACAGACAGAATGACAGATGTGTGTGTGTCTCTGTGGCTTCATGTAGTGGGAGACCAGAGATAAAGATGCGTCTGGCGTTCAGGTCTTTGAGACACACACACACACACACACACACACACTTCAGCAGCGATTACAACCCACCGAGACACACCACACGTCTCTCACATCCCATAAATCTCCTGAAATAAACAGACATTGATAATAATGTCTCCTGTCGTGTTGCTGGTGTGTGTTTTCTGAGTCGTCTCTGTTCTACCTTTTGTTCACCGGGGAGGAAATTGGTGAATTTGCATCAAATAGCGTTTTTGCCACCAGGTGTTTCTCTGCATCAGAACATGCAGGAGCGCTGAAGAGATAAAGCAGGAAGCCTGGAGAACCACACACAGATATCTAGGACAGAGCTGCACAAACATCTGAGTGTATGTGTGGGTCCTCACCGAAACAGAGTTGTGTGGCTGTAATGAAGTGTTTATTTACTCAGTATTTCTGAAACATCCTACTTGAGAAACAGAATGACTGAAGATATTAAGTTTTGATTACGGAGATGTATCCAGATGAAGTGAGTTTTTGCTTAAAGGAGAATTCTTGCGCAAAATGAACCTTTGGTCTAATTGCACATTGCTACCTAGTCAACCGTTATCTGAGATTGGTTTTCATGATTCCCGAATGTAAATAGTTTTATCTCTAAAAACAGTTTAGCCTATAACGCTAGTATAGAGTAATGACAAATAAAAATCGCTTGTTATTACCACTAACAAGGCTCAAAATAGCCCCACACTAACATGATAGCATAATAAGGGTCCCTACATTCAAACCGAAGCATTGAGAACTTTGTCAGTGTCCATACAGTTTAATAAGAAGATATTTTATACACACAGTCAACTTCGCGAATACAGGAAGAAGCCATCTTTGAAAAAATAGTCTCTACCAGTCGATCTACGAACGCCGATCCAAGTGCGCTGGTGAGATGTGAATAAGGTGAAAAATTGAGCGCGAACAGTAGTCTACATGTACATATTGAAGAGAAGAAAATGGTTCGTGTGTTTATGTTTCTTCCGGAAACAACGGACCATATGAGATTCTGCACAGTTCAGCGCACTTGGATCGGCGTTCGTAGATCGACTGGTAGAGACTAGTGATGGGAAGTCCGGTTCTTTTCCGCGAACCGGTTCTTTCGGACAGTTCGTTTTAATGAACCGGTTCAAAAAACCGGTTCACCAGTTCTTTTACGTCATCACGTAATGACGTCAATTCTATCATCCCGGCGGATAAAAATACTTCAAATTAAAGGGCATTTGTAATCACAACTTCAGTTAAATAATAGTATGCATTGTCATAATCATCTTGGATAAGTTTCTTACATTTACATTTTGAAAACAAACCCTGCTGCAGCCTAGGCGATGTGCTAACGCGGATGTTTTACATGTTTTAAATATATAAAATGCATAAATGGTCTTCATCATTTTATTTGTTATTAAATAAACTTACATTTCGCCGATTCGCCCTCTCATTTAAGTCCTGGGTTCACCCGTACTACTGCGTGCTCGTATATCAGCACGGGATCAGCCGAAAGAAAGTTCTGTTCAGAGACGGTGCTATCACGCATGCGCAGTATCTCCAGCTCATCGGTTCTCCGTATCGAACGTGTCCGAAAGAAACAGTTCTTGGTTCTGTACTAGTGATTCAAGAACTGCAACAACCAGTTCTCGACTCGAGAACCATAGCATAGGCCTGTGTGTGCTGACCTGAAACCTGAATATACAGTCGACAAAACTAAAAAATAGATGCATGTCTGTCTCCAATATAGCCTTCTGTAGTCTATACAGTGTATATCATGTTTATAATGTGTTAACATAACGAATTAAACTAATTCGTTATGTTAACACATTATAAACATTTACTAAGCAGTGCACCAAACCTTGGCAAGAGTTTACATCAATGATTTATATTGTTACTTAGAAATTAAATGAGCTAGCTGTTCCTGAAAATATTATTTAATAATAAATGTTTAGTAGTTTGACAGTTTTAGAATCCAATCATTATTTCCAATCGTTAAAATAATACAGTGATACAGTAATGTGATAAACATGTTTCCAAAATGTTTTATTTTGTTACACTTACTGATGTTCAACTAAAGACATGGAAACGTATTTCGTCCCTCAGAAAAAAATGCACGCATGCTCAGCTCATCAACTCATCAGTTCTCAGTATGTCGAACGTGTCGGAAAGAAACAGTTCTCGGTTCTGTACTGGTTATCTGACCGCTGTACCTGTACGTTCGGTAGTACACGCATGCGCAGTATCAGCTGCTCGTGCTCATCACTTCTCTCAGCACCAACATGTCTCCGTTCAGTGAAGTTTTTGAGTTACTGAATAAAATGTACTAATGGATATTGGTTTATTTCGATTCGGAGGCACTGTCAGGCATGTCTGAAAGTGAGTAACTTTAGTAACTTGTGGTAAAGCGCTGACGCAAGACGCGAACTGTTTCGAACGATTCAGTCCGATTTAGTGTACTGGTTCGACCGGTTCACTAAAAAGAACCGGTTCAAAAGAACGATTCGTTCACGAACCGGCCATCACTAGTAGAGACTATTTTCAAAGATGGCTTCTTCTTCTTGTATTCGCGAAGTTGACTGTGTGTATAAAATATCTTCTTATTAAACTGTATGGACACTGACAAAGTTCCCAATGCTTCGGTTTGAATGTAGAGTCCCTTATTATGCTACCGTGTTTCTGTGGGGCTATTTTGAGCCTTGTTAGTGGTAATAACAAGCGATTTTTATTTGTCATTACTCTGTCCTATATACTAGCGTTATACTAGCGTTATAGGCTAAACTGTTTTTAGAGAAAAAAACTGTTTACATTCAGCAATCATGGAAACAAATCTCAGATAACGGTTGACTAGGTAACAATGTGCAATTAGACCAAAGGTTCATTTTGCGCCGGAATTCTCCTTTAAAACAGTGTGCAGTGAGAAATCTTGTTTTTCTTTTCTTCTGACTCCACTTACATTTTCCTGTTTTAAACCCATGTCAGAAATAGTTACTTTGCTTCTCCAGTAAATGCAGCTTGATTTAAGAATGTTTAGATATTTGTTCTGGAAAACAAGACAGAAACACTGAGGAAGAAAGCATTTATTGCACTGAAAATATCAAGCATGGGAACACACACACACACTCTCTCTTCTCTGCACAAGTGTTCACAGCGGTGTCTGAATATATCAGGTGTGTGTGAATACTTGAGCAGGCCTTAAAAATAGCAGACGAGCTCTTGAGCAAAACCGCTGTGAGTGTGTGTCATCTTGAGATCTGGACATACACACACACCAGTGCTTTCAGGTCAGCGGTTTGATCTTACAAACACTAGGAAATACACACTGAAATACTGTGCTTAATTTAATTAGAGTGAAACTTGTTTCTCCACAGATGGTTTCAGTGTAATGCTCATTTACATGAGAGTTTATATGCTTTACATCGACAGATTCAAGCCCATCAGACAGATAGACAGAACAAACAAATGAACAATAGAGCCATGATTTACTGAAAGGCCATCATTAACCCATTACTAACCCATAAGACCATCATTAACCCATCACTAACCTATAAGACCATTACTAATTAACCCATATCTAACCCATAAGACCACCATTAACCCATTACTGAAGACCATTACATAAAAAAACAAGAATTGTCCTCCATTGTGACTTGAAAACTGAATTTTAGAGATTTTAAGAGTTTTTAATAATGAGTGTTGTGATGATGTTTAATCTTCTGAAGATGAATGTATGGTTCATGTTTGTCTGATGCAGAATTAGAGAAACAAATAGAACAGGAATTTAAACATATTAAACTTAACTAACATTAATATTAAAACATATTAAACTTAACTGACACTAACATGTGTTTAATATCTATATAGTGTTGCACAACTGTCTCAATCTGAGCTGTAAATGTGCCGTAGTGCTGAGTCTGCAGCATTAGAGGATTCTGGGTAAGTAAGTCTGGACCATGGCCGATAGCACAGAGGGCATTATGGGATAGACCACATAGACCACACTGTTTGGCTATTAACGGCCTTATGCTCTTTACTGCACACACACACACACACACACACACACTCACTCACCAACGAAAATACACACACACAGTCCACATGTTTAACACAGAATCAAATGTCATGAAACAAACCAACAGGAAATTGGTGATGACAGAGTGGCAGAACACACACACAGAGAGAGAGAGAGAGAGAGAGAGAGAGAGAGAAATCATGACTGACAGCGCTAAAAGTGTGTGAACGACATCATACTTCAGTCTGAACAACACAACAGTTCCTCATTTCACAGTGTAGTTTCAGTGTTCTACCATGTGCAAAAAGCATTACACACACGAACTCTTTATCCGATCGACGTGTCTTTGTTTCTGCAAACATCACAAAAAAGAGAACAAGGACCGGAAGCGGCCTGAGGAAGTCGCCTTCACCTCGCAACCCAACTGCTCTGACTGCGAGTGTCGTAACCCGAGGTACGAGACGACGACAACAGGGTGTGTACAGTGTGTGTGTGTTCATCAGATTCACACGAACACCTCTCAGCCTAATTATAATCACAACTGAACAACAACAGAGGAAGTGTGTAATTACAAATAAAGTTCAAATCTGCTTTATATCAAACGACTCTTCAATGGAAACCACAGGGTTATAAACATTAACTAAACTACAGCGTGTGAGTACTGGGATTTACCTGTGCAAAACTTACCACATGCTGTGGATCGTTGCTAGGTTGTGTTGGGTGGTTGCTATGTGTTTCCTTCCTGTCTGGAGTTTAAAAGGGTGTACGTTCGATGTGCATCGGTGGATTTTTTACAGCTGTTTATGGCGAAAAACGATGCATCAGATCTTAGACAAGCAGCAGTATCACTGGAGACACATTTGACAGACACACACACACACACTCACCTAAAGGATTATTAGGAATACCTGTTCAATTTCTCATTATGCAATCATCTAATCAACCAATCACACATTCAATGCATTGAGAACATGGATCATCATGCCTTGTTCCCACTGTGCAGGTGGTGGTGGTGGTGTAATGGTATGAGGGATGGTTTTTGGCACACTTTAGGCCCTTTTTCGGCCATTTGGGCATCGTTTAAATGCCACGGCCTACCTGAGCATTGTTTCTGACCATGTCCCCATCCTCTGATGGCTACTTCCAGCAGGATAATGCCCATCCCATAAATCTCCATCAAATGCCATCATGTAAAATATACACATGCATATGTGTGTATACTTATTCATACAAAATAAAAATACACAGTGTGCATGCATATATTATGCAAACACAAAAAATAATCGTTGCCTAGCAATATATATATATATATATATATATATATATATATATATATATATAGTAATACACAGCTTTTAGCTGTAGCATCACAGTGATGTGAACAATTGTACTACATGTGATTCTCATTTTACTCGACTGAAGGGCGACTGTGTGACATTCTGCCTAATGGGGCTATTGAAAGTGTTACTAGCAGTTGAGCAGTGTGTGACGATCAAACGGCTGTGAGAGAGAGAGAGAGAGAGAGAGAGAGAGAGAGAGAGAGAGAGAGAGAGAGAGAGAGAGAGAGAGAGACGCCCACATTATGCTACAACTGAAGAGGCCCGATGAGCAGAGAAGGATAATCTGTCAAATCACACACAGAAGATGATTGTCACATGACAATATGGTTGACCTGACTGGTTTCAATTCATATATATGAACTGAACATATATCATAATAATAACATTAAACTCTAAATATAAAAGAATAGCAGAATCCACACCACAACTGTAACGAGAAGGGCACCGAGGAACGATATAGCGTTTAAAACACTTAAAACACTGACAGCCAATCAAAATCCATCTTTCAGGAGTTCGAGTATTTAAAGCGACGGGCACAAAACTAGCGCTTATTATAAAGAGAATGATATCCTGGTTATAATATTTTTTCATATCGTGAATCGACCTTTAGACTGCATATGTGACATTTTACTCGACACCATTTCATATGAGTAGAGTTCTCTTCGGCTTTTTATTGGACGGACGGTTCCGACAGTCACATTAAAAGATCACATTCAGTAACAAAAGCTAGTATAGACCATTTCACGAGTTCACATTTACATCAATTAAACAGAGTAAAGATTATGCGTATTTGGCGTGCTGTCCAGGGGGAGGGCTCCGAGCTCGGAATTTTTGCCCGAACCCAGAGTGGTGATTTGGAACTTCAAAATGGAACCTTTTTTTTTTTTGGTAAAAGGTTCTATTGGCCAAGTATGGAATAGAACCCAGAGGAACCCTTTTTAAGAGTGTATAGAACCTTTTAAGGGTTCCAAATACGTAGCGCTGATAGAACCTTTTCTTCTAAGAGTGTATAGATTATGTCAGCGCTGTAGCTACCAGCCTCTCCAACAAATGAATACTCCACGGTCACTGGAAACGAAGCACCACATTTGAGCGGCTGATTGAGCTTCACGATAGTCCGTTCACTAAACGATGGGTTGGGGAGAAGCTGAACAACCCTTGTTGTATCTGTAGTGAAGTATGGCGATTCATAACCATAAAAAACCTCTGGATTAGCACTCACCCGGGGAAGATCTCAAATCGATTTCAAAGTGTGTTTTTGAGTCTATCTTTGGTTCACTGCAGTTTTAAGGAGGAAATACTCAGAAATCCAAGTTGATTGTTCTTAAATTTTAGGCTGCAACTTCTGCAATCAATAGGCAATCAACAGACTCTCTGAATTTTACACTAAATAGTGTAAAATTCAGAGTCTGTTAATTGCCTATTGATTGATAAAATTCTGAGAAAATCTGTTGTTTTAGCATTAAAAACCTTAAAACAACATTTAAAGCTAAATGATTTGTAAATTGTTAATTATTGTACATAAGATACTTGTTTCAATGTGGGAAAAAAAATACATTTAAATCATATTGAAACAATATTTAAAGTTAATATAAATGGTTATAAAAACTGAGTCGGCAACTGCGTTCAAATATTAAATACATAATTTTTAAATATTAAAAATAAAACACTAACAATAAAAAAGACGAACGATTTTTTACCATTAAATCAGAGAACTGAACATGAATGTGTTGCTCAATCAGTATTTCATTAAAACTTGAGTTATTTAAATGTAAAATCTCACTTTACAGTGAGTTTTAATACATAAGCAAAATGCGAAACAATTACAAATTGATGTTTATGAATTAATTCACTTTTAATCTCTCCATCAGGCAGCATTTTTATTCACACATGCCTATACATTCATAATACCTTCAAAAATAGAGCAGATGAACTGCAAAAATAAAGTTGAAGAGTTCAGATGCAAAAGCCTCTAAGTGCCATTTGAAATTTTCTTCTTTAATGATGATTTTTATCAAACTTGTATATTTAAGTTCAGTAATTTCACTTAAATGGCAATGAAGATTACCTATTAATTGTCATTTAAGTGAAATTACTGAACTTAAATATACAAGCTTGATAAAAATGGTCATTTTAGAAGAAAATTTCAAATGGCATTTAGAGGCTTTTGCATCTGAACTCTTCAGTTCTTCCTTTGCATTTTGCCAACAACAGAAATATCTCAACGTTCTTAAATCAAGACACAAAATCACTCTAGTTTTATGAAAATATTTATGCTTAAAACAAGAACAAATATCTGTCAGTGAGGTTTAGAAATATCAGTCAAATTCAAAGGGAAAACAAGATTATCTTTCTTAAAACCCAAATAAATTTTTACTAGAATAGCAGAATATAGTAAAACACCACTTTAACTGCCATCAGTAGTAATGTCTTCAGCTGCTGAGAACGACAGCGCCACCTTCTGGTCCAGCATCATTAACACATGAGGAAATCTCACAGAGAGGGAAAGTGCTTCAACTTTATTTATTATGCATACAAAACTCAAACTGATGCAGGAACACATGAACCGCACAACAAAACATGTCGAAAATCAGACGAATAAATCAGAAAAATAAACTCAGAATATTCTGCTCCTCACACAACAGCTTCCTTACAATCAAACTGGGCATTTTTAATTATTACTTCAGCTGTACTGCAATAGGAACCGAGCCGAAGGCCCGGAAAACAAACACACACACACACACGCCAGAACGGGAGCTTCAGTCTCGCTCGGGACTCTCACTCCTGGCAGAGCTCCGGGAGGGCGAACGACTGCGAGAGGAACACAGGGGCGAAAATTTCATCAAAATGTTGGGGGGGGACAATAAACATAACAATTCTCAAGAGCAAATTTTGAAGGGGACACCAATAATACAGGCAAAAAAATACAGAGGAAAGCCTTACTACTATTACTAGTGTAGCATGGAGACCATTTCATTATACTTCTTAAAATTTCTTTCTGGTTTAAGCCAGCGGCGAATCTATTTACATACTCTCCTCACACAGCGTAGCGATTCATTTCATTTATTGACTCATTCTTTAACTATATTAACCCTTATGCTGCATTAGGGACATTTTTGGTCTTTTGCAGTTTAATTTCTTTGACCATTTTGGCTGTTTTAATGCAAATGGTATGAAATTTGGCAAAATTGTGACTTTTTGGATACATGTAAAAAATGTGATCCCATTTTGCAAAATATGTATAACACACACTGTGTAGATCAAATAGTAACACTCAGCACCATAAAGACCAAACATGGCCCATTGAAACCCATTAAAACGTTGTTTAAATCTGAGGCTGTCAGTAATACATGAAACATGATTTTTGCACAAACATCCTTTCATTTTGAAGCAAAAGCATTATATTTGCATCATATAGTGTATTCCACCAGATGACGTCACTACATATTTATTCCCTATGGGTGGAAATGCACCTTATTTTACGCAATAGGCAATGTTTAATAGGTGTGAAAGCGTTACAATCTAAATGCACAGCGCACCCGGACTTTCTCATCAGTGTATGGCCGGCAATATTGTAATGTTTAATGACATGAAGATAATGTCTGTTCTAAGTTATTATTGTACTGTACAATTAAATACAATCGTTCCTGAGTCTGCAGTCTGAAAACTTTACCTCAGATCATCCGTTTACTGAATGAATTGAGAATCTCACCTGAAAAATCAAATAACACCAGCAATTGTCATTCAAGCAGCTGATTTCTGTAAATAAATGCAAAACTAAATGCATATTGCAGCATAGGGCGAAGTCAGGATCCGTCAGCACCGATTTGAGACAAAAATAATTTAAATTGTATATAAAACTATGTAAATGGCGCTCTGTGGCGCAGCAGGGTTTTGAACACGGTCCTGAGCCGTTGCTGGGCGCCGCGGACAGACGCCGAACGGCGCCGCCGGTGTGTGTACACTCATAGAGAATAATGTGTTCGAATTTTAAAGACGTGGCGCTGCGCGACGCGACGCTTCTCGTCCGGTGTGCGACCCCCTTTACTAGAGTTCCACAACTACTCAAAAACTATGTTTTTCTCTCCCGCCACCGGAATGTGTGTGTCTGAGGTAAAAGGGACGGAGGCGGTGGACCAACTGTGAGGCAAGGGAGGGGGGTCTCAAAATGTTTAGAACGCTTTTTTCGTTATTGCCCCGTTTGCATTTGTTATTTTATTTCTTAATTATTTTAAGAATATATCATTACATTATTTACAATACACATATTTTTATGTTTTTTTTGGGGGGGGGGGGGACCCTCAGATAGGGGGGGTCCTGACCCCCCCGACCCCCCCGCGATTTCCGCCTATGGAGGAACACAGGGAACAGGTTAGTCAATCACCCCGTCACACACACACACACACACACACAATTAAAATTAGAGTGCAGTAAAAGTGCACATCGCCTCACTTCAGACGGCCTTTAGAGTCTTTAATGATTATGGGTTGAGCGGGAGTCAGTCATGGGCTAATTTTTACTTTTAAGGAACTATCCTTTTAAGTTTAACACGCACAGGAAGTGTGTCAGTGACTTTGCGGTTTGCATGCGACTTTATAATCTTATATGCTCAGTTCTTTATACACGAGCAGAAATGTAATAAGTCTTCCTTATGTTATTTTGGAACTGAATATGTTTCTGAAATCACACAAACTTGTAAAGAACAAGAAGAATAGAAAGCTTTTATCTCAATATTATGACCTATTCCCCAATTCTTCTTAATATCCTTATTATTTTTCCTCTTTCATTTACTATGCATGTATGTTTTTTTTTCTTTTCTTGTTTTTGTTCTTTGTTTTTGGTATGGTATTGTCTGTACAAACTCTTGATTGTATATTGATGGTTTTTCATCTTTGTACCAGTTGTTGTTATCAATAAAAAAAACAAAAAAAAACAGCTAGTGTGTGTGTGTGTGTGTGTGTGTGTGTGTGTGTTCTCACCTTCTGCCCGGAGAGCCGGATTTGGACCTCCCGACTGAACCAGACCTACAGAAACAGAAGCTCCCCATCAACACACACCCATGTGACTGTGTTCAAACGAGTCACCTGACCGGCTGTGTTATTGTGTTACCTGTTCCTGGGAGCGGAGCCGGATCGGGAGCGAGAGCGGGATATGGACCTGGACCGGTCAAAGAAACAATCAACTCAAATGACAGAACCAAACACCTCAGACACACACCGAGTTCCTGTACATGCAATTATAATGAGAGTTTGGCAATATTCGGATTCAAAACTTTTCCCGCTCTCGCACATACCTGGAGCGTTTGGGCGTCACGGACCTGGAGCGCCTGGGAGAACCAGAGCGAGAACGCCGAGGAGAGAAAGACCTGGACCTGAGACAGGGATGAGACATGCATTTACACCACAGATGTGAAAGCTCACACACACACACACACACACACACACACACTCACCTTCTCCCTCTGCTGCGGCTGCGAGAGCGCCCGTATCTCCTCCCTCTGGACCGAGAGCGAGAGTGTGAACGGGATCGAGACCTGAGCGAGTGTGTGACATGTGACACAGGGAGGGAACAAAGGAGAGAGAGTGTGTGTCAGCGTGACGTAAAGAACCGGCCGTACAGATTCACTGACTCATGTGACCCTCACTGACCTCAACTAAAGTAAACAATCACATTACAGATTAACGTTACAGGTACAGTGGAGAACAGGGCTGGGCCGTATAACAGCGTCTCTCGGCACACACACAATTCACTGCGTTAATCACGTCGCATGCCAACCAATGCCAAACGTTTTTAAAAAATTGCTTGAAATAATCAAATAAATGCATCTCGTTTTAATTGTTTAGCTTGAAATAAAATTAAAAACTATAGATATGTTTAAACATTTTAGTTTAAATGTTCTCATTCAGTTTTTCGATGATATTACACACTGATGATCAACATTAAAACATTTGCAAAATTAAGTTTTTGAATATAAAAGTATTTTTAGTGACTGAATTTCTTATTTTTATTGTTTAACTTTGATATAATGAAAAAACTAAAATACATAAAATTCAATAAACAATAAATATTATAGTATATCAATGATGGAACACATTGATCAACATTAAAAAGTTGCAAAATAAGTTTTAGAATATAAAAGTATTTTTATTAATTGAATTTCTTATTTTTATGGTTTAACTTAAAAAACTAAAATTAAAACTAAAATACATAAAATTCAATAAATAATAAATATTATAGTATATCAATGATAGAACAGATTGATCAACATTAAAAAGTTGCAAAATAAGTTTTAGAATATAAAAGTATTTTTATTAAATTGGATTTCTTATTTTTATTGTTTAACTTTGATATAATGAAAAAACTAAAATACATAAAATGTAATGAATAATAAATATTATAGTACATCAATGATAGAACACACTGATTCAAAATGTTGCAAAATAAGTTTTAGAATACAAAAATATGTTTGTTAATTACTTACTTTTCCAAGATTATTAACTAAATAAATATTTCACTTTTTTTCAATAGATTTGGTTTAAATCACCTGGTTTTAAAATTTCTTTTAAAAAAGTCGGATTTTCGCACAAAAAAAAAAACAAATGATTACAGCAATATATCTAGTTGACGCTCGTGGGGTGTTATATCGCCCAGCCCTAGGACTCAGTTCTCTAAAAAAATGTCTACAGCTTTAAACATTACGACTGATTTGAGTTCAGGCTATGGCAATGATATACAGAGAGACACATTAATTGGTACTTGAAATAAACCTTGCAACTTTGCAGGTCGAGCCTCTTTGGAACCGAGGTCTAGCAGATCTAGACGATCTAGAAGTATCTATCATCAGCCGACCTCTGCATCTAGTCGTTCTCTTGGATTTCTAACGATGACATTGCATCGACAGCCAAATCGCTTGATTGAGACTTGATAGAAGTGTGCAAGGCGCTTTTTCTAGACGGGACCGTGGTCTGCCGAGGTCTCGATGCTCTCTTTATCAAAAGCGTGGGCACTAGCCAAATTTACTCGGATTGGCGCTCTCATCAGGTTTGGGTTGGGGGAGGGGCTATGAATAGTTAAGTAGCAGTGGGAGGAGCCTCGGCGAAGGGGGCGTGGCTGCTCGTGCCCCGTCATAGCAGGCGATCAAAAGTGTGGGATTTGCTAGATGCCTCGTGAAATCGTAAAGGATCGTGACTCTCTGAATCAAACGATGAAACCTGAAAGGTTTTGACCAGGTCAGTCGTTAAATATTAAATCCCAAAGAACATTGGAGAAAACATCAGATCAGAAAACAATAAAACATCCCCCCTGCAACCCCACAAAATCAACACAAACAACCACACAGGCAATCAAGCAGACAGAGAGAGAAGAGAACAATATAACAGGGCAACAGCAATGACAGTGTTCTCCATCAACAGGTGGGGTGTGCTCGGATCACACTCGCTGTACCTGCTCCGGCGCCGGCGGCTGTAGCGGTGGCAGTCGTACGCGTAGTGGCCCTTCTCGCCGCACTCGTAGCAGCGGTCGCTCGGGTCGAAGGGCCGGCGGGTCGGCGGACGCTCGTATCGGGAACGCCGTGGCATTCCGGTGGACAACTCCACGCGCGTCCGAGAGCCGCAGATCACACTGCAACCAATCACTCGATCAATCAATCACGTTTATTTTTGCATAGCGCTTTTCACAATACACATGGTGAGAGGTGACGGTTTAAGTTGTGTACAGGAGAAACTCAAAAAATAGAATAGATTCAATCAAAAATGCTGATTCATCCAGTAATGAAACAATTGAGCAAGTCATTGAATCATTCACTCGAGAGATTCAATCAAAAACGCTGATTCATCCAGCAATTAAACAATTGAAATCTTTAAGAGAGTCATTAAATCATTATTTTAAGAGGTTCGATCAAAAACGCTGATTCATCCAGTAAAGAAACAAGTCTTTATGAGTGAGTCATTGAATCATTCACTCAAGAGATTCGATCAAAAACAATGATTCGTCTAGTAATGAAACAATTGAAGTCTTTATGAGTGAGTCGTTGAATCATTCACTCAAGAGATTCAATCAAAAACACTGGTTCATCCAGTAATTAAACAATTGAAATCTTTAAGAGTCATTAAATCATTAATTTAAGAGATTCGATCAAAAACGCTGATTCATCCAGTAATGAAACAATTGAGCAAGTCATTGAATCATTCACTCAAGAGATTCAATCAAAAACGCTGACTCATCCAGTAATTAAACAATTGAAATCTTTAAGAGAGCCATTAAATCATTAATTTAAGAGGTTCGATCAAAAACGCTGATTCATCCAGTAAAGAAACAAGTAAAGTCTTTATGAGTGAGTCATTGAATCATTTATTCAAGAGATTCAATCAAAAACACTGATTTATCCAGTAATTAAACAATTAAAATCTTTAAGAGTCATTAAATCATTAATTTAAGAGATTCGATCAAAAACGCTGATTCATCCAGTACAGAAACAAGTAAAGTCTTTATGAGTGAGTCATTGAATCATTCACTCAACAGATTCGATCAAAAACGATGATTCATACATTAATTAAACAATTGAAATCTTTAAGAGAGTCATTGAATCATTAATTCAAGAAATTTGTTCAAAAACGCTGATTCATCCAGTAAAGAACAAGTGGTGTCTTTATGAGTGAGTCATTGAATCATTGACTCAATAGATTCGATCAAAAACGCTGATTCATCCAGTAAAGAAACAAGTAAAGGCTGCTTCCGTAATCGCATACTTCCCTACTATAAGGCGAAAATCATGATGTGACAAAAGAAGTATGCCTGAATTTACAGTCCTCATAAAAGAGTAGACAAAAAGTACCGAATGACTAATTACTTCCGGTGAGATTCTGAAGTGTGCGTACGATGGACAATTTACTATCCCACGAGGCCACGGGAGAGGATGCATGAATGGCAACTGACGCAGGTCACATGATAATGACAACATGGGGACAATTCGCCTTATTCACTTGGCGGCCATTTTGAAAATGGAACGCCGCTGAGGGGTACACTCACCCGGAAGGATGCATGCGACGCAGCAGCACCAGCAATGAAAACTCGCAGTGCGGACCACCAATCATTCCTGTCTGCCCGAATTAACGATGCAAAATGTGAAGCAAAGTGCCAGTGACTGAAACATCCCCCGGGCTGTGTTAATTAAGGGATACAGTACCTGTATCGGAGGTTTTATCCACGACATTGAACGTAAGAATGGACGCCAATTTACCTCAGTTTCTGCAAGCTTGTAGGAAGTTGACTGTGTACTATTAGAATCTATACAAATCCATTACCATCATTATTTTTATTCTTTATGAATCTATACATATATGTAAACTTGTATTGTCACAATAGCAGCTTATCATTGTCAGTGTGTAACAGGATCAGTCCCTGTCAGACCTTAAAATCACTTCTCCTCTTTCCTTTTACATACATGTGAGTGATTTGATTGTTTTACATGCATGTGTGTGTATGTAAGCTACTGGATGTGTATCTATCTAAACAATAAAGTACAATTGTATCTAACATAGTAACTTACACAGTCAACAACTCCATATTACAGCTTAGCTTACTAACGTTAATTACCTCTGGCTGCTGCAAGCTCGCAGAAACTGGCAAGGCGTCCATTCTTACGTTCAATGTCGTGGATAAAACCTCCGATACAGGTACTGTATCCCTTAATTAACACAGCCCGGGGGATGTTTCAGTCACTGGCACTTTGCTTCACATTTTGCATCGTTAATTCGGGCAGACAGGAATGATTGGTGGTCCGCATTGCGAGTTTTCATTGCTGGTGCTGCTGCGTCGCATGCATCCTTCCGGGTGAGTGTACCCCTCAGCGGCGTTCCATTTTCAAAATGGCCGCCAAGTGAATAAGGCGAATAGTACCTCCGGATTACATTCACACTACACACACTCATGCTATATAGAACGCACCTTTTTAGCAGTCGTGAATTAAATTCAACATAAGTCCCTACTCAAGAGAGTATGCGATTCGGGACGCAGCCGGAGTCTACGAGTGAGTCAGTGAATCGTGACTCCGCCCACTCACTTGCCATCGAGGCCACGCACAGCATCCTCAGCATCTCTGGGATCCTCGAACTCCACGAAGGCGAATCCCGGAGGATTGCGAGCGATCCACACGGTCCTCAGCGGCCCGTAATAACCGAACGCCCGCTCCAGCTCACCCTTACCTGCCCCGGTGCCCAGGTTACCCACGTACACCTTCGTTTCTTAAAGAGAAAAGGACATTAACACCTGTCATCTGTCACTCAGGGAATGAAATAAAGAAATAAGCACGGTTTCACTCTGACACAACAGACTAAAGTTCAATAAATAGAATTCTGCGCTATAATATAAAATAATATATATCATATAATACTAATAGATATCAATAATATATTATTATATTTTTATAATATTAAATTAGAAAATTAGAAACATTTTGACAGGAGACAAACCCAGAAATTTCAAATAATTTTTTATATTTTTTATTATTTTATTTTAGCTTTTATTTTTATATTTTCATTTAAGTTTTAGTCATATTGTTAAGTGCTTTAGACTTTTATGTTTTTATATTTCTATTTAGCTTCAATTTATTTATTTTAGTCTTAGTAATTTTCGTACTTTACTAAGTTTTTCCATGATATTTGATTTCGTTTCAGCTTAATTTAAATTAAAGAATACATTTTAATGGTTTTAGTCAGCAAAATAAACTTTACCCACACTTACTGTTTCAATTGAACGGTTTTAGCATCTACAAACTTAAATTATAATTTCAAATTTCTGAAATACAGAGAAAACTTTAATAAAAACAAAACAGAAATAAAACGACAAATGAATGAACATATTCACGTTAACCTATAACCCAACAAACCGACAATTATTTACAGTATGAATCCAAATAACGTTGTGATCATTCCTATTACTAGTTTTATTATTAATTATCATGATTACTATTATTATTAATCGGTGTTCGCGAGGACGCCATTACAGTTAGCAGCTCATGCTAAAACACAACACGTCTTTTCGATAACCAGACATATTTAATACATGAGATGAAGCATTCTACCTCCAGCCTTGTTTTATTCGTGAATTATTCGTGAATTATAGCACTCACCACCTGCGTGTCGCCCGTGTCGCGACATAACGCGAAATAACGAAATCCTGACGGTCAGCAACAAACAACAGCCTGTCAAACGACTGCTCGCCTGCGCATGCGCAAACTCACGCAGCCCCCGCAAAAACTACATTTCCTATGATTCCCATGAAGGAACTAACGGCCTGCCTCAGCCAACCAATCACACGCTCGTTTACAACAGTGACGTCACACGTGCACAGCATCCACACACGCTAAACTTCAGTGGACATGAAGTCGCGGATTAAGTTAATTAACGCTGATTAAGTGATCAGTGGTTCGCAGAGATGCTGCAGTGGAGGGACAGGAGTCCTCGGCAGTGGCAGGAGTTCGTCAATCAGGAGGTTTGTGTCACCGCTCGCGATCAGCAGCGCTTCGAGGGACGCGTGTTCACGGTGGACCCCGTTTCGGCCAGGTAAACATCAGAAGATAACAACTACAAAACAATTATGTATCTAAAGTACTTAAACCCGAATATTATTGTTTTTTTGTTTCCTGGTTACGCTATTAATTTAATAAGAACGCTACGCAACGGTCCAATGTTAGCTCAGGCCCATTCAATAATTTTAATATTGCATTAGAAAATGCTGAAATGAACTAATATTAAATGCTTTTGATGTGTTGTAACATTTGATCGTTTTAATAATGTAGTGAACTAATGGGAACCTTGATGTAAATGGTTACCGTTTTTCTTTTTGGGTGAGTTAATTTGTATATGTTTTAATTTTAATGGTTTCCCAGATAACAACAGTGTCGGCCCACATCCGGGCCACATCTGGTAAATGTGGATTCAACGCGTACCGGATCTGGGCCGACTGTTTAACATGTATAACTTAATTTAAAAAGAAATATTTTTTTTCATCTTGCATCAAAATCCTGTATATCTATGCGTTTGAAATATAGAGTTGGGTTCTGCTTTAATGTTCCTAAAATAATAAGAGTTTAACATACAGGTTTGTGGTTCTTTATTTTTATGAATTAACCACTTGTAAACTTGTGTTCTTTTTTTATAAATATAGGATTTGTAATAAATCTATATTCATTGAGTCAAATCGGAAATCGAATTTAGAATCGGATTTGAATTGAGAGCTTGCGAGTCGAATTGGAACATTGAATCGATACCCAGCGTGAATCATCTAACATTGTGTTGGTTTGTTTATATATTGTTGTTCATATTGTGTTGGTTTGTTTCTCAGTTTTAAAATCGGTTAATGCAGTTCATATTTTTTTTCCAAGTAGTTCAAGCTTTTTATTAGTTTCAAATACATTTGTCATTATTTTCCCTCCACAGAAGTATTCGAGTCGATTACTCGAATCGATTCGATTTTAGAAACAGCATTTGATTCAAATGAATCGTTTGCTTCTTGAATCAAAGTGTGAATCACCTTACGTCGTGTTTTGTCGATTGCAGTGTGGTGCTGGTGAGTTTCCCGGAGACGAAGCGTCCGTCGGTGAAGGTGGTTCTGGGTCACGCGGTGACAGACGTTCAGATCCTCGCGAGCGGAACGAAGGAATCGGAGAGTCGGATGAAGAGCTTGTTCCTGCCGGACAGAACGCAGGTCCTCAGCGCCGACGAGCTGAAGTCTCGGAGGGAGAACCTGCGCGTGTGGCTGGAGAAGAACCGAGTCCCGGTGACCGAAGACGGCGATGTTCTTCGTGTGGCGGGTGTGTTGAGCATCAGCGCCCCCTACAGCACTGGAGACTGCAACTGCGCCAACGAGATCATTCTGGCCAGAGTTCAGAGTCTAGTCGAGAGCATCCCTGGAGAACACACTTCACTCGCACAAACCTGACATGAATCCACGTGTTCGTTAAGAGGAGATGTTAATGCACGATGAGATAGTCGAACAGCATTTCTCTGCTACATTATATAAATATCTACGTTTTTGATTGTTCATGCAACGTTCAAAGTTCCTGTGTGTTTGCTCATGTTATAATAAATGTTTCCTGATGAATAAACTCTTGTGCATCGCAGGTTTAGTAGTGTCCGCACTAATCGTAAATAAATGTTGAATATGGATTATTGAATTTTTAATATTCACAGTTTAAAACCAATGCATTCAGAATGTACAAATTTGAAAAGATTTTCAGTCGAATTTGTAAATCGAAATCAAATAAACCGAAAATTGCCTGAAGAATATTATAGGTTGCATTTTTAAACAGACTGAACATTTTTGAGTTAAAATCTGAAAGTTGAATATATGGATGATTGAATTTTTAATATTCACAGCTTAAAGCCAATGAATGTAAAAATGTGATTACTTGCTGCATTCTGCCTATTGTTAGTTGTAAGTTCGTCTTATTTGAAGCGCTGATACATCAGGAATCATTTAACTGATTGTTCAATAAACATGTTTTTATACTTTCTTCCATGTTCAGTGTGTAACGTTCGCCTCTATATCAGTGTCACTGTTTCTGAACTCCTGAAACGCCTCCATTGTAGTCTCGAGTTTCTTCTGGGAATCAACACGTCACGATATTCCTCATTATAATAATTAATGCGCAGAATAAAGGGGCGGGGCCTGGTTGAGTTTGTTAGTAGTGTGTTAAACTGGCGGTTATGAAAAGGGGCGGGGCATTTCCCAAACACACATTTGTAGCGCTCGACCAATCACAAAACACAGCTCCAGCTGACCAATCAGAGCACAGTGTGCTTTCAGAAGGCGGGGCTTCATAGAGACAGGAAGTAAACAGAGCGTTACTGACAGACTGGGAAGAGAGGAGCCGCAACAATGTACCAAAAAACCAAAAACAACCATTTTTTATGGTTTTACTTAAAAATAAGAACACTAATGAAAATAATTCTTACTTTTCAAAGGCAGTAATCTCACTTTCCCCACTTTTTTTGTCTTGTTTGGTCATGATTGCATTTTGTTTGATGTGTAAAAGCAGATGTTCAGTCAAACACACATCTATTCAGACACCTTCAACATTTCTCACAATATCAGTTTATTCGCTAGTTTTGAAAATGGAGATGAAATATGACAATATTTGACTGGTTTTGTCCGTCCTTCTGTTGGACTCTCACACATGAATTATTGAATATCTGTCAGCTGTTAACAATTAGATAATACCAGTTTAGCTCAACCAGTGACCAAGCAATGCTTCATGTTAAAAAGAGCATTAGCCATTACAGAAAACACACTTCAGCAAAACATCGTCCGCTCAAAGTCATTATTGGTGCCATATTTTAATAAATGTAAAATATTTGGGTATAATACGTTTGCCCTCCTCACTTACAGAAATGAACTATATCAAATATCAGAAATGAGTTTTGGTGTCTGAATAATGGTAGTTTTGCCAGAACATCACGAGCTCAGCATCTGGAGACAGTGAAGAAGAGAGACGTGTTCATGGCTAGTGTTTGGCATACAGTGGTAGAAACACTTTTATTCCCTTGTTTTAAGGCGGCGATCGTTTTTTTTTTCTTTACATACTTATTGGCAAAAACAGAAATGATTGAGAAAATAAAAGTTCTAACACATACAAGGACAATCACGTGTGTTTCTTGAAGGTTTTCTCGAGTACCTCTTTGGTGTGCGAGGGTACCTTAAACATCTGCAGTCCCTTTACACTCTCCGTCCACACACACACACACACACAGGCACCGGAAAATAATGGCGTGAACGGTCTTTATCGGGTCTGTTTGGTCGTCTGTCGTCCAGCAGGTTTGTCTGTTTCTCAGTCTGAGCTTGGCCAACGATCGCTGCCGAAAACAAACCAAGCGGTGAAATGGAAACGAACGTGACAAAACAAAAGCCACACAAAAAAACGACACACAGAACGATCTCGGCTTGATTTGCACAATCGTGGTCTCGGAAGAGCACATCTGCTTTCGTTTCAGTCCTCAGATTAACTTCGCTCTGCCGAACATGCCAAAACAAAAGCTACACAAAAAGAACGACAACACAGTTCACGAGAAAAACGATCTCGGCTCGATCAGCACAATCGTCGTCCCGGAAGCGCGCGTCTGTTTTCGTTTAGTTCTCGGATTCGTTTCTCAGTCCTCAGATGAATTTCGCTCCGTGAAGGGTCGCTCTTCCGCAGGTCCAAGCAGGGAGTTCTGGGATTGGCCAACGATCGCTGCGGGCGATGAAATGGAAACGAACGTGACAAAACAAAAGCCACACAAAAAGACGACACACACACAGTTCCCGAGAAAACGATCTCGGCTTGGTTTGCGCAATCGTGGTCTCGGAAGAGCGCGTCTTCGGTCCGAGCACGTGTTTTCGTTTAGTTTTCGTTTCTCAGACGAGCACGTTTGCGGCTTCATCCCGTTTCAGTCCTCGGAGTGACGTCGCTTTATGAAGGGTTAGCGTTCTCGAGGAGCGGCGGCCCGTCGCGATGGACCGACTCTCTTTTGTAGGTTTTCGGAGGGAGTTTGGGGATGGGCGATTGGGACGTGCTCTGGCGCGGCGGGACGGGCGGCCCGGCGGACCCCGGGGTCGTCGGCTCCAGGTCGAGCGGCGAGGAGGGCGTGTGTTTGCGGGGTCCCAGTGGAGAGGGCGACTGCGGGATGAAGGGAGACGGTGGGAAGAAGGTCTGGTTGAGTTCGGAGCGCCGGCCCTGAGGCGGCGGCTGGAGGTGTAGCGGCGAGCTGGAGAACGCGTCTGGCGTGCGCACCGGCTCGCGCGGAGGAAGCGTCGGAGGACTGTCGGGCGGATCCGAGAGCGAGTAACGGGGCGAGAACACTTTAGTGGTGGGCTGACGAGGAGGGATCGCAGGAGCACTGTCCTGGTGCTTCGACATCATCTGGAACACACACACACACACACACTGCGGTTCAAAAAGACAGATCTATGACCATAGACTAGGGGTATCACAATATACCACAATACAAAAATGAAACAGTCACCCAAAATAAACATTACTGTGAGGAAAAACAGTTTTCGTGTCAATAATAGAGCCGATACCGATACAAATATTTTTGGGTTTTAAAATTCGATATTCCGATATATCGGCCGATATTTTTTTTATTTTTTTATTTTTTTAAACTGGACATGATGGTCACAAATTTTGTCCTGCTTATTAGAGTTAAGAGAACTGATGGGGATGTTCTTTTAATTGTTATTCAAGCAATGTATTGCTGCATATCCGTCCTAAATAGTATTCGAAAATATAATTAGTGCGTCCCAAATCGTAGTATGTTGAAATGAGTGTTTCAAAGATACCCGGATGGTCTACTTTTCCCGGTCAGAATCCGAAGTGTAGATCGATGCACACTCTAACGGCTGATATTGCCCACAAACCATCGCGCGTTGGACGAGGATTCGGTTAGAACTACAAACACGAGTAAAAAGTGTTAAAAAACTACAGACACGTAGTCGATACGGAGGACGGTTGTGTAGAGAGGTTTAGACAAAGAGCTTTGAGTGATTAATTATCAGTATCTAACCTGACGAAAATGAATTTATTCAATGTTGTCCACATTATATTGCATGCAGCAGCATTGTGAACTTTTGTAAAGACACGTTTAGCCATTACGTTTTAAATGCATCATTATATTCAAATTGCAAACACACGAGGAGAGCATGAAAGACCCACGACTGGCAGGTGAACGTGCTCTCCGAAACGGTAGGAAATAAAATTAGATAGAATGGAGGATTTTAACTGTGACGAGATGATTGACAGGTCAGTTTACGGTGACAGGATGCACAGAGCCGTCCGTTAAAGATGACGTGAGAGTATGTCCAAAAGCTTGCCTACTCTTTTGCTACACACTCAAAAGTACGTACTTTTTCCTCACAATAAGAGTACATACTTTTAGGGCGTAGTATAAGTAAGCGAATTAGGACGCAGCATATGTCTCGTGACCAACTCAACGAGTGTTGCCGACAGGAACGGTGTAGAGCGCCCTCTGGTGGACAAACGATACAACTCCAACACTCGTGACATGGTTCAAGCGTGTTTCGTCCGTTTTTATTTTATTTTTGAAATATTAATTTATCCGCCATTATAACCGCAGATACCGATAGTTTGGAAAATTCCTAATATCGGCCGATATATCGGTCTGGCTCTAGTATAATACATTAAACTACTGTATATAATGTTGAATATGATGTATAATAATTGGCCTAAAACTGGCCTACATTATTTGAAATATATCTAGTCGGTGACAGTGCAAGCATTTTCATATTAAATAATTCAAATTTTCAGCTTCAGAATCATGAATATTATTATTGTCCTGCTTTGGGTTTCCAGCACCAAGTCAAGACTATTCTGGGATGTATATGAGTGTGTGTGTGTGTGTGTGTGAGTGTCGGGTACCTTTGAGGGTGAGGATTCGGCGGGAGCAGACTCGGGCCGGCGTCGGGGAGGGATCGGTGGAGGAACGGGTGGGTCGTCGTTTCGGAGGAAACTCATCATAGACGACACTGAAGAAGATCCTGAGAGACACACAAACACTACAGTTACACACACACACACACACACACCGAGCCCTCGGCTGAGAATCATGACAGAGAGGATGCTGGGAAACACGTCACATGATAAACACAGACCTGAACATCACATGCTACTAAAGATGATCGGCAACACGAGCCGCCCAGAGACAGCAGCAGTAGAGTTGGGCATCGGTGTGAGCCAATCACGGATCAGATAATTGTTTTAAAAATAACATTTTGTTTTGCAATAAAAAAATAATTGAAATCGAAATTAAGAATCGTTAAAAATTCAAATGATACCCAACCCTAGTAAAAAGCACTTCTTTCCACAGGATGTGATGTCACAGAACCAATGTTGGGTAAGTTACTCTAAAAAAGTAATTAATTACTAGTTACTAATGACCTCTTCAACTGTGTAATTGGATTACTGTACTAATTACTCTCTCTAAAAAGTATTTGATTACTTTCAAAATCCCATATCAATCTCAACCAGCTGAATAATACAAGGATAGACATGAATCTGTTTTAATTCTTTCAAATAAATACTATAAAATTGCATGAATTATCCTTAAACTGACCAAGGTGGAGAAGGTTACATTATAAAAACATACTTTAACATCAGACAATATATTTAGATGTTAAACCCACTATTGTTTTATGTCTGATCTCATGAATACATATTTTACAATAATTCATACGAATTTGTACGAGTGCGGTCGTAATATTTAGACACCTCATGAAATGCAAACGAATCGCTGTGAGATCGGATTGATCCATACACAGTATTTATTTACCTCAATTACATTAAATTACAGATAAATGAAGAGTAATCCCTTACATTACATTTTCAAGGGAAAAGTAATTAAGCTACAGTAATTAATTACTTAGTAATTAGTTACACCCAACACTGCACAGAACACACACACACATGACGTGACAGAGCATGAGAGTCGTGTGATATACTAACGTGGGCCGTGCGGAAGAGTGACCGGAGCGAAAATACTGTCGCTGTCTGTCGGGAATCAGGAGGAAACACAAGAGAAGGAGACAGACCTGATCAGCCGATGCCAGAGCAGCGCTAGTGCGTGATGCTAAATCACACGGTGAGTTGAAGTGGAGCTAACTCGTGGAGATAGAAGAGCTAAAGGTGTGTGTGTGTGTGTGTGTGTGTGAGGGTCGTACTGGAGTGGAAGGGGCTGGACGGAGCCTGTGGAGAGTCGAACACACTGCAGGCGTCGGTGGAGCTGCAGGTGGAGGCGGGTGGAGGCGTCAGGGGGGTTCTGGGAGAGTTGGGGGCGGACGCGGCGCTGTTCTCCGTCTCGCTGTCCGGGATGCGACTGTAGCTGATCTTCCGGGGCTCGTTCTGTAACGGCGTCGGGTGGCGCATCGTCCCGGGCCGAACCGTGGACGGGCGAACGCCAGGAGACTTCAGAGGACAGCTGTACTTCTTCGGCTGCGAGGAGAGAACAACAGTTATCCGTCACTACACCTCCGCTGCTTTCACAAACATAGATGCACTTTTAATTTATTTATTAATATACATGTATATATATATGGGCTGTCAGTTAAACACGTTATTAAAAGGAGTAGTTCACTTTTGAAAAAACTTTTGCTGATAATTTACTCACCCCCATGTCATCCAAGATGTCCATGTCTTTCTTTCTTCAGTCGAAAAGAAATTAAGGTTTTTGATGAAAACATTCCAGGATTTTCTCCATATAATGGACTTCAATGGGGTCCAAACGGTTCAAGGTCTAAATGACAGTTTCAGTGCAGCTTTAAATGACACCAGACGATGAATAAGGGTCTTATCTAGTACCCTTCGAGTCATGACTCGAAAAAAGATTCGTTCATTTTAATGAACGAGTTCAAACAGGAGAGTCACGAACGCGCATCACAGAACAGAGCAAGGCGAGCATTTGAGCTTATAAAATTTAAACTTTGTTATTTATTTATTAAATGAGCGATCGTTTCGCTTGATAAGACCCTTATTCATCGTATGGAATCGTTTTAAGCCCTTTGAACAAGTTTGCAGTTTGCACTGAAACTGTCTTTTGGACCTTGAACCGTTTGGACCCCATTGAAGTCCATTATATGGAGAAAAATCCTGGAATGTTTTCTTTAAAAACCTTCATTTCTTTACAACTGAAGAAAGAAAGACATGGACATCTTGGATGACACGGGGGTGAGTAAATTATCAGCAAAAGTTTTTTGAAGTGATCTACTCCTTTAATGGCGTTAATGCAGACCCCTGTGTTTGTGTTATATTCTGTATATAAATCCACTTATATATATATATATATATATATATCTGCTTCTAGTTTCTATGAAGTTTATGAACAGCAGCTTTGTCATTACAGTAGCAGAAATATCTATATAAATACAGTCTTTGGCCTCAGAGTCCACCTGATTTCCCATGAGCACACTCAGAACAGAACGTCACCGTTACACAAGTGAACTCAGGCTTATTCTGGTTCACATCCTTAAGCACTTTACGGTTTAATACGGAGCGCGGACGCTCAGATCAGGTGCACATGCGGTCACAGGTTCTCGTGTGTGTGTGTGTGTGTGTGTGTTGTGTAACCGTTCTCAGGAGTCAGACTTACGAATCGAGGCAGAGTGCGAGCGTTACGAGGCTCGATCTCCAGAGATTTGTTGAACAGATAATCGGCGAACTCCTTCTCCGTCATGTCCTCCATCGGGTTCAGGTTCTCAAAGAACTTCTGCAACATCAACGGAATAAAAAACGCCATGTTTACTTAAATTAATTGATAATTTTGTATGTCTTCTGCTCATTTATTTGATCAAAAATAGTGAAAATTGTGAAATATTTGTAAAATGTGAATATTTAGTCCAGTGTAAATTATTCCTGTGATTCAATGTCACATGATCCTTCACAAATCACTCTAATATGAGGATCAAGAAACATTTCAGAGTTGAAAACTGTCATATTTTTATCATAACTGTGATGCATTTTATTTTTCAGGATTCTTTAATGAATAGAAAGAAAATAAAAAACGTTTCGTAACATTATAAATGTCTTGACTGTTACTTTTGAACAATTTAATAAATTCTAGCTGAATATAAGTGTTCATTTCTTAATGTACCCCAGACCATTTAAATCTATATGCGTGTGCAATCTCCTTTTACACAGAGATCAGTGTTGGGTGTAACTAATTACTAAGTAATTAATTACTGTAATTTAATTACTTTTCCCTTGAAAATGTAAAGTAAGGGATTACTCTTCATTTATCTGTAATTTAATTACAGTTACTTCTGATGTAATTGAGGTAAATACTGTGTATGGATCAATCCGATCTCACAGCGATTCGTTTGCATTTTATGAGGAGTCTAAATATTACGACCGCACTCGTACAAATTCGTATGAATTATTGTAAAATATGTATTCATGAGATCAGACATAAAACAATAGTGGGTTTAACATCTAAATGTATTGTCTGATGTTAAAGTATGTTTTTATAATATAACCTTCTCCACCTTGGTCAGTTTAAGGATAATTCATGCAATTTTATAGTATTTTTTTGAAAGAATTAAAACAGATTCATGTCTATCCTTGTATTATTCAGCTGGTTGAGATTGATATGGGATTTTGAAAGTAATTAAAAGTAATTAAATACTTTTTAGAGAGAGTAATTAGTACAGTAATCTAATTACACTGTTGAAGAGGTAATTAGTAACTAGTAATTCATTACTTTTTTAGAGTAACTTACCCAACACTGACAGAGATGTTGAATTAAAATCTTATATCATGTATTATCTGAGGCGAATCCTCCGATATGGAGGTGATCTTCTGTATTGTGTGTGTTTTGTTAGTTGTTCTTTTATGTTGACTTTATTAAATGCTAATACCTATGCACTAGCTGTACTGGTACGAATGGTAACTAAGCGTCTCTGACCCGTATTTCGCTCTCCACGCGTAGGCAGTACGGCTGGTTCTGGTACTGCTGGATTTCTCCGGTGATTTCCGCCACTTTCCGTCGTTTGCTGAAGTTGATCAGCTCTTTGCCGTGTCTCTTCAGGAAGTCCGGGTTTCCTTCCTCGGTTTTTAGGATATTTGTTAAATAGATCCCTAAAGCGAGCAGACCACACGTGCGTCAAACACACACTCTCATCAGGAACAGCAGCGTCATGTGTGAACGCACGTACCGAAGAAGGGGACGCAGGGAGGGTTGATGGAGCGCAGTTTAGCCAGATATTTCTTATAGTGATCTTCACTGAGTTCATGCGCTTCCTCCAGAGTCTTCTTCTGTCTGCTTGGGATTTGCTGAAACACAATCACATTCACATGCAGGATGAGTTACATCATATTATGCCCTTTTAAGGCCAATTTAGACATGTTGTTTTCAGGCTCGACTAGAACATGAATGTTGATTATTCTCCTCAATGTCCCAGTCTGTCAGTAACGCTCTGTTTACTTCCTGTCTCCTCCTCCTGAAAGCACACTGTGCTCTGATTGGTCGGCTGGAGCTGTGTGTTGTGATTGGTCGAGCGCTACGAGTGTGTTTGGGAAATGCCCCGCCCCTTTCCATAACCGCCACTGTAACACACTACTAACTAACTCAACCAGGCTCCGCCCCTTTATTCTGCGCATTCATTATTATAATGAGGAATATTGTGACGTGTTCCCGGGAGAAACTCGAGATTACAATTACAAACTATTTTTTTCCCTATTTTTACATTTTATTTAATACTTTAATATTAGTTTTTATTAAAAAAAATGGTGTTTATTTTGTTTCATAATTTATAATTTAATATTTAATTTACTTTTTTTCAATGTTTTGTTTTACTAATTTATTATTTGTATGTTTTATTTACTTTTCATGCATTTAGCATTTTATTTGAAAGGCCATAATGAGAGCACGTTCAGCACACAGAACGACGGTGTTTTCTTTTTTAAATACGACCCCTGTGTTAGCTTTCAGAAGCACTTTTTTCCACAGACAACAGCGCATACAGCTTTGGATGTACAACAATCGCCAACTTGGTTTCCAAGTAGAGCCCGACCGATAAAGGATTTTGAAGGCCGATACCGATACAAATATTTGTTGGTTTTAAAATCCGATATATCGGCCGATATTATTATTATTATTTTTATTTCAGAAACGCGCAACTAAATATTAACAGATTTCCCTAACATTAGTTATTTATTTATGAGTTTTAATTAAAATAATATGATGATGCATTTTAAAAAGAAACTTGTTTCTATTGTCACAACATCAAAATATATTAAAGTTCTAATAAATAAAATAATAATTAGTCCCTACATTGCCTTATAGTTATAAGCTACCTTATAATTACAATGTCAGCTTGCTCATCCCTTTACCTGCACTTTTAGACAACACTCATGACATGGTTGAAGCGTGATTCGTCCGTTTTTATTATATTTTATTTTTGAAATATTTTCTTTTATCGGCCATTAGAACTGCCGATACCGATATTTTAGAAAATGCCTAATATCGGCCGATAATATCTGCCTTATTCCAAGTGAGACATCTTATTCATTGCGCACACATTGAAAACCTCCCTGTATGCTTTAATTGAAAAGGTCATGATGTACCTTGAGGATTGTGGGTAAAGTGGGCGATGCTTCAGGAATGGTCTCTTATGGCTGCACACTTGTGAAGCCGCTCTCACGCTCACACACACACACACACACACACGTACCTCAGCGGTGTGGTCAGCGCGCTCACCTCGAAGGTGTGGTCGAGCCTGTAGACGGGCGAGGAGTTCATGGCGCTCACCACCTCCAGGACGCCGTTGAAGTTGTTGAGCTCCTGAAACACTTGCAGGATCTCGATGATCCTCGAGATGACGGACACGCGCTCCTCAACGTTCTCCGTCTCTACGATACACCTGAGAGACGAGAGAGCCGTTAGAAAAACACACACACACACACACTCTGAGTTCAACTCGAGGGAGTGTGTCGTACTTCTCGAACCACAGCGTGAGGTTGGTGGTGTGCCGGATCATTCTCAGCAGGTTCGGAGAGTTGATCTCTTTGTCTTCTCTCGTCCAAACGCTTCCCACCAGTTCTGACGGCTGCACCGCCCTACAGGTCAAAGGTCACACACACATTCATGCTTTAGTGCAAAACCACCAAAAAAAAAAACTAAAAGAGGAGCAGTTACACCTGAAAATCATGAGGACTTTACAACTCAAAAAAATGAATTATAGGTAATTGTTTTATTTATTAAAGTCCCCCTGTGGGGTAAATCCAGCGTTTAATGTAGTTTATGTGTATGTGGAGTTTTTAATACGCTTAAACCATGTGTAAGTTCATAAGTGGACTGAGTATTTCCTCCTTAAAACCAAAGACAGTCTCAAAAACACGCTTTCTGACGTCACAAACCACCTTGTAACCAATCAGATCAACGTGTGATCGTCAACCAGAGTGAGTGAGTGAGTGAGTGGAGGCGGGGCTCATTCGCATATTCATAGAGCCGCACATACTAAATGAGGCGAGGGTGTCGAGTTACATTCAAGATATTTTAAGACATGAAGACATTTTTTTTTCAAGGAAAAGACATTTAAATGTAATTTTGGCAATCAAGGACGAGTTTTAATGGATAAAATGTCTAAATTAACTAATTAAATATGCACTAAATTGCATAAAATTCCAGAACAGAAATCTGAACGTCGGATAAACCCAGATTCAGAATTCTCTTGTGAATTTGTCGACAAAGATTTCCCAGAAGAGATTTTGTATTTCTCTTTTCATCATAAATCAGAAATAAACATGTTTTTAAGATTTGAAAAATCCTATAAATCAGGCGAGTGACATTAAATACAAACCTTCAGATTAGAGATATGAATGAAACTGTAAGGTTTGGTGTGTGTGAATCTGCTGACTCAAACTCAACGGAGATAAAGCACGATAAAATAAAATTTATTAAGAAGAATATTATTCAAGCAAAACCTCAAACTGACTGTAGCGTCTCATAATTAATGTAAGAGCTTGAACACAAACGAGCTTGGCTTGTGCTGGAAGACGTTTATCGAATGTGTATTTACTGTAATGAAGTCAGAATCTCCCAGAATGCCAAGCTGTTGTGTGTGTGGTTCAGTGTTTTGGGAGACGGGTGCGCAGAACGGCCTCATGGGAAACGGAGCTGAGGTGGTGACCTTGGGTACGACACTCATTGCCTGTTCCCACAGAGGTGAAGGGAAGTGTGTGTGTGTCACAGCTGGACTCTATTGTGTTAAACTGGCCCATTTTCTGTGCAGAGAGTGGCCAATGGAGCACAAAATAAAAATACAAACAGGAAATCCAGCCTTTTCCCTCATAAAAACACAAAACAAAATTAACAACAACATTCCTGGCTGCTCACTTGTGGACTACATGATTCAGTCATATGATTGTAAGTGACGGTCGCGAGAGGTCAAAGGTCGCACCTGTAGAAGTCCGACTCCAGCAGCGTGAGCTGCCGGGCGATCTCGATGGGGTGAAGGGTCATGAGGTCGAACTGGTCCGTCTGTCCCGCCTTACACAGGTGCCACTCGATGGGCGGCGGCGAGCTCTCGAAGGTGATGTTGTGACTCGGGCCGTTGGCCTGCGCCTGCTTCTTCCTCTGGATGATCTTCGTGATCGACTCCACCCACTTCCTCATGGCTTTACCTGTGCACAGGGGAGAGGAGGCGGAGCTAAGCGCAGTCCACACTCATGTCAATATTTCAGTCCCGCCCCCAGTGAAATCTCATTGGCTAATCATGGGAATTAAATATGAATTATGGTCAGAACATTTTCTGCGAAATTCATTACATTTTTAATCAAATTATACGGTGGGATTTTCCTTTAAACATTATTACATTGCAAAGTACCGTAGAATATTAATATTATATCAGTCCGATTACGTTTGTAGCGATGCGTTACGTTCATCAATCCAACTTTTGCCAAATTCCATGACATTAGACATGATGCTAATATATAAATAATATAACTGCATATTTATCCATGTTTCACAAGTCAGTTTCCTGATGTCAGGTGTGTGAGATGGAGCTGAAGGCTCGTGTGTGTGTGTGATGGAGCGGAAGGCTCGTGTCCTCACCTCTGACCTTGTTGATGAACTCCTCCAGTCGCCGTAGCAACTGAGCGTCTCTCTCGAAGTCATAGAAGTGATGCTCGACCCAGTGCCTGCACACATTCAGCACCCTGCACACACACACATCCGGTGAGACTGTGTGTGTGTGTGTGTGTGTATATGAGTGTGTGTGTGTGTGTGTACCTGAGCTGTACGGGTTGAACGAACTCTTTGCGGAAGCGTTTGAGTTCTGCGCTCAGCGGCTGGTCTCCGTTCTCCATGGCCATCTGATCCGCTTCTGTGGGCTTCGGCTCGGGGATTTCAAACCTGGATCGCACACACACACACACACACACACACACACATACACACACACACACAGAGAGACTTTTCCATATGTGTGTGTGTGTGTATATATAAAGCCAGTGGTGGAATGTAACGAAGTACAAATACTTTGTTACTTTACTTAAGTAGAATAAATAGTGCATACTTTTTACTTTTACTTTGTTACATTTTGCAGCAATTATTATACTTTCTACTCCACTACATTTCTACAACTTCTGTTACATTTTCTGATCAGTTTTTCCGACCGTCCGTTCGTTGCACGATTGTCTCGCCAGTGACGTTTGGTTGCCATAGATACATCAACTAAATGCGTCTCGCACGCAGTGTGTTTATCGTGCAATTTATACGCGAAAATTTGTTTTTACGTGCATAGGAAACACACCCTGTGTAATATACGTTTGGTTAGGATTACGGCAAGCCAAGAGGTTCAGAATTACACCATAAATTAATCACGTTTACTGCCAAACATAGTTATTAACATATAAGTTAGTAAGGATAAGCATGGTTTATATTGCCTAACTGCAAGCTTGTTTCAGAAATGGTGACATTTTTTTTCCATCATTATAGGAGTATTAGGTTGAATGAGTTAGAATTAAATGTTTTATTATAGTCATTAAGAGAATCAATTGTTATGCAAGTACTTTTACTTTTAATACTTAAAGTACATTTAAAATCAGGTACTTTTTACTTTTTACTTAAGTATGGTTATCATTGTGTTACTTGTACTTTTACTAAAGTAAATATTTATCTGGTTATTTGTACTGAGATTCAGTACTTCCTCCACCACTGAATAAAGCTAATTACACTAAAACTCTAAAAGTAGTAATTTCAGAAGACAAAAACGGTGTATGTGTGCACCGTCAGAACTGAATCACCAGACAGATGCGAGTGTGTGTGTGTGTCTGACCTCTCCATGAGCAGATCCAGCAGCTCCTGAGGTTTACAGAACGACCGGTACGTGGTGAGAAACGTTCTGACGAAATTGGGATCTGAAAAACAAGGGAAAATGTTTTCTTTAATTATGTTTGTCAAACTATTTCCGTCCATCCAGCAAACCAGCCGGAGCCTCAGCAACTACACACACATTATAACCCTACACACTACACTCAGATACACACTCTTAATGTAAATAATAGTCATGGACGGCTCAGCGATTGGCCGTGTGGCGTCGGCACAGACTCGGGCTCGAGTTTGATGGATCTGTTCTGTTCGGCCGACGGGAACAATAGAAACTCAGAGAGCAAATCCAAACAATCGGCTGGAATTATTCTAGCCAGGAAACAGACTCGCGGCTCTGACGCACGACACACACACACACACACACACACACCTAAAATAGACTCAGGGCCTGCAGATTGTGATCCTAGTGTCTGGGACCGAGAGAAAGTTCACACACACACACACACACACACACACACACACTAATGATCATTAACCCTCATCCACACCCTAAACGAGCTGCACAGGACACACCTTTTCCCCTTCACACACACAGTCTGTTTCCTTTGCCTTATTAGAAACCAGTATTTGCTGGAGGTTCCAGTGGAAAACTGGGGGCTATATTTAGTTTATCGGGGTGTGTGTGTGTGTGTGGAGACAAAACACTTATCGAGTGACCCAGAACATCTGCATCAATCTCACCTGAACACACACACACACGTCACATTCACCCAGTAACCAATCAACAGTTCATAACCCCTCATCATCATAATATATGTACGAATATATAGTGGAATATGTCTCTAATATAATACTTCTTCCGGATCACATTCACACAATCATGCTTTTTTCGCAATGCAAATGTTGTACTTACTGACTGCAATGAGACCTTGTTAAAACTTCCATGATGCACAGAGTTTTGATATATTTCACATTATACTAAAGCAATTTTGGGGTAGCTGTGATCTTAATTATCATCATCATCATCATCATCAAAAATAAACAAATAAAATAAACATATGTATATGTATATATACATATATGCATATAAATATATATATATATATAGTTCATATATAATTATGGCTGTATATACAATTTCTATATAATTATATATATATTAGAATGTATATAAATCCATCAATTTATAATTTTATCATACATCTTGTTTTTTAAACATTTCATTATTTTTCTTATATTATATTTATGATATATTTATATATAAATTACAATATTATTTATAAATCAAATCAATTTATAATTTGATATACATACTATACATCATTTTTGACCAGGCTGTCATATAAAGAAATAAATAAACACATGCAAAATTAAGAGAATTTTAAATTTTTTCTCTATGTGCATTAAAATTACACCTCTATCTGTAATTTGCCTTTTTTGCAAAATATTTGTGTCAGATAAACACATTAAGGAAGTGTAAGGTTTAGATTTTCCCTCATATCTGAAATATAAAATACTTTCCTCATTTTTGGATAATTTAATTGAACTTTTGTTTTTGTCTGTGTGTGTGTGTGTGTGAGAGAGAGAGAGTAACGAACCGCTGCTCTATTAATAGACTCATTAACATTTAGTTACTGTTCTGCCTTCATGAGCTTGAGTCGAGATTTGGGTCGAGTTGATCAGCTGTTTAGAGTTTATCCCAAACACACACACACACACACACACACTCTCTCTCTCACAAACACACACACACACACACACACACACTCTCCCTCTCTCTCTCTCTCTCTCTCTCTGACAAACACACACACACACACACACACACACACAGACACACTCTCTTTCTCTCTCTCACACACACACACACACACACACACACACACTCTCTCTCGCTCTCTCTCTCTGACAAACACACACACACACACACTCTCTCTCTTTCTCTCTCTCTCTCTCTCACACACACACACACACACTCTCTCTCTCTCTCTCACACACACACACACACACACACACACACACACACACTCAGGAAGGACATTGCACAGATAACGGAGCTGAACTTGTGCTTTGTTCAAGAATAGCCGTTGTTTTTCTCTGTTATCAGTGCTGGTTGTGTGTGTTATCAGCTCTAGCAGAGCAGCTCGTCACACCGAGATCCGTGACGTAAACACACACACACACACACATTTACACATGTCTGTGCTCACGCTGATGGAGCTGTTGTTGTTGTCGAGACTCGAGGTTGTGAAATAAATCAGTAATGCGCATTAGCGGTGGCTGGTAAACACCCCGTGCGCTGGAGTCGCGGCTAACTACACAATCCAGCAGCGAGAGAACACACACATCACGTAAACACACACAACACAGTCTCAGTGCTAGTTTGGGTCAAACTGAGTTGAGATATTCAATATTCATATATTGACTTTTTTATTGGTTTGTGATTTACTGGAGAAAGATTAAAATATTTCAGAGCTCAGCGTAACAAACAAAATGTATATCCATTATTAAAAAGATTTTAAGATTGCATTAATTTGACCGGTAGCGCAGCGCAGCCACTGTAGTGTGAACGGGACGTCACTCACCGGCGTACATGTGGAAGGTCAACCTCTCGATGAGCTTCAGCACCGTTCCCGCTTTGATGATGGGAATGCCGGATTTGGACTGGACGTTCTCCTCGAACACGACGTTCTCCTCGGAGTCCGGCTGTGCGAAGCGGTAGACCTCGGCCCCGGGGAGTCTCATCTGCTCCTCCTTCTCCTCCTGCAACATGGCCGTGTCCAACATGCGCTCGAGCGTGGAGCGATACTGCAGCGAGATCAGCGCCGCCATCCAGCCGTTCTTCTCCTCCGCAGATTTGGCGGAAAACACCACGCTGTTCCCGTCCTTCAGGATGATCTCGAAGGCGTGCCGGTACTCGCCCTCCTTATCGTCCTTGTCGTTGATCTGGACCTGTTGAAGAACGTGTGGACGTTCAGATCCAGGACTCCATCATTTTTTTAACCATCGAAACAATAAGCTTTAAAGTTCGACTGAAACAGCTGGAAGCAGACTTTTATTTTGACAGGTCTAAGACTTTTATTTTGACAGAGCACCTGAGAGTTTGGCCAATAAATGTTGGAAGTAAACTTTTATTTTGACACAGTCTGAGCGCCTGAGAGTTTTTATGCTTGATTGATATTAGTCAGAAGCAGACTTTTATTTTGACATTCTCAACGCCTGAGAGTTTTTCAGTTCGGCCGATACATGTAAGACTTTTATTTTGACATTGTCTGAGAGTCTGGTAGTTTTCCACAATAGGTGGCAAAAGCAGACTTTTATTTTGACAGAGCACCTGAGAGTTTGGACAATAAATGTTGGAAGTAAACTTTTATTTTGACAGAGTCTAAACGTCTGAGAGTTTTTATGCATGATTGATATTAGTCAGAAGCAGACTTTTATTTTGACATTCTCAACGCCTGAGAGTTTTTCAGTTTGGCCGATACATGTAAGACTTTTATTTTGACATTGTCTGAGAGTCTGGTAGTTTTCCACAATAGGTGGCAAAAGCAGACTTTTATTTTGACAGAGCACCTGAGAGTTTGGCCAATAAATGTTGGAAGTAAACTTTTATTTTGACAGTCTGAGCGCCTGAGAGTTTTTATGCTTGATTGATATTTGTCAGAAGCAGACTTTTATTTTGACATTCTCAACGCCTGAGAGTTTTTCAGTTTGGCTGATACATGTAAGACTTTTATTTTGACATTGTCTGAGGTTCTGGTAGTTTTTCACAATAGGTGGCAAAAGCAGACTTTTATTTTGACAGAGCACCTGCGAGTTTGGCCAATAAATGTTGGAAGTAAACTTTTATTTTGACAGTCTGAGCGCCTGAGAGTTTTTATGCTTGATTGATATTTGTCAGAAGCAGACTTTTATTTTGACATTCTCAATGCCTGAGAGTTTTTCAGTTTGGCCGATACATGTAAGACTTTTATTTTGACATTGCCTGAGGGTCTGGTGAGCCGTTTTTCACAGTAGGTGGTAAAAGCAGACTTTTATTTTGACAGAGCACCTGCGAGTTTGGCCAATAAATGTTGGAAGTAAACTTTTATTTTGACAGTCTGAGCGCCTGAGAGTTTTTATGCTTGATTGATATTTGTCAGAAGCAGACTTTTATTTTGACATTCTCAACGCCTGAGAGTTTTTCAGTTTGGCCGATACATGTAAGACTTTTATTTTGACATTGTCTGAGAGTCTGGTGAGCCGTTTTTCACAGTAGGTGGCAAAAGCAGACTTTTATTTTGATACGGCCTGAGTACAACCCAGATTACACTGCGTGAAATCTCCCACAGAGAACGAAACGAATAGTCGAATAAAGTCGTTATTTTTGTGTGTTTATTTGCGCACTCTCGCCGCTTGATAAACTTAAGGTCGAGCCGCTGTTGTCACTCGGACTACGAAAGTCTTACAGGGTTGAACATGAGGGAGAGTCATTACTGACAGAGTTTACATGTTTGACTGAACTATCCCTTTAAGGGTTCAATTCTGAGTCCTAATAAAGCACATATTAACTTTTTTGGATCGGTCCATTCGTGCCGATCAGTACGCACCTTCCTCATGAAGAACTTCTCCTTCAGGCGGTACTCGGCCACGCTGGCTCCCGGTAGACGAGGCTGGCCGTGGTTGGACTTGCAGCAGATCATCAGGCCGTCGAACAGGAAGATGTGGCGCTCGTGTTTGGCGCCCACCCGTGTGAGCGTCCCCTCCATGATGAACTCATTGCAGCACTGGCCGATGTCTTTGCCCTCCCAGCCGTCGATGTTCCTCTGGATCTCATTCATCTTCTTGATGGCTAGATGTTTGCCCTTCATCTGCTGACTGTAGAAGCGGCACGCCGACTCGCTGGGTGACAGAACAATGTTGATATCAAATCACGGTATCGATTAATCGACTTGTGTGTGAACAAAAACATTATTTGCACCACCCAATAATCACACAGTGCTTTTTTATGATGTGAAACAAAGTCTCAGCTTTCCAATTCAGTCATTTTATGACAGCAAACATGGTTTTGACGCTCTTTGACGTGTGCCGACAGATGAACTGATCATCTCTTCCTCTTTACGACTAGTTAGAGCAGCAAAAACATTAATGAACATCAGAAGGTATGTTGAGAGATACAGAAATCAATCAGAGTAAAACAGCAAGAAACTCCCACAAACTTGATAGTTAGCAAGAAAAATAACTCTAGAGAGGAGCATTGTATTATATATTAATAATATGTTACTTAACCTGCTTTTTATTATTGAAAGAATGTTTGAATACATTAATATTACAGTAACGTATACGACCGACCGACGGGGTTCAGAGAGATTTTTTAAATCAATCAATCAGCATCAAGAGTTTGTGAATCAAATCAAAACAATTGGTGAAAGTATTGGTCCTTAAATAAGGAGAACGTAATGAAAATATCACACTAAAGCTGACGTAAACAATAGGGAAGGGAAATAAATCAGCTCTACACGACACCAAGGTTCAGTCGTGACCATCAACATCTAAATAACAAGATTTAAATGTCCAATCAGTTCTGAGCGTCAATTTCTTCCGAGAACGAACACGTCACAATATTCCTCATTATAATAATAAATGCGCAGAATAAAGGGGCGGGGCCTGGTTGAGTTAGTTAGTAGTGTGTTAAACTGGCGGTTATGGAAAGGGGCGGGGCATTTCCCAAACACACTGCTCCAGCCGACCAATCAGAGAACAGTGTGCTTTCAGAAGGAGGGGCTTCATCGAGACAGGAAGTAAACAGAACGTTACTGACAGACTGGGAAGAGAGGAGCCGCAACAATGGAGAATAATCAACATTCAAGTTCTAGAAGAGCCTGAAAACAACATCAACACTTTGAATAGTAATAACAGGTTCTCTTTAAGATGAACAGCCCTCCAGGACCTGAAAGAGACACACTTCTACACTGTTCTACCAGAAGACGTCTGATTTTCAGATTTTGGGGTGTTACGAATCACAGGACGGAGGGAGTGAATGAGTTGAAGACGGAGACTCTCTATAGAGTGAGGAGCATCTTACTTCTGAATGTTTTTGTGAAGACGCGAGCACACGCGCGTCACGTCAGCGCAGATGAAGGAGCGTTGAGACGGCAGACTCTCTCTCTCTCTCTCACTGAAGAGCGCCACACACTGCGGACGAGCGACACTGACTGCACTATTACGGCCTGTTCACACCAAGAACAATAATCATCACTACATCAGCGTCCACACCTGAGGATGACAGCTTATTCTAATTTAAAGACGCAGTAAGCAATTTCTCAGAAACTCTGGGAGTGGAACAGACCGAGCAACAAAACACACTCACAGCCAATCAGCAGTAAGGGGCGTGTCCACTCATTAGGGGGGAGGAGCCTGTGCATAGCGTGTTTGTGAATTTGGGGCGGGGCTATAAAGTCAGGGGTGTGGTCTTGTTGGCTAGGGCCGTGTTTGTTTTGGTGATTTCAAATATCAAAGTTTCTCAGAAATCATAAAAAAACAGATAAAAACACTGACAGCCAATCAGAATCCATCCTGCTTTATAAAGGTTGAGCATTTAAAGGTGCAGTAAGTGATTTCTGAGGAACGCTAGACCGAGCACCAAAACACACTCACAGCCAATCAGCAGTAAGGGGCGTGTCCACTCATTAGGGGGGAGGAGCCCGTGCATAGAGTGTTTGTGAATTTGGGGCGGGCTATAAAGTCAGGGGTGTGGTCTTGTTGGCTAGGGCCGTGTTTGTTTTGGTGATTTCAAATATCAAAGTTTCTCAGAAATAATAAAAAAAAAAACTGATAAAAACACTGACAGCCAATCAGAATCCATCCTGCTTTATAAAGTTGAGCATTTAAAGGTGCAGTAAGTGATTTCCGAGCACCAAAACACGCTCACAGCCAATCAGCAGTCCACTATGATGGGGGGGAGCCTGTGTTGCATAGCGTGTTTGCGAATTTGGGGCAGGGCTATAAAGTTAGGGGTGTGGTCCTGTCGGGTTGGGGCGTGCTTGTTTTGGTGATTTCAAATATCAACAGTTTCTCAGAAATTGCTTACTGCACCTTTAAATGCTTGAATCAGGATGGATTCTTATTGGCTGTCGGTGTTTTTATCGTTCATCAGCTCTATCGTGAGATTCCAACGACATCTCTATAGTTGTGATGCCGACTCTGCTATTATTTTACATTTAGAGTGATTTTAGAACCATATCTTTATAATTATTGTCCATCCACACACACACACACACACACACACACACTCAGACTTAAAGTCTTCAGTTTTAAAGTCTGTAAAAGGAAGAGCTTGTTTACACTGAAATCACTCGACGAGTCTTCGGTTTCATTTGTTAGCGTTAGTTACCATGAACTAACAATGGAAAATAATTCTAAAGCATTGATTAATCTTAATGTTAATTGACTAATACATTACTGAAATAAACCGTTATTGAATGAACCTGAGCTAACATAAACGAACATCAAGACTAATAAAACTTAACATTAACTCGCAGGACCTTATTGTACAACTCAGCTTAATTAATATAAACTTTAGTAACACTTAACATTAAGGTCCCATTGGTTAACGAACAATTACAGTATTTATTAATCTGCGTTAGCGCTAGTACAACGGTTAGCTCAGGTGCATTAAATAATATTAACAGAAACAACATTTGATTTCAATAACGCATTAGTAAATGTTGAGATTAACAATAACTAAGATTAATTAATGCTTTGGAAGTTTTTTAACTGTTAGTTCATGTTACTAATGAAGGCTTACTGTAACGAGTTACCCAACTTTCCAACAACATGAAACATCTCAGATGATGATGATGATGATGATGATGATGGCGACTGAAGCTCAATCACGATGTAGTCGATCGTTTCTTTGTTCTAGCTGAAGCGACAGAAGTGAACAGCAACTCTCCAAAAACACACGTACCGTAAGAGCAGCCATCCCTTCCACATACGCCAACGCATAAAACCGCTAAAACACACACACACGCTCGACGGGACACCAACACGTCAGATCCTCATGATCCCAGAGTCCTTCAGCAGATGAAGGGCCGCTTTCCTCCTCATTCTCTCTCTCTCTCTCTCACTGAGAACAACAATAGCAGAGCCGCCCAAACCCTGACGCAACACACACACACACACACACACACACACACTCCCTCGTCACAATCACTGGCTATTTCAGGGTCAGAGGGAAACACACAAGGGGCTGATGGGTGGAGACCAGTGTGTGTGAGTGAGGGAGAGAGAGAGAGAGAGTGTGTGTGTGTGAGAGTGTGTTTGTCTGTGATTATCTGTGTGTGTCTGTGAGTTTGTGTGTGTGTGTGTGTGTGTGTGTGTGTGAGTGAGTGAGAGAGTGTTTGTCTGTGAGTTTGTGTGTGTGTGAGAGTGAGTGTCTGTGAGTTTGTGTGTGTCTGTGAGAGAGAGAGTGTGTGTGTGTGTGTGTGTGTGTGTGTGTAAGAGTGTGTCTGTGAGTTTGTGTGTGTCTGTGTGAGTTTGTGTGTGTATGAGAGAGAGAGAGTGTGTGTTTGTCTGCGAATATGTGTGTGAGAGTGAGTGTGTGTTTGTCTGTGAGTGTGTGTGTGTTTCTGTGTGTGTGTGTGTCAGTCTAAGCGTGTGTGTGTGTGTGTGTGTGTGTGTGTGTGTGTGTGTGAGAGAAAGAGAGTGTGTGTTTGACTCCAAATATGTGCGTGTGAGAGTGTGTGTGTGTGTGTGTGTTTGTCTGTGAGTGTGTGTGTGTGTGAGAGTGAGAGTTTGTGTCTGTGTGTGTATGAGAGAGTGTGTGTTTGTCTCCGAATGTGTGTGAGAGTCAGAGTGTGTGTTTGTCTGTGAGTGTGTGTGTGTCAGTCTAAGCGTGTGTCTGTGTGTGTGTGTGTGTGTGTGAGAAAGAGAGTGTGTGTTTGTCTCCGAATATGTGTGTGAGAGTCAGTGTGTGTGTGTGTGTGTGAGAGAGAGAGTGTGTGTGTCTGTGAGTTTGTGTGTGTATGAGAGAGAGTGTGTGTTTGTCTCCGAATACATGTGTGTGAGAGTCAGAGTGTGTGTTTGTCTGTGAGTGTGTGTCAGTCTAAGCGTGTGTGTGTGTGTGTGTGTGTGTGCGTGAGTGATTGAGTGCGTCTATGTGCTTGTGTGTAAGTATGTGTGTGAGTGTATATGTGCGTGAGAGTGTGTTAGTGTGGGTGACAGCCTAAGTGTGTGAGTGCATGTGTGTATGTATATGTGCGTGAGAATGTGTTACTGTGTGTATCAGTCTGTGTGTGTGTGTGTGTGTACCTGAGGCGTCTCTTGGCGAGGCTCTTGGAACAGATGCGCTCCATGCTGCTCTGCAGGTTCAGTAAGGCTGTGATGGCCTGTTTCAAACACTCTTTATCCTCCTCATCCTCACTCTTCTCCTCCAGTTGCTGTCGAGGACACACAGCGACACACAGTGAGACGGCTGCATGGGTTCAAGGGTCGCGTGTGTACATCAATTTGACTATTTTAATGATGCTTTAAGACAGTGTATCTCAAAAAGTGGGGTTTGTGAATTAATGGAACACCAATAATTAATTAAATCATCAAAAAGTCCAATTAAATTATTATATATTATATTAAAAGGAACAATTAAAAATAAATAAATAATAATAAATGCAAATACAAATAAACAATTAACTAGAGACTCATTAAATAAACTAAAAAAATAAATAATAATAATAATAATAATAAAATGTCAAATTAAAATAATTAGATTTTAGAATGAAAACAAATTAAAATGAATGTAACCATTCAAAAGAATAGTAAAATAAAAGCAAATAAAATAATAATAAATTATAATGTAAAATTAAAAATAAATAAAACTGACTAAAATTACAATAAATATTTTTAAATACGAACAATCAAAATAAAGCACTTCCTAAAAACATATTAAATGATAAAACTGCAAGTAAAATTTACCAAACAAAATAAAACATTAAAAGCAGTTAAATATGTAAAATTAAAGTAAATAAATCATGTTAAAAAAAAACATGCGAATTACACACTGATGAATTATTTTAAAAAAATTTAAATTATTATATATTATATTAAAAGGTACAATTAAAAATAAATAAATAATAATAAATGCAAATAAAAATAAACAATTAACTAGAGACTCATTAAATAAACTAAAAAAATAAATAATAATAAAATGTCAAAATAAAATAATTAGATTTTAGAATGAAAACAAATTAAAATGAATGTAACCATTCAAAAGAATAGTAAAATAAAAGCAAATAAAAATAAAATAATAATAAATTATAATGTAAAATTAAAAATAAATAAAAACCAAATCAAAATAAAACTGACTAAAATTACAATAAATATTTTTAAAATACGAACGATCAAAATAAAGCACTTCCTAAAAACATATTAAATGATAAAACTGCAAGTAAAATTTACCAAACAAAATAAAACATTAAAAGCAGTTAAATATGTAAAATTAAAGTAAACAAATCATGTTAAAAAAAACATGCAAATTACACACTGATGAATTATTTAAAAAAAAAAAATTTGCTTAAATATAAACTTGAAATAACTTCAAACATCTGTGTGGTCAGTAAGGAAGTGTGTGTGTGATGATCGACAACACCGCGTTCATCTCATCAGGTCATGCGTGCAAACAGACATTTCTCATTTCAGCCGCTTCAGAATGAAAGAGAGGTTTGTGTGTCGTGTACAGCCAGAGATTTGCTCATTTCTGCTCCATAAATCCCCCGTAAGAATCCAGGAAAGCCGCTTAGGGAACGCTGGGAACGCTGGCGGTAAAGCTCTCTGAAGGCACATGTTCACATCCGTGTGACTCTGGAGAGAACTACTGATCCGACCCATGCTCGACAATACAATAAAACACAATCATCCATATCACAACAGCGACAAACCCCTTCGGGAGAACATATTCACTTTAATAACTGATTTTGACAGAGATGCACTGATTGATATCCGCCGATACCGATAGTTTGATTTTTCTTAAAGGGATAGTTCACCCCAACATGTTGTTCAACCCCGTCAGACTTTCGTTCAAATGAAGATATTCCTGCTTAAATCTGAGAGCTGGATCACTCCTCCATAGGCTTCTGTTGTAATTGAAACTTAATTCAACTATTCGTGAGTTCACGTCAGAACGCAGGCTCGCTATTGGCCGACGCTGGTCATGTGTGCGATGCTGGCCAACAGTGAGCCTTCATTCTGACGTGAACTCACTAAGAGGCCCATGAGAAGAAAACCAAAAGTCGTTAGCTATAGATACACACTTTCATGAGATTGTGGCGGGCTCTAACGAGGAGCAGCGGATCCGATATTTTAGGATGAGCATATGTTGTGTCAACGTGTGTCCACATCCCACAATAACCTAATTATGACGTCTAATTTTTCCAGTTTCACCTGTATAATCGGCATTATTGGACAATAATACCATCAGTGCATCTCTAATTTTTACTTAAAAACATATTTTTATTTAACTATTATCTTTTCATCAACTCGAAAAAGTTCGCGGATCCGATATTTGAGGATGAGCAAGCCAACCTTTCATATGTTGTGTCATCATGTATCCACATCCCACAATATTCTAATTATGACTTTGGCGTTTTCTAATTTTTCCAGTTTCACCTGTATAATCGGCACTAATCATCGGCTGATACCGATTATTGGACAATAATACCATCAGTGCATCTCTCATTTTTACTTGAAAAGATAATAGTTTAATAAAAATATTTTTTTATCAACTCACGAGGAAACCCTGCATTTCAGAGTAGAGTTTGAAAGTGAAAAATGCTAAAATAGTTTCTTTAAATCGAGTGTATCGTAAAGAACCTCCAAAAGAACGAGGCTTTAGCTATTTGTCCTCTGTGGGCTTCCATACATTTGGAGGCTTTTTGGAATTATTTTTGCACTTCCATTTGGTTAAAAAGTAATGCAGAAATCAGTAAATGGTGCATTGTGGGAAATGACACTCACCTTTAAAATCTCAAAGTAATGAAGACAGTGGTAGACGGGCGTCAGGAGTAACCGCGGTAAAACATACTGTACCGCTTCTTTGAACCCTTCGCAGATCGACTGAAAACACAAACACATCATGTGATCTTCTTTTTTTTTTTATTAGATATTATACAAACATACAAACAATAACTTGACATCCAAAAAGACAACAATCCAAGATTTTTCAAAATTAGTTTAACATAAATGAATAAGAGACTAAATTAAAAAATAAAAAAGAATGAAAAAAGAGTAAAAAAAAAAAAAACCCAAAACAAATTCATATAGAGACAGAGCGACACGCATCATAATCTGAAGGCCACGCCCACCAGGGGGGAAGTGATCCAACGGTCTCCATTGAGTTTGTATCGGGTGAAGTCACTGTTATTTATGACTTAAAAAACTAAATGTCTAAAAGCTGTGATGTGACAGCAAACAAGCTTAAAACACACAAATACGTGTTTACAAGCTGTCGACCCCAAAACAAAAGCGTTTAATGACACAAAGTGGATAGAGGTCATGATCCTGACACACTCAGTATGCACTACATGTGCAGTAAACATTTAGTCACTGGTAACTTCAAATTATGGAAGTTTTTTCCTAACATAATTCAAATGAAAATTAAAATGCTAAAAAAAAAAATCAAATAATAAATCAAACTAAAATAATAAATTTGAACATTTGATTTATCATTTGTGCAGTTGTTTTGAGAGTTTGATTTATTATTTGATTTTTTTTAGCATTTTAATTTTCATTTGAATTATGTTAGGAAAAAACTTCCATATCAAATATCCAAATGTCAGTTTTATATATTATATTTCTGTAAGCTACGCTACGCTGTCGCCTCCAGTGGGCGTAACGGTAGTTCTCAGGTGGGGGCCTTTTAACCCTTGTGCATCCTTATGGACATTTTTGTCCTTTTCAGTTTTGTTTTTTGGATCACTTTGTCTGTGTTAAAGCTAACTGCAAAAAAACTTGGCACAGGTGTGTATTTTTATTGGAATTTTACTATTTCACCGTCATTTTCTTGCATTGGGTACAAAAAATACTCCCTCTCAGCACCTTTTGGACAAAAACGTCCCCATTGAAACCCATTAAAACTGCCATTTTTAATCCCCGGTTCAGTTAACTAGAAAATTATGCAATCTTTGTTAAGAGGCTTTCATTCTGATGGCAAGGCTTCAAAATTTTATTTTTTACTCTTGTTTATCAGATGGTGTCATTTTTTATAAAACAAATATCGCTTTATTCCTGTTTTCTGGTTTTCTGTAATTTTCTGTAATACTAAGAGAGAAAAACTACAAATTCAAATCCAATCACTGTGAGCTCCAGTGGGGTTTTGCTGCCACCCAATGGGGGAAATATGTTACTACGCCCAAACAAACTGTTACCGAAAGCTCATTTTTTGAGATATCATCCTCAAATTTGGAACACAACCTATTTAGATTTATGGCTTTGATTTTATATAATAAAAATATATATTTTATATAAAATATTTCTTTTATAAATAATTTTCATAAACCTATACCTATATAACTTTTTTGGGATTTACTTATTATTATTTTTTTACTTCAGCAATAATCTGCAAAGGGTCTTCTTTAAAATGATACCAAACTTAAGTCTGTGCTCCGAAGCGTCACATTTTCATGACAGTTTTTTGACATGGACATTTTTGTCCTTTTTACCTGTGTGTAACTTTTTTTAATTGATGCACAAGGGTTAAGAACATGTTTGTGAAAATTCATCTAAAAGCGGCAAATTTGGCACAGATGTAGCTCAGGTCATACCGATATGTTTTCCAGCACACAGGAATGTTTATAACAATGGGGTGTAAGGCCCCATACTACAGCCCAACCTGCTTTTCTGGACAGCGGCCATTTTGGAATTGGAGGATCAAGGGGTGCGGATATACTGGGTCAAAAATATAAACATTTATATGTATTTCCCATACTCAATTAAGCTGAAAAACATATCAACTTGGTATTTGTAACTCATGTGGTTCAAAAGTTATAGCCGGAACACTTTTCGGGCAGCGGCCATATTGGATTTGGCAGCCATCTTGGCACCGGCACCCTAGCTAAATCATTTCGGCATGACCTGAGCTGCATCTGTGGCAAAATTTGGCCCTTTTAGATGAATTTTTATGTGCTCAAGCCCCCCAACTGAGGGTTATATGACACGTTGGGCTCTGTCTCAATTGCCTCTATCCACTTTTGTGTCCTTAAACGCTCGTTTTTTACATCCCTACTTGTGGACACTGATCTGTGCAGTGTTGTGTGTGCTCCTGACCTGCAGGTAAATGGCGGCTCCGGGTTTGTAAAGCTGACTGAGGAAGTGTTCGTGGAAGCCGGTGCGAAGGATGTCCTGTGCGTACGTCTCGTAGGGGTCGAAGGCCAGCTCCTGAAAATGGCCAACACCCGAGAGTTAATACATGACCCCCAGCGCAGCCCGCCGTGACCTGTATTGTTACGGCACGAGGAAAAACAAGCGTGTGTGTGTGTGTGTGTGTTTGAAAGGCCGCGGGGTCAGTCGCTGTGAAGTGTGGAGGTGGAACGGACGTCAGTGTGTTCTGGGAGGATCGTATCGGTGCCGTTCTCACAAAACACAACATGTGCATACAAAACACTTACATAAAAGTTACTTTAAATTTTTTTTAAATGCATGAATAAACAAATTAAACTTACTATTATTGATTAAATTGAAAAAAAAATGTTTATAATATTATTTTTTAAATAAAATTATTAGTTATTACTATTTTTATTGATTTACAATTTCTCATAAATTTAAAAATATTAAAATATAGTATTATTATTAATATGACTATTAATTACATTACTGTTATTATTAAACTTAATTAACTATTTGTTATTATTTGTTAAGTTGTAGAAATTAATACACACACACACACACACATATATATATACATACTTACATTATATATAATTATACTATACAGTAGTTACATTAAATAATTTATATTATTTTAAGTAGTATTATTTAAGAAATAATTCATTAAATTATTATTATTATCATTATTAATTACATTTATGTAAAAAATTATACAAAATATGATTTCTAAATACAAATTCAATAATTTATTATTAATTAAAGCATTGTAAAATAAAATATCTAAATTAATTATAAATAAACGATTCATTTAGAATAATTTATAATTAATAAATTATTCTAAATTAATTATAGTGTGTGTGTGTGTGTGTGTATCTCACCTCAGCAAGGTCTTCGAAACAGCTGCCGACCAGCGGATGAGGGCTCGTCTCATCGGTCATCTCCACCGTATCCTCGATTAACCCCAGCAGCTTCACCGTCACCTCATGGATGTCCACGATACGACTGAAGATGTTCTCCACGTCCTACAGGCAGAGAGAGACAGAGAGATTTAATGCCATGTCAGTATCTAAGGCTATTTTCATGGCAAAAATTTTATTACAGAAATACAAATATCACATAAATACGATAAACCAAGCAAACAAACACAATTTTTCAGGCATAATCTTACTAAATAAGTCCTTAAGTGAAATAACTTCATTAAAGAGCATTCTACTTGTATCAAACCCAGGACAGTCCAATAACATGTTTAACAGAGAGGGAATCTTACATATACATATAATCATGCATAGAGTTGGGTCTTCATCTTTAGGCAGACGTGTGTGACCTGTACGACCTCGGCGATCACATCTAGCTTTAAGAGCGATTACGATTCTGTTTGAAATGTCCGGATGAATTTCCTATAGCTCATTATTCTTGCACTTTATATTCAGGCAGAGACACACGAGTGAGGATGAAGAGGAAGACTCACGTGAGAGGAGAACAGCATGTTGTTGGAGTTGAAGGGTTCGCGGAAGACCTTGATGATGAGGTTGAGGTCCCTCAGATACTGCCGTACCTCGGCCATGAAGGCCTTCACCAGGTCATAGTACATCTGCTCCTCCGACGCCGACGGCTCTTCGTCCATCAGGGGGAACACACTGATGTCCTCCTCCACCTGATGGAACATGTCCATCAGCACCTGCAACCGGAGCAACAGGGGCGGAGCTTGAGCAACAGGGGCGGAGCTTGAGCAAGTGTGGGCGGAGATAATTTGCTTGAATGTTGACGTTTGATGTGTTCAATTAAAGCTGCACGGTTAATAATACAAAAAATAAAACCAAAACGCTGATATGTGACATATTTATGCGATTTAATTCAGAGCGAATCACTGTTTATTTTCACACAAGCATATATATTGAAATATTTCACTTCTTGATTTTTTTTTCACAGAAATTAAATATGGGTTTTAAAATTTTACATTTATTATTAAAAATGGAAAAATGTAATTTTAGAATTCGATAATTATTCATATATGTAATATTTATTATATGTAGTATAGTAATTTTACAGATGTAATTTAAAATGATATTAAATATAAGTAATGTAATTTTTACAGTTTTAATGTAAAATAAAATTGAAGAGTTCAGATGCAAAAGCCTCTAAGTGCCATTTGAAATTTTCTTCTAAAATGACCATTTTTATCAAGCTTGTATATTTAAGTTCAGTAATTTCACTTAAATGACAATTAATAGGTAATTATCATTGTCATTTAAGTGAAATCACTGAACTTAAATATACAAGCTTGATAAAAATGATCATTTTAGAAGAAAATTTCAAATGGCACTTAGAGGCTTTTGCATCTGAACTCTTCAATTATTTATTATATTAGTTTTCTATTGTTATATTTCACAGTAAACTAAAATATATTATGGTAAAATGTCTCATGCTTTTATTTAGTAATAATACTACGCCTACTACTAATTATTATTTTATAGTTATACTGATATATTATCACAAATTTGCTGCCCTGCCAACATGCACAGCATTTGTTTTTATCATATTTAAAATATTTATTATAATTATTGATTTCATTTTATACACTTTTTTAATAAGACAAATTGGTGATATTTTTTTTTAGGCCCAGTGTTATTAACATTTTTGAATCACCCTTTATTTGTATGTTTTTAGTTAATTTTTTTTAGTTATGTTTGAGTCATTTCGTTATGTGCTTTTATCATTTTATTTAAAAAAAAAAAAATAGTTTTGCAATTGAGGTTTTATTTATTTTTATTTTAAGTTTTAGTTCATTTCCAGTTAATAATCGTAGTCATTTTTGTTTATTGAGAATGCAACATTTTTCATTTTCGTTTGACAGAGATGTTTTGAAACGAGTTGGTTCGATGATGTCATACCTTATCCGCACACATGGCCACGGTGATGTCCTGCTGCGAGATCTCATAATGGCGGATGTTTCGCACGTAGTTCCCCGCCAGCTTCAGTATGTCGGCAGAGATGTACTCCAGCACCGCCACGATGTACACGGACACCTGGTGGTCGATTTTATACCCCAGAACCTCCTGCAGGAGAGACCACGGTCACATGATCAGCTCAATCACTCACGCTTAATGGACACATGAACGCAACAGAGTAGAGCAATTACTGAAGAGGATTATACGTAAGACATGAGGAACGAGAGGCTGTGCTGTAAAACGGTTCCCACACAATACAAATATTAAAGCTGAAAATACGTCAAGTAAAATCACTAAAAGCCTGGAAAAAGTAGTCCTGACAGTAACAGCAACAGAAGGAAGAACATTTATTCATTTACGATACATTATTCACTCACTAAGAAAATTGGTGTCCTTAAAGGTCTGATTTTTTCCATTTTTTTAATTAAGGCATTAAGATCAATTTCCAAAAGAGGATTTTGTATTCCTCTTTTTAGTCAACTTTAGCATGGGTGTGTTCACTTATGCTGAGAACTGTATACTTACATATAGATAGATATATTTTTTCTTTCATTTTCTCTCAATAACCTCACCATTTCACTGATATTTTTTAACACATCTTTTATTATTACCATTGCTATATATATATATATATATATATATATATATATATATATATAAATTGTATATATAATGAGAATTGTTCTACATATATATTAGGAAACATATAATAGAGATATACACATACTCAACACACACACACTTCCCATAATTACACGTACATCCTTTCTGTTTTATGCGTTTTGTATTGATGGTCTCGTCTAACTGTAATGTATTCTGCTTTAATAATTAAAAAAGTAAATTATCAGAGAAATGGATGTTGACTTATGCTGAACACTGTAAGATATTATAAAAGAGAATAAAGGTGCCAGTAAAACACACTAGTGACTCGGCCATGTTGACAGAAACTGTGTTGAGTAACAGCGCCATCTACAGGACAACTCAACTCTATGTTTATTTACATAAAGATGAAACTGAAAAATTACAATATGGTGCAAAAGTTTAGTAATTCAACTTAAAAGGTGAAACGAATATATCATATAGACTCATTACATGCACAGTGAGATATTTCAAGCCTTTATTTGTTATAATTGTGATGATTATGGATTACAGCTTATGAAAACCCCAAAGTCAAAATTAGAATATAGAGAAAAGGTTTTCATAGCTGACATGATCGACAGCTTCTTAACAGACTTTTTTTTGTTATTTTCCGGAGGAGATTGCAGCTTTAGCTTTAATTTCTACATGTCCATCACTGTTTATTTCACAGAGTTGCTCTGCAGTAAACTTTAATAACAGTAAGAGAACAGTAGTTCATTTCTCCAGATGATCGTGAGTTTATGGCCACCGGATGCGGTTTTTCTGAGGTAAATGTGACGTTTCACTGACGTCTTTCTACGGTTAAAACACATGATACGGATTATGAAGTTGTTCATTGTTCGAAGACGCTCATTCATGTTTATTTGGCGCTGTAACTGGTATTATTAAAGCGGAAGAGAAGATCATGTGCGATTTCACGCCACAGCGCCATTTTTTGAATTTTATAAGAAAATGGACGTCACTTGTAATCTGAGACACTTTCATATCAATAGTAGCAAAGCACAAAGATTCCTGTTTTTTTACAGTCTATGGTTTCTCAACGCACAACCAGGCCCCGCCCCTTTATTCTGTGCCATAGACATACACACTAGACCTCACCTTGGGGTTCTAAGCATGCGTCAAAACCGCCGCCATCTTGGAACAGGGGTCTTGTCATAGGAAGTAGCTAGGTAACGCTGCTATCTCTACCTTTACGTCGAATTCATTGATGGTGGCGGACTTTTGTGCAGCGTATGATGTTCACGGATGAAATCTGAACTAGGAAGAATGTTAAAAAAAAAAATTCTTTCTGGAATCACTGATAAATACATGTCTGACCGTTGGAACAAACCAAAAAAACAAGAAAAATCGCATTCATGATGATTTATGGTGATTTTATTTGCGTTAGACCTGTGTCTACTACATTGACGCTGATGCATTAAAGTGGAGGGGCTCGCCTGTTTCAAGATGGCGGCTCTATTGACGCATTCGTTCTAATGAACTGCCGTAGCCAAGGTGACGTCTAGTGTATATGTCTATGATTCTGCGCATGAATTATTTAAAGGCACAGTGTAACTAAACCTCCCGCTGAGTTACCTTCAGGAGCGGATGGATCTTATCCACCGGCAGGGCTAAAGGGTTCCTCCTCTTCCTCTTCTCTATCGCAGCCTGAGCGTCCGCGATGGCCCATTTCTCGATCGGGTGCGGGAAACTCCTCTGCACACGCTCCTAAACAGCCACAGTCACATGTGAGATGGAGAAACAGCAAGCTAACACAGTTTATATGTGTGGGGCGTCACAGGATAAAGGACTGAGGGATGAAGCATGAGTCTTTCACACGGTACGATGCGAGAGAGAGGGATTATGATGAAGATGATGAAATCTAAGATCGGAACAAGCGGAGGGACCCGACCATGATAAACCAGCTAACCGGTTTAGCATGCGCTGTGGTTGAGGTCTTAACCACAAACTGAAGCACCTGTCCATCTCACAGCCGGCGTCTGTGAGCAACGACCAAACACACAAAAACAAGTTAGTGAAGGTCTGCGCGACGTCTGAAACGCATGAAAAAGCCAGTCGCACAATAAAAGATTGATACGTTACAGCGAGTCCCATGATGCTCAGTGTCTCGAAGCAACACGCCTCTATGTTTTTCATGTTTGTCTTGAGGGTGAGTAAATCATGGGCTAATTTTCATTTTTGGGTGAACTATCCCTTTAGCGTTTTGGCGGCGGTTGCCATGGCGACGGCGTTCACCTCGACGTCCTGAACGGTGCGCGGCTGCGCCTGACAGAGTGTGTTGAGCAGCACCAGAATCAGGCCCTCGATGTACTGAAGCGCCTCCTGCTGGGACGACAGCTTCGGGTGCACCTGGTTCAGCACCTGAAACACACACAACAACATGGTGAACATCCAGCTTTAATGTTGTTTATGTGTGTATGTGGTGTTTTTAATACGCTTAAACCATGTGTAAGTTCATAAGTGGACTGAGTATTTCCCCCTTAAAACCAAAGACAGTCTCAAAAACACGCTTTCTGACGTCACAAACCACCTTGTAACCAATCAGATCAACGTGTGATCGACAACCAGAGTGAGTGAGTGAGGGGAGGCGGAGCTCATTCGCATATTCATAGAATCGCGAATACTAAATGAGGCGAGGGTGTCGAGTTACATTCAAGACATTTTTTTTCAAGGAAAAGACATTTAAATGTAATTTTGGTGATCAAAGATGAGTTAAGGGATACAATGATTGACTACAGGGGGACTTTAACACTTAACCGAAATAAAAATAATATATATATATATGAAGAGTTCAGATGCAAAAGCCTCTAAGTGCCATTTGAAATTTTCTTCAAGAATGTTAATTTTTATCAAGCTTGTATATTTAAATTCAGTAATTTCACTTAAATGGCAATTTGTATATTTAAATTCAGTAATTTCACATTCAGTAATTTCACTTAAATGGCAATGATTTCACATTCAGTAATTTCACTTAAATGGCAATGAATTGCCATTTAAGTGAAATTACTGAATTTAAATATACAAGCTTGATAAAAATGATTATTCTAGAAGAGAATTTCAAATGGCACTTAGAGGCTTTTGCATCTGAATTTTTCATATATATATATATATATATATATATATATATATATAAATCTATAATAGCATGATATTAAAATAACGAGTGTCTCCTGTGTGAGGGATTCGTCAGCTCCCACAAGAAGAGATGCTTTTAAAGCGCAGCCCGAAACACACAGCATGAGGGATTGTGGGTATTCTAAAGAAGCTGGCCTGAGGACATCTTCCTGTTGAGACACCGTTCACGACACACACACACACATTCAGTTCCTCATGTGAAGTCTCAGTGTGTAAATGGGTTTCTGTGTGACATTCTGGGAAATCCTCAACACAAACTACCGACGCCAACTAAGCCATGGCACAGTGATGGACAGCTGTCAATCAATCATCTCTGACAGATGCGTACAGTAGACATGCAGAACCAGCAGCGCTCATGGGGCCGTCGCATGTTCAGTAGCGACACACAACCCTCCACTTCTCCACAGTTATGACTGGAATTTTACTCTGAGAAACCACAGCTAGTACAGGCCTGCGTTCACACACACACACACACACACACACACACACACACACACACTTTACCCTGCTGTACCACAGTACAGAATCCAGACGTCAGACGCTCCAGTACAAACACGGTCGGGTTACTGGGGCAAGAAACGCCACCAATAAAACTACTCTGATTCATCAAAAAAGTGCATCATAAAAATATTAAATTAATAAATAAAAATTAAATAAATTATAGATTATTAATGCAAGCATACATTATAGTTGCATGCATTAAAATAAGTCAATAATTTTTAAATAAAAATAATCTAAAAAAAATCATACATTATAATTAAATGATACAAATATGTAATTTTAAAATAATCACAAAACAAAAATACTAAACTATAACTCATAGAAATGTAAAACTAATACTTTTTAAAATAAACAATCACCTATTAAAAGTTAATTCAATCAATTATGTAACATTTAAATAATTTAAAATTAATATTACTAATAATTCAAATATACATGCATTTAAAGGAGAACTAAAAATAAAAGCTTTTAATTAAATCACTGAAAAAGTAAAAAAAAATAAAAAATAAATAAAGTACCACTTATTAAATTATAAAAACATTAAATTTTTTTTTAAAGTACCACTTATTAAAATGTGGCTGATAATAACTGACTGGTTATTATGTGTTATTTTTTAACAAATTCACGTGAGATCGCACCCTCTGAAGACATCAGGACATTATAAAGTGCACCTGGCTCTGGTTCTGTCTCCTGATTGGTCAATCCTGTGTTGATCTGCACCTGTAGAGACTGATCAGCCTCAGTTCACAAGCCATAACTAGATCTGCTAATGAAGACGCAAGACAGAGAACGATCTGAAGGCAATTTTCCTCACACTCTCTCTCTCACACACACACACACACACACACTCTCTCTCTCTCTCAGACATACACAGATTTTAGCGCGTCTGAAACCGTGGTCATGTGACGGGCCGAGAGCTCAGGACGTTTTCCTTTTGCTTTCTGTTCCCATGCGCTTCAGACTCGGATCACATGCCTGACGCTTCATTCCCAGCATTCCTGTGGCGGCACTATGGCGTGCTGGTATTTAGTGGGAATGCACAGTACAGTATGCTGACAGTGTGTGTGTGAGAACAGTCTGTGAAAACAGCAACACACAGTCAGCCTGTTCTCATTTACAATTCATGCAGCCACTTAAAATGTGCTTTTCCCATGTTCATCTGTGTTTATGTTCTTCTATATTAGTGTTCCTGAACTCCTGAAACACCTCCATTGTAATCTCGAGTTTCTTCCAGAACACGTCACAATATTCCTCATTATAATAATTCATGCGCAGAATAAAGGGGCGGGGCCTGGTTGAGTTAGTTAGTAGTGTGTTAAACTGGCGGTTATGGAAAGGGGCGGGAGGTTAGGGTTAGGGTTAGGGTTAACCCTTCCCAAACACACTCGTAGCGCTCGACCAATCACGACACACTGATCCAGCCGACCAATCAGCACAGTGTGCTTTCAGGAGGAGGAGCTTCATAGAGACAGGAAGTAAACAGAGCGTTCCTGACAGACTGGGAAGAGAGGAGCCGCAACAATGGAGAATATGAGGAGAATAATCAACATTCGAGTTCTAGAAGAGCCTGAAAACTACATCAAGGTTTTGGAAAAGAGTGTAATCTGCCCTCTTTAAAGCATCTGTGCTGCGATATGGGAAAATATATACACAGATAGATAGATATACAGACAGACAGACAGATAGATGAAAGTCAAACAGCACAGATATAGATAGATAGATAGATAGATAGATAGATAGATAGATAGATAGATAGATAGATAGATAGATAGATAGATAGATAGATAGATAGATATACAGACAGATAGATAGATAAACGTCAGACAGCACAGATATACAGATAGACAGACAGACAGATAGATAGATAGATAGATGAAAGTCAGACAGCACAGATACAGATAGATAGATAAACGTCAAACAGCACAGATATACAGACAGACAGACAGACAGATAGATAGATAGATAGATAGACAGACAAACAGACAGACAGATAAACGTCAGACAGCATAGATATACAGATAGATAGACAGACAGACAGATAGATGAATAAACGTCAGACAGCACAGATATACAGATAGAGATAGATAGATATACAGATAGACAGACAGATAAACGTCAGACAGCACAGATATACAGATAGATAGATAGATAGATAGATAGATAGATAGATAGATAGATAGATAGATAGATAGATAGATAGATAGATAGATAGTTTTCATGATTCCAGATTTTCCATTCCCAAAGTTATGACGTCTTCAAATTATAAATGTAAGACTTTTCTTCTTATATATTATATTTAAGACTTTTTATGGCCTAATGTGATGCACGTTAATGCGCGGGTTTGTAAGATCCGCGGGGACGGTTCCAGACAGCAGCGCAGCTGACGAGCGTCTGATCCAGAACAGACGGAGGACCGGCCAGCGAGAGCGGGAGATTTGCTGTTGCTATGGATTCAATGTCACAGAAAGCAGCAAGAAACCTGCCAAGCACAACAGTGTGTGAGAGTGTGTGTGTGTGTGTCGTCTCGTCCTCCACAGACGCTGAAACTGCAGCCAGCAGGACGCCATTTTGGATCTGCACACAGCCGACACACTGGATTCTGATTGGCCGATCACAGATCTCAGTTCTGAGCCGTGTGTGTTTCTCCTGAACACCTGCTGCTCAATCAAACTATCTGCACATTCAGACAATCCTACATTATCTTGATTTATCATCCACCGATGAGACATGTTCAGGAAATATTGTGTATTCAGTCATGGCGCACATCACCCAATAATAATTAGAATTATTATAAATCAAACAAAGGTCTCATAATTCTCAATATCACCACATGTCAAATTAATAACTCCAACAACCTGCAACTACAAGTACGTCCAAGTTTATCCGCATACATCCAGATCAATCACGACATACACAATCAATGAAGACAAAAGTGTTTATCATCACAAATAATATGTATATTCTCGCACAGTCATATATAGATAAAGTTGATATGCAAGTATATCCAACTTTCTTCGTATAAAGAACTCAAGTAATGATATATACAGTATATATAGCAAATCTTAGCTGCTTGATTGTTTACATCATCACTAGATTTAACTATATTATTGTCCAGATCTCTATAAAGTTGAATAATAAGCATGTCTAACATTATCTGCATATGTAAAGCACTATATAGCAAATCTCACTTCGATGAGTTCGATCAACTAATTTATGACACAATGAGATGAAAAGAAATTATGACTTAAAGGTAGAAATTACAACATATTCTATAGTCAAGAGACTGTTGAAAAATTATAACATCCTATATGAGAATTAGGACTTACAAAAATCTAATTATGAGATACTAAGTGATTTTAATGAAATGAAAAGTAGAAATCATGCCATTAAATCAAAATTATGACTTCAAATTTGACTTCCCACCTCATAAATATAATGCAGTACGTCTACTCTTCGGGTCTAATAATGATGTTTTTTATCTTTCCAATATTACTTAATACGTCATACGTATCATAATCATGTCTTTATGTCATTATTTCAACTCTTTAGGTCATAATATTGCCGTTTCATCTTAAATCTGACTTTATATATGCCATAATGTTGACTATTGCATCTTCATATCTTTTTATGTAATTATTGCTTCTGTTTAGGTCTTAATATGAACGTTTTATCTTATAAATATGACATAGTATGTCATAATGTAAACCATCGCATCATGTGTGATTATTTCTATTCTTTAGATCCTAATGTTGACGTTTCATCTTTCAAAAATGACTTCTGTCATGACTTTGACTATCGCATCATAATCATGTCTTTTTATGTCATTATTTCGACTCTTTGGGTCATAATATTGATGTTTCATCTATGTCATAAATTCAAAGTTGTCAGTCATAATAAAGTTTCTTTCTCATGTGTGTTCCAGGCATTATATCGGCACTTAGATAAGAGTTTGTTATCAGTATCGGCCGATGATAAACTCAAACAGTAAAGATCAAAGCACTGGCAACGACAAGGTCATGGGTTCGACTCCCAGGAACACGTGATCTGACTCAAGTCCCTTTGGATAAAGCATCGGTCATGTATGAAGTGTGATTGACAGCTGTCTCACCTTGTTGAGTGACGGCACCAACAGTCCTCTCCATTTAGGCGCGTTCTCCTCGCTGTAGAAATCATACTGGAAGGGCGCAGCCTGCATGACTGTGTGTGTGTGTGTGTGTGTGTGTGTGTGTGTCACATCCACCTGATCTCACACACCGGCTCAAAGCATCCAGCCAGAGGAGGAGGAGGAGGAGGAAGAGCACACCTGCTTAATGTGACCATTTCATCCTCCAGACAGTCCGCCAGGCATGTGTTATCGATCAGATGTGTGTATCAGTGCGCGCGCATCTCCTCAGGGCTCCTCTGTTATCGATCAGATATCGATGAGGTATCGATCAGTCTGATCAGCGACTCCAGTCAGAACGCATCTGTTTTCAGCACACTCGCTGTTTTTGATGCTGATGCGCGTGTTTTGATCAGATCTCAGTGTTTTATTGATCCGCGTTCATTCGGGCGGTTCATGAACATGCGCAATAAAACGCCTCCAAAAACTCTCTGCTCTCGGCGCGTTTCGCGTCAGCCGCTCCACACGCGCAGCGACAAACACACGAGCATCCGATGAAGCGTAAAAGTCCAAGCCGAGAGGAAAAACTGAAGGTAGAAAAGAAAGATTCTCTCCACGGTTTCAAAGAGACGAAGCAAAAACACTGAGTGTGTGATGACGCAATGACGCACGGCGACGCAGGCGAAACTAACAGAGCGCCGGGACGCAGATCACCGCCGTCACCCGGAAAGTATAAAATAATAAATGATAAGGATATCATTTTGGAATGGTTATGCTGATAATCTGATATGGAATAAAATCTGGAAACTTCCTCATAAATATTTAGTCACAAACAAAATCAAAGAAATTTCCCTTAAACTAATTTATAAATATTACCCAAGTAATCTTTATCTTGTGACCAGATTTAATTGTGATATTGATACATTTTGTGGTCTACATGATGAAACATTTTATCATTTATTTTGGAGTTGTCCTCATTCAGTTTGTTTTTGGTCTGATTTCTGCTCCTTTATTACGGCTCACATCATGCCCAGATTTCAACTCTGCTTCAAAAATGTGTTATTTGGTTTTTTCCTTTATGACCAATCTTATCGTAAGGAATACTACCTAATTAATCTTCTTCTTCTGTTAGCTAAATTTAGTATCCATAAATGTAAATTTGGTGGAAACAAGCCTTTGTTTTTAATTTTAAGAGCAGAAATTCAACAATACCTAAAAACAATACTGGGTTTGAAAAATAAGAAAGCTACAAAATGTGTATCTATATGTAAACATTTTCACATTTTTGTTTAACTTAAGTTTGTCACTGCTTTGTTTATTCAATGTACCCCTGACTGTAATTGTAATTCTTGAGAAAAAAAAAAAAAAAAAAAAGATAAGGATATGTAAAATTGAACGAGTATAATAATACATCATTTTAAATATACATTAATAAACAAAAAGTGCATGCTTACTTTTTTACATCACTAAAATATAAATAGAATTTGAAATGGTTTGGATATATAGCTTGATTTTCTTTTTTATGATACCGATTTTTTGTTACTAAATGTGCTTTATGTCTGGGGTTTGATGGATGACGCACGCGCCGCAGACAATAGTAACAGAGCGCAGAGACGCAGATCACTCCGTCACCAGGAAAATACAACACAATAAATGTGACAATTTTACAAATATAGACCTATAATACAATTAAACATATTTACATTACAAAATTATGTGCGTGCTCACAGATTTACAGGCCTACGTGTTTTTTTTTTGTGTGTGTGTTTTTTAGAAATTACAATTGTTTTGGATTTATGCTTGATTTTGTGGCTTCCAAATTAGTTTAATGTCTGCCTTTTTTCATGTTTTTTTTATACGATGTACGTCTTTTTTTTTGAAAAACAAATTAAGGCGAGTTTACTTGAAATTTACCCAGAATACAATAATGATGTTTACCACCTTTGACGTCTTTCTTGAGAAACCATTGAGTTATTTGAAATACAAATTGTTGGCTGTGTGGCAATATTACTAACGATATTAATATTATAAAAAAAAAAAAAAAAAAAAATAGATAAATAAAAACTTCAATGTGACTGTGATCACGTGACGAGTAGCGGCGGCGCGCGCCAGTGACGTCAGTGCGCGTCTGGCGGGAATCTGACGGTTCGCGGAGTGTCAACAAACTCCCCGAAGTGTTTCATTCACATTTATTCAACCATAAAGAGATTTTTATTCTGCTTATTCTCTTCCGTCGGTCGTGTCAGCTGTAGTGAGATCATCTGTCCTCCTGTAGTGTGTTCTGTTGTGCGGGTTATAGGTGGAGATATGCAGGCGTTTTTGAAAGGACCTTCCTCACAGAGTATTAAAGCTCAGAAACCTTCATCATCTTCATCATCATCAGGTGGAGAGAAGAAGCAGAGAGCTCTTCCCTGGGTGGAGAAATAGTGAGTCTTCATCATATCTGCATAAACGCTCAATATTCATGTGATCTGACTGACAGTTAAGTTATTGATATCATATAAGTAAACGTTAAAAAATGAAATTGAATTATGCATTTTTGACCCGGCGTGTGTTGACCTCATAGTTGACCTCAGATTTCACCTGGTCATGTTTTTGATCTCTTTATTTTAGCAGACCAAAGTGTGTGGATGAAGTGGCCTTCCAGGAGGAGGTGGTTGCAGTACTGAAGAAGTCTCTAGAGGGCGCTGATGTGCGTGAGGCGAATCATCTTTAGTTTTATTTATATAGCGTCATATATCGAATATGTTGGTGTGATTTACTACCTGGCTAGCATGAATTGGCATGTTGCTAGCATGTTGTTAGCATGATTTGGTGTGTTTTGCTGCTAACTTGGTTTGTTAGCGTGATTAGTTGCCAATGGATCATTTCCAATTTTTATTTAGTTTATTCTTAAGTACTTAAAATTACATTTATGCGTCTGGCAGATGCTTTTATCCAAAGCGATTTATATTGTACACATTTACATTCTTATCAGTTCTTGCTTTCCCTGGGAATCGAACCCATGACTGTGGCGTTGCAAGTGCCAACGCTCTACTGTTTGATCTCCAGGAAAGCTTGCAATTAGCGTAATGATGATGTGCTCTGCTCTCTCAGCTGCCCAACCTGCTGTTCTATGGACCGCCTGGAACCGGAAAGACGTCCACCATCCTCGCGGCGGCCAGAGAGCTTTATGGGTAAGCTCTGCAGAATGACGATACTGATGCGTTTTGAGATTCAGATGCGCCCTTGTGTGCTAATATCGCTGTGCTTTAGGCCAGAGCTGTACCGACAGAGGGTCCTGGAGCTCAACGCGTCGGATGAACGAGGGATCCAGGTGGTGCGAGAGAAGGTGAAGAACTTCGCCCAGCTGGCGGTGGCCGGCTCGCGGACTGAGTGAGTTACGCCGCGAATAAACGCAGCGATTTCCCACCGATTAGGGTGGGGAATCAGATACTTGTTATTGAATTGATTTCGATTTCTTTCATCGGTTCCTTTGCAAGCATTTTAATTAGAGCCCGACCGATAAAGGATTTTGAAGGCCCATACCAATACAAATATTTTTGGGTTTTAAAATCCGATATTCCGATATATCGGCCGATATTTATTTTTTTTATTTATTTTTTAAACTGGACATGATAGTCACAAATTTTGTCATGCTTATTTGAGTTCAGAGAACTGATGGGGATGTTCTTTTAATTGTTATTCAAGCAATGCATGTCTCCTGACCAACTCCACGAGTGTTGCCAACAGGAACGGTGTAGAGCGCCCTCTGGTGGACAAACTATACAACTCCAACACTCATGACATGGTTCAAGCGCGTTTCGTCCGTTTTTATGTTATTTTTTAAATATTCATTTATCGGCCATTATAACCGCCGATACCGATAGTTTGGAAAATTCCTAATATCGGCCGATAATATCGGTCTGCCGATATATCGGTCTGGCTCTAATTTTAATATGACCTTTTTCAGTGTTGCACAGATGTGTAATTTGATCATTTTGAATTACTGAGTGTTTATTGTATTTAATAATGTTCTACATTAATATTAGTTGGGATAGTTGTTTTTCTATGGTGTTTTTAAACCACAGGCTTCTTTATCCTGTTGATTAGTGTTCATGATATTCAGCTACAGTTAAATATTTGCAATCACACAAAATGTGAATTATTATTTTTTATTTTTCATAATTGGAATCGAAATTAGGAAATCGCTAAGCAGAATGGTTAAAATTGAAACGAGACCCAGCGCTAGCGTCGATCGAGTGTTTCTGAACGCAAGCTTTTCCTCTCTGAATCGCAGCGGGAAAACTTGTCCGCCGTTCAAGATCATAATCCTGGACGAGGCGGACTCCATGACCAACGCGGCTCAGGCGGCGCTCAGACGCACGATGGAGAAGGAGTCGCGAACCACGCGGTTCTGTCTCATCTGCAACTACGTCAGCCGGTCAGTGTGAGCGACGCGCACACACATAAACCCGCCGCAAGCTTCGTATGCTAACTCTCGCTTGTTTCTGCAGCATCATCGAGCCGTTGACCTCCAGATGCTCCAAGTTCCGCTTCAAACCGCTGGCCAATGACATTCAGCAGGAGCGACTGCTGGAGATCTGCGGGAAGGAGAACCTCAAGTACAGCAAAGAGGTAAATCAAGCAGTCTGTGCATTACAGAAGTGTGTGTCTGTTGTCTTTTTAAGGAGTTAATATTTAAGTGTGTGTGTTGAAGGGAATCGATGCTCTGGTGAAGGTGTCAGATGGAGATCTCAGGAAAGCCATCACGTTTCTCCAGAGCGCAGCGAGACTCAACGCTGACCGGGAAATTACTGAGCAAATCATCATCGAGATCGCCGGGGTGAGTGAACGCACCTGATGGAGACCCAGACTTTTAATGAACCGTCTTTAAAGGAGTAGTTCACTTTTGAAAAAACTTTTGCTGATAATTTACTCGCCCCCGTGTCGTCCAAGATGTCCATGTCTTTCTTTCTTCAGTCGAAAAGAAATGAAGGTTTTTGATGAAAACATTCCAGGATTTTCTCCATATAATGGACTTCAATGGGGACCAAACGGTTCAAGGCTTTTAAAGGATTCCAGACGATGAATAAGGGTCTTATCAAGCGAACCGATCGCTCGTTTTATAAATAAATAACAAAGTTTAAGTTTTATAAGCTCAAACGCTCGCCTTGCTCTGTTCTGTAACGCACTCCTGTTCGAACTCATTCATCAAAATGAACAAATCTTTTTCCGAGTCATTTGGTTCATTCGGCGAGAGAAACGAGCTAATTGATTCGGAAAAAGGATTGTTCATTTTGTTGAACGAGTTCGAACAGGAGAGTCACGAACGTCCACCACAGAACAGAGCGATGCGTGCTTATAAAACTTAAACTTTGTTATTTAAAAAAAAAAAAATAAAATAAAAAAAATTCATCGTCTGGAATCGTTTAAAGCCCTTTGAACAGTTTGCACTGAAACTGTCTTTTGGACTTTGAACCGTTTGGTTCCCATTGAAGTCCATTATATGGAGAAAATCCTGGAATGTTTTCATCAAAAACCTTCATTTCTTTTCGACTGAAGAAAGACATGGACATCTCGGATGACATGGGGGCGAGTAAATTATCAGCAAAGGTTTTTTCTTAAAAGTGAACTACTCCTTTAATAAACTCTACTTTCTGCTCAAGGTGGTTCCACCCAAAGTGATCGAATCGTTCCTCCAGATCTGTTACAGAGGCGCTTTTGAGAAGCTGGAGCTCGCTGTGAAGGTCAGACTGGACACACACACTGTTTACAGGGTTCGACCAGGAGCTTCAAGTGCTTGAGTTAGCCTTTTTTAAATAATATATGTGAAATCAGTGTTTAATTTTATCGAGTAAAGATCTTTTCACACAAAATTAAAGTCTGATATAGAGACATTTCCCATGACTATGAGTGTGATATTGCTCATATAAATATTAAGTATATGATACAGCTTTTATTCTTCAACTCATTCATATATTAATGGAAGAAAATAATGGGCGATATATCTTTTCAATGGTTAAAGTTTTTTTTTTTTTGTTTATCTATGTACATTTTTTATTTAAAAGATGCAAATACTGTTTGATAAATGAGATAAATTGGTAAATGAAGTCCTTAAAGCAAACAATTAGTGCTTAAAGTCCATTGTAAGCGTGTGTACGAACCCTGTGTTTAAGAGCTCGTTATTGTGCTCATCAAACTCTGATTTATTGTTGCAAAATATTTTTCTTGCTCAGTATTCCCGTCTTTTCTACCCAAAAACAAACAAATAAAAAACATAAATTCTTAAATCAAGATACATTTACTGGAGAAGCAAGCTGTCAGTGCAGTCTGAAATATAAACTTAGATTATTATTCTGACCCCATTGGTAAACATTGGAATCAATTTTACAATAACCGACTTAATATCTTGAATATTAATGCATCTTGATTTAAGAATGTTTATATCTTTATAAACATCACGTTTTGCCGCGTGTGAATGTTTTCATCATGGGTTTTCCATAAAGCGCGTCTTGATTTGTGCAGGATCTGATCGATCAGGGATTCGCTGCGACCAACGTTCTCATCCAGTTACACGAGGTCATCATCGAAGAGAAGCTGAGCGACAAACACAAATCCGTCATCGCAGAGAAGATGGCCGTAAGTGGACCGAGACTGAACGTTTTCTTGTTCTGTTCAGCGGAAATGTATGAAAGTTTGTTTCCGTCACAGAATAAAACATTTTAAAAGAACTGCGACTTTTTATCTCACAATTACGAGTTTACATGTCGCAATTCAAGGAAATATTTCTCAAAATTGCTTGTTATAAAGACAGATTAGCGAGATATAAAGTCACAATTGCGTGATGTTAAGTTGAAAATATGTGTTATAATAAGTCAGAATTGCAAGATATAAACTTTATATCACAAAATTGTGACGTTATAACACGCAATTCTGACTCTATAACACAATTGGGATAGAAAAAGTCAATTGCAAGTTTATTTCTCACAATTTTGACTTTATAACTCTCAATTGTGAGGAAAAAAAATCTGAATTGTGAGATTAAAGTCGCAATTACTTTTTTTTTCTTTTTTTTATTGTGGCAGAAACGTGTTGGTGGTTTTGTTGAATCGTGTTCTGATCTGTGTCTCAGGACGTGGATAAGTGTCTGGCCGACGGTGCTGACGAGTATCTGCAGTTACTGAGTCTCGGCTCGGTCATCATGCAGCAAGCAGCGCAGAACACCTGAGCCGACCAATCAGCAGCTCCGTTACACTTCAGCTGACCAATCGGCTTCACACATGGCTGCTTAGATTGCTGTTTTCTTTTTGTACATTTGAAATATGTAATTAAACATTCCTTTACTATATATCTTGTGGGGTGTTTTTTTTAACTTTTATATTTTTATTTAAATATTTAGGATGAGCCTGCATAGTTCTGAAATGCCTCCATTGTAGTCATTAGTTTCGGGATCGAACACGTCACAATATTCCTCATTATAATAATTAATGCACAGATTAAAGGAGCGGGGCCTGGTTGAGTTAGTTAGTAGTGTGTTAAACTGCCGGTTGTGAAAAGGGGCGGGGCATTTCCCAAACACACTCGAAGCTCTCGACCAATCACAACACAGTGTTCCAGCTGACCAATCAGAGCACAGTGTGCTTTCAGAAGGAGGGGCTTCATAGAGACAGCAAGTAAACAGAGCGTTACTGACAGACTGGGAAGAGAGGAGCCGCAACAATGGAGAATAATGTATTTTTGAATATTCAAGCGTGAAATAAAGCAGCTTTTAATACTTTCACAACAAAAGTTCATTGTCACACAACCTATTTTCAACCTAAAAAACTTTCATCAGATGCCTTTCAATCATAATTCAGATCACTCCATATAGCGTGGTCTGGGGATCTAGAACGGCCTGTTTCTGGAGCGTGTGTTGATGATTCCCAGCACTGAGAACGCACTGGCCGCTGCCGTCACCAAACTGATGGCGCCGATCGCCCGTGACGCCTGTCAACACAGAAAACCACACAATATCACATCAACAGCCTTATTCCCAATTAGAACATCAAATTATTGTTTTACTATTCATTATATAAATAAATCAGAATGGATGTTCTTACAGAAAAGTAGAGGCACATACAGTGATGTGTGTCTGACTAATTATGTAATCATGTATTTAATGGTACTTGACAGCATTTTTGGCTTCAGGCGTTTCTTGAATCAGCAGCATTTTTGGTTGGAGCACCCATGATGCTTCACAATGCATCCTAGCTAGGGAACTCACACATTTGATATGTGCCAAAATCAATGACATCAGTGCAATTTTTGCAAGGTGCTGATTGAATACTTATGGAAGCTTGTTTCCGCCACAGAATGAAAAATAAAAAAAGGTAATTCTGACTTTTTTTCCCTCACAATTGCGTTATATAAAGTCATAATTGTGTTATATAAAGTTGCAATTGCGTGAAATAAAGTCAGAATTGAGATATAAAGTCAGAATTGAGATATAAAGTCAGACTTGAGATATAAAGTCAGATTTGCATGAAATGAAGTCAGAATTGAGATGTAAAGTCAGAATTGCGTGAAATAAAGTCAGACTTGAGATATAAAGTCAGAATTGAGATATAAAGTCAGAATTGAGATGTAAAGTCAGAATTGAGATGTAAAGTCAGAATTGCGTGAAATAAAGTCAGAATTGAGATATAAAGTCAGAATTGAGATATAAAGTCAGAATTGCTTGAAATAAAGTCAGACTTGAGATATAAAGTCAGAATTGAAATATAAAGTCAGAATTGCGTGAAATAAAGTCAGAATTGAAATATAAAGTCAGAATTGCGTGAAATAAAGTCAGAATTGAAATATAAAGTCAGAATTGAGATATAAAGTCAGAATTGAGATATAAAGTCAGAATTACGAGATATAAAGTCAGAATTGCGTGAAATAAAGTCAGAATTGAGATATAAAGTCAGAATTGCATGAAATGAAGTCAGAATTGAAATATAAAGTCAGAATTGAGATATAAAGTCAGAATTGCATGAAATGAAGTCAGAATTGAAATATAAAGTCAGACTTGAGATATAAAGTCAGAATTGAGATATAAAGTCAGAATTGCATGAAATGAAGTCAGAATTGAAATATAAAGTCAGACTTGAGATATAAAGTCAGAATTGCGTGAAATAAAGTCAGAATTGAGATATAAAGTCAGAATTGCATGAAATGAAGTCAGAATTGAAATATAAAGTCAGAATTGAGATATAAAGTCAGAATTATGTTATATAAAGTTGCAATTGTGAGTTATAAAGTTAGAATTGAGATATAGTCAGAATTGAGATATAAAGTCAGAATTGCGTGAAATAAAGTCAGAATTGAGATATAAAGTCAGAATTAAGATATAAAGTCAGAATTGAGATATAAAGTCAGAATTATGTTATATAAAGTTGCAATTGTGAGTTATAAAGTTAGAATTGAGATATAAAGTCAGAATTGTGAGAAATAAAGTCAGAATTGTGTGATAAAGTTGCAATTGCAAGAAATAAACTTTTTTCTCAGAATTGCATGTTTATATCTCGCAATTCTGACTTTATTACTCGCAATTGTAAAATAAAAAGTCGCAATTATCTTTTAAAATGTTTTATTCTGTGGCGAAAACAAGCTTTCATAAACACCAAATTCCTGGATTTTTTTAGTTTGGTCTGACCTGTTCAGACACCCCCTCGCCGTAGCGAAGAAGAGTGACGAAGTGTTCACAGTTGCTGCCCAGCAGGTCATATGACACCTCCTGTCCAATGAGGAGCTGAGCTCGCTGGATGATCTCCGAGACGGGCAGCGGCGTGTGATCGTCATCATATTTATTGTTGATCCTGTATGAGTCTGTTCCCACAACCTCCTTTAGGAGCTGCATGCGGACCACGGCCTTACGACTGAACACTGACTTCACACTCGACATGGCAGCCGCTTGACTCTCATCTGACCGGAGGAAAACACAAATGCAATTGCATATACATTTTTTTGTGATGCATTTGGACAGTTTTAACATAAAGGAATGCACTTAACATGATGGAAATGTGTCAGTCAGGCATACATAGATGAAACCGTTTTTTATAATAGTACTAATAAACTGATTTAACTGATCAATAAATACAATTTGAACACTGAATATTGCTTGTTACACAGCTAGCCATGTTTTTATATTTTGTAACTGATTAACAGATTTATGCTGATCTAATCTAATCAAATTCAATGAATGCATTTTGAAATTATGATTATTCTGTGATTATTCAGTGTGTATGTGGTGTTTTTAATACGCTTAAACCATGTGTAAGTTCATAAGTGGACAGTATTGCTGAGTATTTCCTCCTTAAAACCAAAGACAGTCTCAAAAACACACATTCTGACATCACAAACGACCTTGTAACCAATCAGATCAACATCTCTGAGTGAGTGAGTGAGTGAGGCGGGGCTCATTTGCATATTCATAGAACCACGAGTACTAAATGACGCAACGGTGTCGAGTTACATTCAAGCTGTTTTAAGGCCTGTTTTCAAGGAAAACAATAGATACAGATACAACTTTTGATTTTAATTATGTATTGGTAAATGTTCATGTTAAGCAACGAACTTAACTAATGTAACCTTGTTGTAAAGTGTTACTAAATCTGTTTAATCCAAATGAATAGAGATTTTAATATGCCATTCAGATACGTAAGGCCTAAATATTATTTTGAGCTTATCTATATGCTGAGCCACTGACCGACAGGAGTGAGGTTGATGATGTAACCGTCTCCCAGGTAAAGAGCCCAGTGCTGATAGGCTGGTCTGAAGATCTCGATGAGGTCACCGGGCTGGGGTTCCTCGTTAGACTGATAATTATCAGGTTCACTGGAGGCCATCTGAAGCAAACAGAGACATATTAGAAAACGGACAGTCATGGGATAGTATAAAAATGACAAAGGAGTCACTTTCAAACTTTTATATTTTATGTGTGCTGTTTCTTTAACAATAACAGACCTAGATTTGACCTTAGGAGGAAGACCTTAGCATTGTCTAGATCAGAAATGTGAATATGAATATACAAGATCGAAGATCCCAAGCAAATTGAACATGGATCACCATAATGGTGACTGCAAAACAATTAGCAATATAATTTCTTACAGTGGAATTTCTTATCTTGAGAATTTACAGTAAAACGAGAGCAGTACACTACTCATTTACTCACATTAACAGTTCTTCTATGTTGATTATCCATCATCCCAAAGCATAATTCTGCACTTTCTGAGGGAAAAATAAAAAGGGATCATTAGACAACACTGAAATCAATACTAATAGTACATTTCTAAACATGTTTAAAGTTTCTGAGCGTGTAGAGTGAGTTGTGATGTGAAAACAGCCAGAGAATGCTGGAGTAACACAAGACAATGAAAAGGGTCACCGTTACACAAACACACATAAACACAGGGTCTTACAACACTCACAATGGCATGCAAATAATAGAGAAACAAGTGGAAAAGAGGCATGAAACATTACAGTGTTTATTATCAGCTGGACAGAAATATTATTAACACTTGCATCCTAATCATGTTATTGGACTATTCTTTAAAACAAATGAATATATAACAGATTTCATTTTAATCTCATACATACTAAGGAACGGTTTCATTATCCAGCATTTTACTCAAGAACTGAGTCAGAACCAGCAGTAATACTTACTTATTAGCAGATTTCATCATCAGAATGATTTCATTCAACCCTCCATCGGATATATCCGTGTGATCCCAGAGAAACAAGTGTGTGTGTGTGTGTGTGTGTGTGATAGGAGAGGAGATTCCAGAGCTGCTGCTGAACGATCTGAACTCACTGAGCTTCTGCTGCGGTCACTCACGGGTCACTCGGCCATTGTGTGGCGCAGCACCTATGGAGTCAAAATAATGACACGTGTGTGTTTGCAAAAAAAATAAATAAATAAGCATTGAGAGAAAAAAAACGTTGTTTTGCAAACAAAAATAAAGAATTATGAAGTGGTTTCATTTGCAACGCTCCTTATTCTGCGTTTCAGTCGGCATGGGGACAACGCGGTCATACACATTTAGCTAAAAAAAAATTAAAAAAATCTGTTGCTTTAAAAGTGTGCGAATTCTTCTGAAGTTCTTTATTTTTGTTTGCAGAACACTCTTTTCTTTTGCAATAGCTACCTGATTTTTTGGAAATATATCGCGCACACAGTCTGAGAATAAAGTCTTTCAACACATGTTTCTGTTGTTGTATGATGCAAATGTGAGTTTATTCACTTAGCGATGAAGATCACCTCATATATTTATTTTTGGTTACACTTTATTATGAGCTGGTCGACTATTTAGCTGTAAATCCAGCTTTTAATGTTGTTTGTTTGTCTATGTGGTGTTTTTAATACGCTTAAACCATGTGTAAGTTCATACTCATTGCTGAGTATTTCCTCTAAGCGTTTAGTTTATAAAATGACAATCAAAATCTTCGCTTCTATTTAGCTTGTTATATCATTCCAAACATCAAACAAATGAAGATGTGTCTTACAGAATTATTCGATCTCGCGATACCAGCCAGTCTCTAGTCAACCTGCATTCCATTCTCGCGAGAGTAGAGGATTGTTTCGATGCATGAGGGTGAGTCCCCTCATTCTCGCGAGACTCTCCCCTGCGTTCTATAACCCCCGTTTGTAAATCTCGCGAGTCTATGAGCGGAAGATGGCAGATGGCTCTTCCTCGTAGGGTGTGTGAGTGTGTGTCGTTTGTTTACCGTTAGATGCGTCGCCCCGGTGCGTGTTTCATTCCCGTCCTTCTCCGTTGAGTCACCGGACAGTGTTCATGTTGTGCGGGCTGCTGTTTTCCACCGCTCATCTGTGTAAATATGACGGGAGAGAAGATCCGCTCGGTGCGCAAAGAGCGCAAGGCGGGTTTGGATCTGCTGGAGCCGGACGAGGAACCGGCGGCCACCGGGCCGATAAAAGCCAACCGAGGCAGCAAGATCTTCAGCGGCAGCAACCACAAGATCACCCGCTCCAGTTCTCAGCAGAACCAGAACCACGGGGACACTGACAGCGCGTACCCCGTGCATGAGTGTGTGTTCAGGGGAGACGTGAGGAGGCTGTCATCGCTCATCCGAACTCAGAACATCGCGCAGAAAGACGTCCACGGTGAGACGTGACCTACACACACGATAATAAACAAACTACTCGCTCATAATGACCCAGAATCATGCTGATCTAGAACCCCAGGGACTCAAAAACTGGGTGATTGAGAATCATGATAATAATCCATAACTACTATAATAATGCCCCAAAACATGGTGATTGAGAATCATAATAATCCAGAACCATGATCATGTAAACTGTTATTATTCATAGTCATGATTATGATGATCTGTAACCTTGATAGAACCATACAATGATAAAATCATAATGATGTAAACTGCTAATCATAATTACCATGTAAACTGAGTCATAAAGAGCATGTTTATCTAGAACTATTGCATCAAAAACATGGTGATCGAGAATCATAGTAATCCAAAGTCATGATAATCTAGAACTGTTATTATTCAGTCAATGATGATCATGCTGATCTAGATCCTCAGTGATTCAAAAACATGGTGATCTAGAACCATCCATGATGCTCTTGGAGTGTTTTTATTCATAGTTATAATGGTCATGCTAACCTCGAACTATAATGCACCAAAAACACGGTGATCGAGAATAATCGTAATCTAGAACTCTTATTAATCAGTCATAATGATCAGGATGATCTCGAACTATAATGTATCAAAACAAGGAAGGTGACATGGTCTATCATTGAATATTCCCGAACTCTCCGACAGTGGGATCTCTATACGGGTTTTTTGATTGTTGTCATAAATATAAATAAAACATGTCTGTAATTAAAGCAAAAATGCTTGATAAACATGCCTTTGGTATGATTATTTATTTAAATCAAGTTTGTATTGATTTATTTGATCTCAGTGCTGTTCAAACACACCTAATGCCCAAAAAACAGAAACAAAGCAAAGGATTTAGTAGTATTTATTTATGTCATTGTATTTTTTTCCACTGATTTATTTAATGAATAATAATGCATTTGTTATTTATTTTAATCAACGTGTCGGGTGTCTTGTTCATTAATATATTTATTTTCATATAAAAGCAACAGAACTTAAACTACATGTCCGTCTTGCCTGCGCTTTTTAAACTTCACTTAATCTCCGGCGAGGCGAGGCGAGGCGCGTCTGGAACGAGTCGTGTGACTGTGAGTGACTCAGTTCTGTCTTGTCTTGCAGGAAACACTCCTCTTCATCTGGCGGTGATGATGGGTCATAAAGGTGAGTCGCTCGGCTCCAGGAAAGCTCAGGGCTGGATCCTCAGGATCAGGAGTTTTGGACTTGAGAGAAAGTACAGATACTACTGGTCAAATATTACAACACTATAGTATAAGTAAAAGACCTATTTGTACCTAAAGGGGTGATGTAATGGTTCATGCACTGTTACGAGATGATTGCACTGAGATGTGTGTCGGCAGTGCCTGTACAACCATCATATCATGATAAAAATCCATCCAGTGTTTTTGTTTTAATCTCCTAATACGTTTTCCCCTGCCTCGAGCCGTTCGACCGTGTGACACGGTCGACGTCACATGGTCGGACGCCCCTCCCACGATTGTTGATTGACAGCAGCGTTTCGACACAGACCCGCCCTGAGTGAGCGAGCGGTCGTCATAGTCCGCCGTTGTTGATACGCTGGAGTAGAATAGCGTCTTGCCAGTGCACACAAAGATAGATCAAAGTGACATTATGTTAACCGACCAATCAGAAACGTCCTGTTCGTGTCGAACTTCTTTGCGGCCGTCATCTCCGGTTCAAACTGATCCGGTTGCACAGATGTGTCCTCAGAGACTCCCGCTGCCATTCTCTCTCCAAAATATCCCTCAACTGTTGTCAAGGCAACACTCCACACGCAGAACAGAGGGGCGGAGTCAGCAAAGCTCATTATCATTTAAAGGCACATGCACTGAAACGGCGTGCTGAAAACAGCTGTTTTTGACCGGGTAAAATTAGTGTTTTCTTACAATACTAATGAGAATTTTTAATTAAAGTATATTACAAACTTTTTACGTAGACACTAAAGAATCATATTAACTTGTATACAAATGGCATTATATGACCTCTTTAAGTAAAAGTACAGAAGTACTTGTTTTTAAATGTAAATAGTAAATGTCAAATCATGGTTTTATTATTGTTGCTTTGTTCGAGTACATTACGCCTCTGAGGCGACCGAGTAAAACTCCAGTTAGTCGAATATAACAACACCTATAGAAGTTAATTGACCAAAAAAAGACACTTTTCACATCAAATTTAGTTCTTATTCTCTAATGAATTAACTACTAGAATGTTTATTTGTGAGCATGTTTTTAGAATTACATTAGAATTATGATGCAACACATGGCCTGAAATCTCCCGCTGGATTTGTCCGTATTTTATCATGAAGTCGATGTGCTCTTTAAGGAACGCTGAATGCATGTGTGTGTGAAATATTAATGCACGGCTCCCCTGAGTTGACGACTGTACACTCTAATTTCATTAATATACTACAAGCTTATTAATAATTCAAGCGGGTTATTCTCCCCGGTGAGACTGTACAGGAAGGCTTCGCTCAGGGTTTGTTCTGTTACACACACACACACACACACTCGAGCCGTCCTGATTCATGTGTGTGTGTGTGTGTGCGTTGCACTTCTGCGCTCGCGTGGCTTGTGTTTAGTGCAGCAAAAACGCTATTATGTTGACAGTATTAGTAGAGCTAATTTAGTTCTATTTATGTATTTGCATCCTTTTTATTTATTGGACTTCTTTAAAAAAATCAAATTTATTTATTTAAATCATGTTTTTGTATGTATTTATTTACATCACATTGTGCATGAGCAGAAGTGTGTGTGTTGAGCCGAATGTGTGAAGCAGCATTTCTAGCAGAGAGAAGGACATTGTTCAGCACTAACAGAGCAGTGTGTGTGTGTGTGTGTGTGTGTGTGTGTGGCGCTTCATGTGCGGTCAGTTGTAGAAGGTCACAAAACACTTTGGCAGTGATACAAACCGGCTGCCCGTCAGTGTGTTTCTCTCAGCGGTTACAGAGAGCAGAGCTGTGTGTGTGTGTGTGTGTGTGTGTGTGTGTGTGTACAGCTATGTCCGTGCGAGGACAAAATGTCCCCACAAAGACAGTAAAACTTGAGATTTTCTACTTCATGAGGACTTTTTGTTGGTTATCACAAGGAAAATTGATTAAATAAACTTAATAAATGTGTTTTTTTGAAAACGTAAAAATGCAAATGCAGAAAAAATGCAGAAAGTTGTGTGTGTGTGATGGGTAGGTTTAGGGGTCGTGTTAGTGTGTGTGTGTGTGTGTGTGTGTGTGTGTGAGATGGGTAGGTTTATGGTCAGGTTAGTGTGTGTGTGTAAATATGCACAGTGTGTGTTTTCCCAAAGGCCCGATGACCGGCTTGACCTTCATCTCCAGTCTGACGGATGAAGAGTTTCTTTTGCGTTGACACACACTGGCAGACGTTTCGTTCAGCTTCTGCATGACGATACACACACGACTGTATGAGTGTGTCCGTCAGCGCTGTAGAGTGTGTGTGGATCTGAACACTGAGTTCCTCTGAGGAAGAAGAGCGGTGTTAAATTAAGCTCCCGCTCCTCCTCTCACGATTAAAGCGGGATGTTTCAGTGAACGATTCCCTCTCTGCGCCACACACACATCTCAGTGGCGGACCGAAGAGCGTGTGTGTGTGTGTGTGTGTAGCTCAACTGTAATGCATAATAAAAAATCAAAGAAAGTGTTATTTATTGTAAAGATGCATAAACAGAAGTGTCAATCAGTGTGTGACTGAGTGAGTGAGTGATTCAGTGAGTGAGTAAGTGATTCAGTGAGTGAGTGAGTCTGTGAGTGAGTGAGTCAGTGAGTGATTCAGTGAGTGAGTGAGTGATTCAGTGAGTGAGTGAGTGATTCAGTGAGTGAGTGAGTCTGTGAGTGAGTGAGTCAGTGAGTGATTCAGTAAGTAAGTGAGTCAGTGAGTCAGTGAGTGATTCAGTGTGTGAGTGAGTGAGTGAGTGAGTCAGTGAGTGAGTGAGAGCGTTTGTGTGTGAGAGAGTGAGTGATTCAGTGAGTGAGTGAGTGATTCAGTGAGTGAGTGAGTCTGTGAGTGAGTGAGTGAGTGAGTCAGTGAGTGAGAGCGTTTGTGTGTGAGAGAGTGAGTGATTCAGTGAGTGAGTGAGTCTGTGAGTGAGTGAGTGAGTGAGTCAGTGAGTGAGAGCGTTTGTGTGTGAGAGAGTGAGTGATTCAGTGAGTGAGTGAGTCTGTGAGTGAGTGATTCAGTGAGTGAGTGAGTCAGTGAGTGAGAGCGTTTGTGTGTGAGAGAGTGAGTGATTCAGTGAGTGAGTGAGTGAGTGATTCAGTGAGTGAGTGAGTCTGAGTGATTCAGTGAGTGAGTGAGTCTGAGTGAGTGAGTCAGTGAGTGAGAGCGTTTGTGTGTGAGAGAGTGAGTGATTCAGTGAGTGAGTGAGTGAGAGAGTGAGTGAGTGAGTCAGTGAGTGAGTGAGTCAGTGAGTGAGTGAGTCAGTGAGTGAGAGCGTTTGTGTGTGAGTGTTTGTGTGTGTGTTGTTTATCAGTGTTGGTTGTGTGTGTGTGAGAGTGAACACAATCAAGGGCATTTATAACGTCAAAGCAAATACTATCAGATAAACAAATACAGTAACAAAATAAAGATAAAAGTGGATTTCCGTCTCTATAAATCATTCAAGAGACATGAAGTTTCTGAGTTTCTCTCTCTCTCTCTCTCTCCAGAGTGTGCTCATCTCCTGCTGGCCCACAATGCACCAGTGAAGGTGAAGAACGCTCAGGGATGGAGTCCGCTCGCCGAGGCCATCAGCTACGGGGACCGCCAGATGAGTACGCCACTCCTTTACTTGATGGTTATATTTTGTTTTTTATTTGAAAGTTTTGTGTGTTTTTGACATTTAAAAAAAATTTCAACATAGTTTTTTATTAACTTTAATTTATTTCAATTATTTTAGTACTTTAATAAAGTTTAAAAAACTCGTTGATTCTGAGTTCCTGGACAGAATCAAATACTGTGTTCTGATTGGCTGCTCTGTAACGGCTGGAGTTCCTCTGTGTTCATGCTCAGCTGTGTGCGCCGATGAAAAGAGCTTCATCAGGACACGAGTGTGTGTGAGTGAGTGAGTGTGTGTGTGAGAGTGTAAGTGAGCTTGAGTGTGTGTGTGTGTGTGTGTGTAAGTGTGTGTGTAGCTCTTCCATTCAGGACAGCAATAGTCCAAATGAAATGAGTGTGTTTGTTGTGGTGAATTAAAGCGGCCGGTGTGTGTCTCCGGATTAAATCTCACTCTGGATTACGTTTCACCGTCATTAATTCACTGAAAAGCCTTTTCAGCCTCGAGTGAGTATTTGTGTGTGTGTGTGTGTGTGTGTGTATCAGTCTGTGTTAATGAAGAGCTCGATCGGTTAACGAGGAACTGCTCACACTTTACATACGACACATTTGCATTGGACTGTGTGTGTGTGTGTGTGTGTGTGTGTGTGTGTGTTAGAAATGCAAAACATGCGGTTCAGATGAAATTTCGTCACATAATAAATATTGCAGTTTACAATCAGTTCTCATTTTTTAATTTTTTAAAATTTGTTTTAATTGTTATAATCAAAAATGATGTCTGAAATGATGAGAATTCTTTAAACTTTAACAATGTAATAGTTTAATTGTCCGTAAAGTTCTTTGGTTTCAATGTTGTTGTTTTTTTCAAAATAACTTTATTTTCCACAGAAGAAGATAGCGAAAATGAAATATACAAACAACCACAATCTTTTATTAGAGAGATCTCTGTCGTCCAGTCCGAGTGTTTCTGACATCATCACGGAATCAGCCAATCACAGTGCTTTATCTCGGGGATGAGGAGATTGATTTGGAGCCACTCGTTAGGAAACCCCATTAGAGAGCTGCTCATTAACACACACACACACACACACACACACTGCGCTCATTATGGTGTGATTCCTGCTGTGGTGTGACGCTGAGACTGGTTTATTTCTGTCGTGCTGTGGGTGTTTCTGTGTCAGTCAGTGTGTGTTAATGACTGATCTCTCTCACACACACACGCACTCACACACACAATCACACACTCTCTCTCTCTTTAAATAACTATTTTTACAATGATTATAATTTTTGTGGTGTCTTTTTACAATTGTGTTTTGATATATTATTATGTATATTTTTATAATAGAAGAAGCTGAATTTATATCTTTCCATTGCTCAAGGTCACTTACATTGTACATTACTATACATTTACAGACACACACACACACATTACATCACATAAGGACACATCATACAAAATACTTGTTAAATAGATTTGTTTTTAGCTCAGTCTTGTAATAATTAGAGCCCGACCGATAAAGGATTTTGAAGGCCGATACAAATATTTTTGGGTTTTAAAATCCGATATTCCGATATATCGGCCGATATTTTATTTTTTATTTTTTTATTTTTTTAAACTGGACATGATGGTCACAAATTGTGTCATGCTTATTTGAGTTTAGAGAACTGATGGGGATGTTCTTTTAATTGTTATTCAAGCAATGACCAACTCAACGAGTGTTGCCGACAGGAACGGTGTAGAGCGCCCTCTGGTGGACAAACTATACAACTCCAACACTCGTGACATGATTCAAGCGTGTTTCGTCTGTTTTTATTTTATTTTTGAAGTATTAATTTATCCGCCATTATAACTGCAGATACCGATAGTTTGGAAAATGCCTAATATCGGCCGATAATATCGGTCTGCCGATATATCGGTCTGGCTCTAGTAATAATTAATAATAATTTTATGGTGTCCTGACTCCTGATAGAGGAAGCTAATGTGTGTGTGTGTGTTGCAGTCACGGCTCTGCTGAGGAAGCTGAAACAGCAGTCGAGAGAGACCGTGGAGGACAAGAGGCCTCGTCTCCTCAAGGCTCTGAAAGAGGTGCACAAACATGAGCTCATCTAACCACACACACACACACACTCATTGTCCTCAGAGACTCACGTTCTGATGTGTACATATACAAAATCACTGTTAGCTAAAAATGTATTAATTTTAAAAATGTAATAATCATTGAAATACTTGTTAACAAATGATTGACATTTAGCACATGCAGCATTGGTGTGTGTTGATTCAGAGTTTGCGTTCCCAATATAAAACAGAAGCAGATAGAAAATATTCATAATTGTTCATAACATCAAGAAAGAATAATCATGTGTATTTGAGTTGCGTTAGATGTATGCTAGGCTAAGGAGATGCGGCCAGATGTGCACACGCTCTCTTGCTCCTCTAGTGGCCGTAGAGAGTCTGCGATAGAAGTGCATGCATGTCGTTTCTCAAGCTGCCCCGATTGCTCTAACTGAGTGACGTCTGTCGTTCTGCAGCTCGGGGACTTTTATCTGGAGCTCCACTGGGACTTCCAGAGCTGGGGTGAGTTTGCTAATGAGGGTCTGTGTGTTCGTTTGTGTTTGCGGTCGTTATCGCGAGGCTGTGTCAGGATGAGCCACAGGACGGAGCTCTGTGTGTGTGTGTGTGTGTGGCAGACAGGAGGGAGTGTGTACAGTGATGACGCCATCTTTGTGGGCGTGGCTTTCACCTCAACGCTGACTCCCCCTGCTGGACAAACACTGTCACTGCTGTCCTGATCAAACTCTACCTCTGCATGAGGATATTGAAGATTTTTTGATATTTTCATAATTAAGAGTTTTTAATACTCAGATTACATTTTATATTTTAATCTTTAAGTATTAAAAATATATTTTATGGTTTTAGTTTAAGCTTTAGTTAACTAATAGCAACCCTGATACCTCATCATTTCAAGAATTTTGACTTGGAAATGTGCTCAATTGTCATTAAAAAAATTGTTTTTGTTTTGTATGGGAGAAATATGAGCTGATCCTGTTTAGCTTTCATGAGGCGCTCTCTCTGTTTTCAGTTAAATGTTTTGTATTCAGTGGCATTACATGTTGAATAGGCATTTTGCTGCAGATTGTGTGTGTAAAAGTTGTTCATTTTCTGTTCCTCAGTGCCTTTACTGTCACGGATCTTGCCCTCCGACGCCTGCAAGATCTACAAACAGGGAATCAACATCCGGTACGCTTCATCTCCTGTAGCGGGTCTGAATCTGAATTCACTCGCCCTCACGTCATCCAAGATGTCCATGTCTTTCTTTCTTCAGTGGAAAAGAAATGAAGGTTTTAGAGGAAAACATTCCAGGATTTTCTCCATATAAGGGACTTCAGTGGGGTCCAAACGGGTCGAAGGTCCCTATAGACCATTTCGCAAGATGTAAACAACACTGGTCCAGAAGCACTTCCTGTTTCAGTTTTTTTAACGCTACATAAATACTGGGATAAAATACAACCAACAGAACATTTAAAACTGAATCAAAAAGTTAAACAAACATCTTTAAGATGTTTTCTTTACATGTGAAATAAAGAAAACAGTTACAAACTGAAACAGGAAGTGCTTCCCCTTAAAAACGTTCATTTCTAATATTACTTTAATCACTGAAGAAAGGAAGACATGGACATCTTGGATGACGTGCGGGAGAGTGAATAATCAGCAAGTGTTAATTCTGAAGTGAACTCCTCCTTTAACGAGGGTGTATTTGAAGAGTTCAGATGCAAAAGCCTCTAAGTGCCATTTGAAATTTTCTTCTTTAATGATGATTTTTATCAAGCTTGTATATTTAAGTTCAGTAATTTCACTTAAATGGCAATGATAATTACCTATTAATTGTTATTTAAGTGAAATTACTGAACTTAAATATAAAAGCTTGATAAAAATGGTCATTTTAGAAGAAAATTTCAAATGGCATTTAGAGGCTTTTGCATCTGAACTCTTCATTTAGTGATCGTTAGTTTGACAGGAAACACTTACTAGTTTCTGTCACGTTCACTCGAGGAAACACCAGGGAATTATAGTGAAGTGTCTCTGGAGGGTTTGTTGATCAGAAATGTGAGTGTGTGTGTGTGTGTGTGTGCTGTAGTTTGGACACTACACTGATCGATTTCACGGATATGAAGTGTCAGCGAGGAGACCTGAGCTTCATCTTCTGCGGAGACGCCGCTCCCTCCGAGTCCTTCGTGGTTCTAGACAACGAGCAGAAGGTTTTCCAGCGGATTCATCACGAGGTACGTTCGTCATCACGACTGCGCTGTGTAACGTGTAGAGGTGTAAGGCAAGGCAAGTTTATTTATATAGCACATTTCATACACAGTGGCAATTCAAAGTGCTTTACATAGAAGAAATCAGTGGTGGAATGTAACGAAGTACAAATACTTCGTTACTTTACTTAAGTACATTTTTCACGTATCTTTACTTTACTTAAGTACAATAAATAGTGCCTACTTTTTACTTTTACTTCGTTACATTTTGCAGCAATTATTATACTTTCTACTCCACTACATTTCTACAACTTCTGTTACATTTTCGTTACATTTTCTGATCAGTTTTTCCCCTGCCAAAACGTAATCTGACCGTCCGTTCGTTGCACGTTTGTCTCACCAGTGACGTTTGGTTGCCATAGATACAGTATATCAACCCGGTCACACTAAATGCGTCTAACACGCAGTATGTTTATCATGCAACTCATACGCGAAAATTTGTTTTTACGTGCATAGGAAACACACCGTGTGTAATATATGTTTGGTTTGGTTAGGATTATGGCAAGCCAAGAGGTTCAGAATTGCACCATAAATGAATCGCGTTTACTGCCAAACATATTAACATATAGTAAGGATAAGCATGATATTGCCTAATTGCAAGCTTGTTTCAGAAATGGTGACATTTTTTTCCATCATTATTGAACATCATTATAGGAGTAGGCTATTAGGTTGAATGAGTTAGAATTAAATGTTTTATTAATCATTAGAAAATAGACATTAAGATAATAAATTGTTATGCAAGTACTTTTACTTTTAATACTTAAAGTACATTTAAAATAAAGTACTTTTTACTTTTTACTTAAGTATGGTTGTCATTGTGTTACTTCTACTTTTACTAAAGTAAATATTTATCTGTTTATTTGTACTTTTACTTAAGTACTGAGATTCAGTACTTCCTCCACCACTGGAAGAAATTAAAATAATCAATAGAAATCAGAATAATAAAAACAGTTTAGAATAAAAAAAAAATCATAATAATAAAAATAAAATACAGTAAATAATTAAAACAATTTAGAATAAAAAATAAAATGAAGTACAGTAACAGTGGGACGAACAGTGGCACAGTGTAGGGGTGTAACGATGTAAGGGATCATGTACATCCATCCAGGTTCTCTCAAAATATCTAGTGGCTGACCGATATATTGGCCGATATTTGACATTTTTTAAATATCGGCGTCGGCTGATACGTTTTTCTGACTGGCCGATGTGTTGGGAGCAGGACTTTTATTTTGACGAGTGGCATAATCCGTGTGTGTGTGTGTTTCAGGAGTCTGAGATGGAGACGGAGGAAGAAGTGGACATCCTCATGAGCAGCGACATTTACTCCGCAACGCTTTCCACTAAATCCATCACCTTCTCGCGCGCGCAGACCGGCTGGCTCTTCCGAGAGGACAAAACGGTCAGTGTGATCTATAGCCAAGTATGAAATATGATGATGTGATGTAGTTAAAGTCGAGAAGAAGAGGGAGTTACACTCGTCTTTTCTTCACTATTATGACGTACACGTTTGGGATCGGTAAGATTTCTAAATCAGATTAAAAATGCAACAAAAAAACGGTAATATTGTTAAATATCATGTTTTTTTTTAATGTGAATATTTAGTACTTTGATCACAGGAATAATGCTGCGTTCATGTGCGTTCAATGGTAATTATGGTAAATACCAAAAGCCGACGTGGAAAATGCACATGAACACCCCCTCATGTGGTATTTTCCACTGGGCAACTCGTAGGATATTTTGATGGACGAGTTGCCGAGATGAGATAACCTTTGAACCTTTTTTAAAATGGCGGAGAGCACCGCAAGAGTCGTAAATGGTAAAAAAAAATACTATTCATGATCTAGAAAATAGATAGCATATTATTTACCTTTTGAGTTTTTATTAGGGCTGTCAAACGATTAATCGTGATTAATCGCATCCAAAATAAAAGTTTGTGTTTGCATAATATATGTGGGTGCACTGTGTATAATTATTTTGTATATATATAAATACACATAAATGGATATATATTTAAGAAATTTTTTTTATTTATATATAAAATATTTTTATTTTTATATAATATAAATTATATATAAATCTATATAGAGTATATAAATGAAAATATTTCTTATTTATACTGTATAGAAGCATTGGTATGTATTTATATATATATAAAATAATTATACACCGTGCATCCACATATATAAACACAAACTTTTATTTTGGATAAGATTAATCGCGATTAATCGTTTGACAGCCCTGGTTTTTATAAATCATTTTCTTGCTGTTGCAGATGACTTAAGCAATCTAAAATAGTTTTAGCTTAAATAACAGGTCTGGATCTCCATCTTTTTACCACATTACGACAACAAAAGCACTTGAACGCAACACACTGGTAAATACCAGTTCACAAGTGGAAAATATCCTACTTTCCATAGCACTTGAACGCAGCATAAATGACACTTTACCATATATTCACATAAAAGACAGCTCTTTCACATACTTACTTAAGTTTTGATCAAATAAATGCAGTGTATATCCGAGAGAAACGCTTCTGAAGCAATAACAAATGTGGGCGGGGCTTGATTTTGTCTGTGGGGAGTTGATTGGATGGTTGTAGTTTCCCATTGGTGGATCTCAAGTGAGTGACAGGTTAAAGCCCCGCCCATCCCTATTCTCTCCGGGTCTTTGGAAGCCTTCTGAAAGCACCTTGTTCCCGCAGGAGCGTGTTGGGAACTTCTTGGCTGATTTCTACATGGTCAACGGTCTGGTTCTGGAGTCCAGGAAGAGACGCGAGCACTTGAGCGAGGAGGACATACTGAGGAACAAGGCCATCATGGAGAGCTTCAGCAAAGGCGGGAATCTCATCGAGCAGAACTTTGAGGTGACCGCTGTGTTCCCCCCTCTCTCTCTCTATATTGACACATATATATTGACATATATATATATATATAATTATATATTGTTATATATATATAACTTTTTCATGCTCAAACAGCAACATTAAAGAGTAAAAAGCATAATAGGCCGTCTTTAAAGTTTGTTTAATAATGTTCTCTCCCTCTGTGTGTCCTGATAGCCGACGAGGCGCCAGTCGCTGACCGCTCCGTCCCCGAACACGATCTCCTGGGAGGAATACATCACCGCCGAGACGGGAAAGTACGTCAGATATGAGTGTTTTGTGAGAGGAATTCATTTCACAAGTATTTGTAAAGCGCTTTTCACAACACACATCATTTCAAAGCAGCTTTACAGAAAATACACGAGTCCACGTTACAGTTCACAGTGATCAAGGACCGGTTTCACAAAACTGTTTTAGATCTATAGTGCTCAGACTAGTCTAATGTTTCACAAAAATAAAGTCTGACTTAAAGAAGTAGTTCACTTTAAAAAAAACTTCTGCTGATAATTTACTCACCCCCATGTCATCCAAGATATCCACGTCTTTCTTTATTCAGTCGAAAAGAAATGAAGGTTTTTGATGAAAACATTCCAGGATTTTCTCCATATAATGGACTTCAATGGGAACCAAACGGTTCAAGGTCAAAATGAGAGTTTCAGAGCAGCTTCAAAGGGCTTTAAACGACACCAGACGATGAATAAGGGTCTTATCTAGGACACTTCGAGTCACGACTCGAAAAAAGATTTGTTCATTTTGATAAACGAGTTCGAACAGGAGAGTCACGAACGCGCATCACAGAACAGAGCAAGGCGAGTATTTGAGCTTATAAACTTAAACTTTTGTATTTATTTTTTAAATGACCGATCGTTTCGCTTGATAAGACCCTTATTCATCGTCTGGTGTCGTTTAAAGCCCTTTGAAGCTGCACTGAAACTCTCATTTGGATCTTGAACCGTTTGGACCCCATTGAAGTCCATTATATGGAGAAAATCCTGGAATGTTTTCATCAAAAACCTTCATTTCTTTTCGACCGAAGAAAGAAAGACATGGACATCTTGGATGACATGGCGGTGAGTAAATTATCAGCTAAAGTTTTTTTTTAAAGTGAACTACTCCTTTAATTTAGACCAAAAAAAGGAGACACCTCAGGTTAAGACTCTGTTACCGTGGCAACCAGCAGCAAAAATCAGTTAGGAAAAGGGGAAAATGACCTTTTCCAAATTTAACATATCTTCTTGTTTCCACATTCTCCGCTAAATCTCCCAGTAAAATGTCCTTGTGACTGTTACACTCCTCCAACACACACACATATATCTCCCGCTGGGGTAAAGTGCACCAGGCGGTTGAATGCGCTTACTCCATCCACCATGTTTTTTGTTTTGAAAATTGTCTTATTTTACCCAGAATGCATTGCAGTGTAGTCTTCAGTGCTTTGTGCAGGTTTCATAATAGAGTAATACTGTATATTTACAGTAATACCTGCACGATCCACAGATGTTCTGTTGTCCGCAGGGCTCCTCATCTGGGCCGAGAGCTCTTGTGTAAAGAGAGCAAGAAGAACTTCAAGGCGACGGTGGCCATGAGTCAGGACTTCCCTCTGGGCATCGAGTCGTAAGTGTCCCGCTCGCTCCCTCTCTCGCGAGTCCAGCCGCTGTCCGCACGCTCACTGATCTCAGATCATCTGACTTGTTTTACAGGCTGTTAAATGTTCTGGAGGTCATCGCACCCTTCAAGCACTTTAATAAACTCAGAGAATTTGTTCAGATGAAACTCCCACCTGGATTTCCTGTCAAATTAGGTAAAGACACATTTACTTTATTCTTTTGTAACATTATAAATGTCTTTACTGGCACTTTAATGTATCCTTGATGAATAAGAGTATTCATTTCTTTCCCAAAAAAACAAAAATAAAGCGTACTGACTGACGCCAAACTTTTGAACGGTATTATTTGATTTCAGATAAATGCTGTTCTTTTGAACTTTGTGATGATTTGCTGCTCAAGAAACATTTATGATTATTAGCATATTAGAGTGATTTGTGAAGGATCATGTGACACTGAAGACTGGAGTAAAGATGATAAATTCAGCTTTTGAATAAATAACACTTTACTGTATATTCACATAGAGAACAGATGATTTATATATATATATATATATATATATATATATATATATATATTTTGTTTTTAACAATATTAGTTTTTTTAGTATTTTGGATTATTTGGCTTTACAGCAGTTCTACAATAAGTTATTGTCCGGATAAAGTTAGTTTTGTATATGTGTATATATATAGTATATATATATGGGGTTTTCATAAGCTGTAATCCATAATTATATTGAAATATCTCACTTTAACGACTCTAACGAGTCTATAGAGAGCCTAATTCCCGCCCCTCCGCTTCCAACTCATGGGACCTTATTTCGGAAAAAATATGAATGGTAGTCAATGGCGAGAGACCATCTTTTTATTCCGTCTGAACGGTGCCCTCAATTACACACATGATGTTTGTCAATTTAAAAGATAATTCTAAAAGTCAAAAACGTCGCAGTTTGTCATAAAACAGAAGAGTAACATTTAGTTTTATGTGAAAATCGCTCAGTGAACTACATCTCCCAGAAGCGAAACAACGAGTGAGATCCGCTGCTCGTGTGTGTGCAGTCTGCTGGTACAAAACACTCGTAATGTTATGATTATAACGTAAGACTGTAGAAACAATGACAGACGTTAGCCTCAGTAAAGTTAGCTTCATTCATTGAGAGAAAATGTGCGCCTTTGAGGTTTGTAGTCTTTGTAATTACGTATTTTCACAGTCTTATACCTCAACGGTTTTCCATCAAACTGCGACTTCCTTTACTTTAAAATGTATCTTTTAAATTGACAAACATCATATGTGTAATTCAGGGCACAATTCAAACCAGATCAAAATATTTGTTGTCTCTCGCCATTGACTACCATTCAATATTTTTCCGAAATAAGGTCCCATGGTGGTCGACCGGAAGGGGAAGGACTTAGGCTCTCTATATAATATATTAGTTTCACTTTTTAAGTTGAATTACTGAAATAAATGAACTTTTGCAGGATATTCTAATTTTTCCAGTTTCACCTGTGTGTTACGATGATGTTGATGATGTGATGATGATGTGATTCCCGCCCGCAGACATCCCGGTGTTTCCCACCATCACCGCCACCGTGACCTTTCAGGAGTTCCGCTACGACGAGTTCGACGAGTCCATTTTCACGATTCCCAGCGAATACAAAGAGGATCCCAGCCGCTTCCCTGACCTCTGAGCCGTCCCAACTTACCCCGTCGACCCCGTCTCCATCTCCTCCCATCTCCTCCCGAGACGTTTGCAGATGGAGAGCAGCGAGCTTCATGTAGACAACACTTGCAACACGGACACAAAGGGATCGTGCTGAAAGAAAACGGGTTTGCACTACATGACAACACCGAGTTTCGCGAGAAAGAAGCTCGGGACATTACGACACGCTAGAAACACTTCACATCACTGTAACTGGCAGGAAATATGGCATTATAAATTATTACATAAGCCGCGTTTTCAGATATATATATATCTTTGTACAACTGTTACAAACTTGTATACTTCACTTAAAGGAAACGTGTATATTTAGGAAAGAAGCGGGAGGCGTGTGTGTGTGTGTGTGTGTGTGTGTGTACATGATTTGAATTATATGTCATTTCTACAGTGTATATATACCAGCTTGTCCTTTTGTGTTTTTGTTGCATTATGGGAAATGGGCTTGTCACGTTCTCCTTCACTGTGTTTTCTTTGCTTTCTCACATCCTAATAACTAGTGTTCCCGAACCGTGAGGAGCGTACAGAGCCGGATGTAAATGTAGCAGGAACGTTTCGATGGACGGGAACTTTCAGCCGCTGCATCCCGTCGGTTTGGTTTCACTTTTTCACCTTGATAGATGGATGTAAATAATTTAAATTTAAAAATGTTTTCCAATGTAGTATAATTGACATGTATAACTGACGAGTACGTTTATTGAGATATTACTGTGGCGTTTCCAGAGACGTTTGGTGATACGGCTACGACATCTTACTGGAGTGTTTTATATGTTTTTGCTGTGTGCCGAGGGAAAAGAAAATCCTGACATGTTTGCACCAGCAAAATCCCTTTGGAAAATGTTATTTTTATGTTTTATGAGTTTCGTTTTTTCCTCCTCAGAATGTAAACGAGCTCCAACACTTCCATGACCCACTACTGGCTAGTGTGGACAACTCTTGTGTTTTACTCCTTTTTTATTTTTAATACCAGCTTCTTTCCCTGTGTTTTTCATTGTTTTTAGATTTGCTTTATGTCTTCAGTACTCAAGATTTTCTCCCAGATGCATTGAGCTCCTTGATGTACAGCAGGAACCTTGTATGAACCTGCTGGACTTTTACATGACAAATTGTAATTAATAAAATGTCCACGTATCAATCTCTGGTCAAACTGTTTTATTAGCAAGATATTGATGATATTCAAACTCATGAGGGGTGGCAATGGTGGTGTTTTCCGTGTATTTATTTCAAAGATGTAAACATCTAACCCAGGTGAAAAAGGTAGAGAATTGTAAATCTAGATAGTTCTATCTACAGTCTCAAAATGCAATTAAAATGTAATTTTCATTAAAAGTAAATGTTGTCGTTTTGGAAATTAGCTGATGAAATATTAACTGAAGATTTAAGTAAATTTATTGCGGTTAGCAATTGGTTCAATAAAAATTCTCGACATAACGTTAGTTCTACAAAGAAAAATCAGCGGTTTGCTTGAATACTTGATTCTGATTGGTCAATCGCGGCGCTCGGCGGGAAGATATTCCACGTATTCACGCAAATGCTGTTTTGACCGTGAAGTCGAAGTCCGCCTCAGAGAATAAAGTTAAGTAAAATTATTATTTTATAGACCTTATGTAGCCCCGCCACTTTTCAGCGATGGTTGTCTTTTGACATCCGGTCTGTATTTTCATAACGATCTGCATAGGTATGAATTCTTAAAAAAATTCCCGGTCGGCATTTGTTAAGACATCTGCTTTACAATGCTCATAATAACTTTTGTTAACTCTACAATAAGTTAATCCACTTCACCAGCTAATTACTCCTCGACAGCGATGCCATAGAAATATTCAGAGCGACCGCAAAAACGGAAGTTCAAAGACAATATTGTAAAGATGGCGGCGACCACGTTTCTCTGCTTTGGAGTAACGAATGGTAGCTATTTATATTGTATTAGATTATTTTTTCGGTGGTGCAATTTTCAGGTAAATGTATAGAAACCTTTAGCTTGAGTCGTTAGTTTTGACTAAACCAGTCTTCTGTTACGTTAATGTCGTGTGAAAAGCCATAGCCTAAGTTACCTCAGAATTACGCGCCATCTTGTCATGACAAATTAAATGCAGACAAAAGACCTTAAGAAACATTTTGTATACACCAGGAATCAGACTTAAAGGTGAGTATAATTTCTTCTTAACGTCAAACCTAGCAATGGAGAAAGTAGGAGCCAAGAATTTTATATGAAGTTTTATTTTTGTAACATTGCAAACCGTACAGATAAATCAGTTTCTTAGCAAACTACAGTCTATGATGACGGTGTGTTCACTACAGATAAACACATCGCAGCAGATACAGCCGGACTGTTTAAAGACCTGCGAGAGAAAGTAATCCAGTTTACATGTTTCACAAACGTTCTGCAACTTTAAAAAGACAAACATCTTCCACCTAACTCAGGCTAACTATAAAAAAACGAATGCAATATCATTAAAAGAAAAAGAAAAAAACACTGCTTGACAACGTTATCCAAGCACTTTAATCAGAAGGTAATTGCTTTAAATAGAAACTGCAAACAGACACAGCGAATGGTTGTTTTCAGGGAGAAATCGACTTTCTACACTAAATTTACAGTATAACACCGTTCCACATCAGCCATGGGGAAAGAAACAGCTCTAAAATCAGAGAGAACATTAAGACGAGGATGTACCAGTAAATACAGCAGATTCTGAGGATGCAGAGTTTTAAAAAAACCAAAGGGGAATGAGTGAGTTCAGAGAGGAAAGTTTGTAGAATGATCTAGGACGAGCTTTCCTTCATCTGAACTCTATTTAACAATACATCTCAGACACTGATCAGTGGGAAAGGGCCGTTTCAGTCGCTCATGTCCATGTCTTCGTCTCGCTGGTCTTCACTGTTTCCATCCGATTCGCCACGACCCGCATCGTCAGCACTGTCTACTTGAGCCTCTTTGACCTGCGGCGATGAAGCGGCGTCTGAGTTTCTCTCTCGCTCTTCTTCATGCTCGCTATCGTAGCCCTGCTCTTCCTCATCGTAATCTCTGGTCACCTGCAGTGTATAGAATTCAGAAGCAGTTTTAAAGTTGCAGAATGTAATGTTGACAGCTAGTGGTTGAAACGGGTATTACAATGGACAATGGAAAGAGTCGCAACAAGCCTTGCACTGTAAACGCATCTACGATATTTATCTGCATTTTAATATGCCTAATCAGAGGTTGTTTTTTTTTTTTTTACGGATACCAAGGCTTTTTAGGGTTGGGTTTGTATATGTCCAGATTCAATACGTCTGTGGTGTTTTTAATACGCTTTAACTCACACCATGTGTAAATTCATAAGTGGACAGCATTAAGTATTTCCTCTTTAAAACTGCCGTGAACCAAAAACACGCTTTGAAATCGCTGGTGTTTCTGACGTCACAAACGACCTTGTAACCAATCAGATCAATGTGTGATCGTCAACCAGTGGATGAGTGGAGGTGGGGCTCATTTGCATATTCACAGAACCACTACTAAATACAAAATGAGGCAAGGGTGTCGAGTTACATTCAAGATATTGTAAGACATTTGTCCTCAAGTAAAAACATTAAATATGCAAAATTTGCAATCAAAGATGAGTTAGGGGAAAAATTTAATGACTACAGGGGAACTTTAACAACAATAGAATTGAACCGCCCTAATCAGATGCCATGTGGCAAGATTACAGCGACAAGCAATTTGTCTATACCAGATGTGACAATCAAACATCACAGCCAATCAGAACAGCATGTGGGTGGAGTTTATGCAACAACAAAAAAAATCCTTTTATTCCTATATTTTCAAGATCTGATGTGAATTATCCATTGTCACTTTTAGGGCCTGTTTAAACCTGGCCACTTCATGCGTTTTCAGATCGGATAGCTCTCCGATCGTGAAGTGACCAGGTGTAAACGCCCTCCGAAACATATTTAAATCCGATCGCTCAAACCCATTAGGAGGAGATCTGGGATATGATACGGCACAAGTGTAAACGCATCTGGTTGATGAAAGCCCATATGTAAATTTTACTCCTAAAATGTTAGAAAATAAACACGTGAGCGTGTTACAGGACATATTGTATATTAGCCAGATATTACGGCACAACCGCAACACGCATCGCTGCAAATTTAGCAAGCCAACGCGCAAACTGCCACAAATAAAACAAAGCAAGTCGCAGACGCTTAAAACACAATCATCTTCTTCATTAAAAGTAGTGAGACTAAATGTTCTTACCGGTGCTGATGCCGCTCTCTCTCCTATTGAATTTAGCTGATGATAAAAAAACAAAAAACAGCTCATATCTGTTGCTTTCTCTAACGTAAAATGTGCATATAGCGTGGGAATTGAAGATCGGATTTGTATCCGTTTTGCGGAGACACATTTATGTGGGCAAGTGTAAACGAAACCGTTTTAACAAATCAGACAAGTAAAACCATATGAAATGACCAGGTGTAAACAGTATGGCTATAAATCACACGAATTGATAATTAAACTCATGAAATTATTTGGTAACACTTTACAATAAGGTTCATTAGTTAACATGAACAATACTTAAGCACATTAATATTTAAAAAAATAAATAAAAAAAAGGTTGTCTTGGTTAACATTAGTTAATGCACTGTGAACTACCACGAACAGCTGGATTTTTAATGATGAATAAATACAGTGACAAATGTTTTGCTCGTTAGTTCAAACATTAATGATCCTTATTGTAAAGTGTTACCAATTATTTTAACATGAAATACAGCATATAATCAGGTTATGATTGTCATACTTTGTTGCTCAAGCGGTTTCTAATATAGAGTGACGTCACATGACTCGTACCTTCACGTCTCCCTTCTCGCTGTCAGACTTGCGGTCTCGATCTCGGTCCTTGTCTTTGTCTTTGCTCTTCTTGCTGGTGGAGCGTTCCCTTTTTTCACGAGTCCTGTCCCGGTCGTCTTTTCGGTCTCGGTCACGGTCCCTCTCGCGGTCCTTATCCTTCTTTTTCTCTTTCTTGTGTCTGAGAGAAACAAGTTTTTGGGGTTAAAGCGGGTCTGAGAAAGTAGGGTTGGGTATTGACACAAATTCGATTCGATTTACAACCTCGCAATTCGATTCGATATTGATTATTTTGGATATCAGGTGCAATACATTTCTCAAGGAAAACAAATCTCTTAACTAATGCTGTGAACTATGGGAGTCAATTGTAGCCTATAGTCTTCATTAGCCTACTCTAATACTGAGGGGAAAAATTAACTGATTTGTATACAAACAATATTTATTTTTATAATAAAGTTATATGAAATACAAACATTTAAATGGTGGCTGTCATAAAAACTTGCCAGATTTATTCAAAATTAAATTATAATATGGTGAATATTTAGCAAAACGCTCCTCTCTAGAGTTAATTTTTCCAGCTGATAGTGAGTTTATGGCCATCAGATATAGTTTTTCTGAGGTAAACGTGACGTTTCACTGACGTCTTTCTACGGTTAAAACACTGAGCGATTCCATGTGACTGATACGGATTATGAAGTTGTCGACCTTTTAACACTTTCAGACGCTCATTCATGTTTATTTGGCGCTGTAACTGGTATTATTAAAGCGGAAGAGATCATGTGCGATCTCACGCCACAGCGCCATTTTTTGAATTTCATAAGAAAATGGACGTCACTTGTAATCTGAGACACTTTCATATCAATAGTAGCAAAGCACAAAGATTATTGTGATTTATTGGATGGGATGCGCGCTATAATGATCCATTCATCCGTCAACTGGAAACAGGTCGACTAGCCTAATTGCTTCTTGGGATTTAAGAATCGATATCTGTTCGTAAAAATGAGAATCGATTAAAATCGAAATCTATATTGTTTTACCCAGTCCCAGCCCTATGAGAAAGGAAGGGGACGTGTGTGTGTGTGTATTACCTGCGAGGAGACGGGGAGCGGGACAGTTTTCTCTTGGGAGAGCGAGACTTCTTTGGCGATCGAGACACGCTGCGACTTCTCCTGTGCCGTTTGCTGGAGAGAGAAGCATTTACTGGATCAAGAGGCGCTCGGACCGGATGCAGACCACAATAATCTGGGGTGCACTTTACCAACACCTTTATATGTGCTTTGGCTATTCATTTACTCAACAGATTTCTAAGCGCACGTTTTTTTGTTGTTGTTTTTTTTGTGATACCGTAAACTACAAACACGCAAATCTGCGGAAAAGGGTAACATCATGCACATGCGTCACGTGTTCAGTCTATAGGCGTGTGATATTTCTTTACAAAATGACATACAACATTTTTACAATCAAATTCCAGGACTTAAAGCACTAAAATCTCATTTATAAAACAATATTTAAATTCTAAAAAAGGTAAATAGATAAAACTAAATGGTACAAGTAAAGTGCAGCCTATGCAGTGACTGCGTATGGATACTATGACAAAGATATCGTTTTCCTTATAAAACAGATTTTTTCCTCCCATTAATATATGATTGATTTGAAGAATAAAAGCTGTATCATATTAATGGATATTTATATGAGCAATATCACACTCAAAGCCATGGGAAATAACAAAATCAGATGGACTGCATCTGTAAATTTGTGTGAAAAGATTATATTATCAATACAATTAACAATCAATTCTACATCCAAATGACTGTTTTCAAGGGTTTTCCAGGACTTAAATTTCCTAAGTATCAAGTATATTAAATACCTTGTAAGATCCTGGTTTTTAGTCGTTTTCATGGACCTGTATGAATGGGGATCGTATTGAAAACATTATCATCTGTATGCAGAAAACGCCAAGGAAAAACTTCTCCGTTTTTAGCACATCGCTGTAGTGTACACTTACTTTCTACTTTAAACTAAGGTTTCACAAGATGTGCTTGTGAAAAAAAGTTGAATCAACTCAACAGGCCCTTTTTACCACAATGTGAACAAAAAAAAAAAAAAAAAGCAGATTCCCGTAATAAAAATGAAATTTTAGATGATTTTTGATAATTTTGGATGAATCAAAAACTGGGGCTTTAATTTTAAACTAAAATGTGATAATCATTAAAACGTGATCAGCCTGATGTGGGTGCGCTCCACTCACCGGCTGGTGCTGCGGGACCGTCGGGCGCTGCTGTAGCTCTTCGGGGGAGTTTTTGAACGTTTCCGGATCTTTTCCTCCTTCCGCCGATCTCTACATTTAAAAACAACACAAACATCTTTGAGGAAACGGACCTCTACCATCGCACCACTAACCCTGAGAAACCAGAAGCACATTTGACAATTTATTTTTCGATTAATCGTTTTTAAAACGGGGTTTTAACAATTGTTTGTTTTCCATATTTATCTATCTATCACCCAAAAGCCAGTATTAGTTTCCTCCACTGCTCATAGGCTTGAGTCTCTGTGTTACAGCTGAATGCTGGGAGATTTCATGCGTTTAATCCTAAACATAAAATAATCTGATCCTGTTTGATCATCAATTTTTCATCTTGCATCAAAATCCTGTATATTAATTCTATGCATTTGATGTATAGCTTTGGATTCTGTTTTAATGTACCCAAGTGTACCTAAAAAAAACCTAAAATTTTAATATTCATGTTTTTTTTATTAATTAACAACCACTTGTAAAATTTTCATAAATATAGGATTTGTATTAAATCTATATTCATCGAGTCGAATCGAGCGCTTGCGAATCATCTGAATCGATGCCCAGCTCCACCTTGCGTCTCAATGTTCACACTACACATCCTAAACAGTGTGTGAGATTAAACTTTTCAAAGCATAGCATGTTGAAAAGTCCCTATTCCTGGTGGATTTTCAAAGCATGGATCAGTGCTTAAAATGACAGCTAATATTACCCACAACCCATTGCACTTTGGGGAAAGGACTAGTTAAAAAGCTACAAAATATGGGGGAAATGTGTGACTGACCGTAAGAGGTTTTCTGTTTTCTGCACCAAATGATTAACATTCGCAAGTGAACAAGCGTGCCGTTATGTGTTGTGTAGTGATGTGTGCATTCAAGTAAACCAGAAATGCGCAGATTCAGCAATACACTGTATTTAATATATCATGAGGATCACGAGTTATGTATTTCGCTAAATCTGCGCAGACAAAGTGAGTAAACACAGATACGTCAGATTGGCTCATGATTGGACAGCGTTTCCCGCCAAAGTTCATTTGTACACACATCTGGAGGGTCGAGTGTGTTAATCTCAATCCCTGAATGTTGCGCTCCTGTTTGTCATTGTGACAACTTCATCAATAAATCATCAGTAATATTGCTGACTTGTGCGTCTCAAGCCTCTTTATGCTCGTCCTAATGCCTTTAGGTGCCCGTGGATTTGCCGAAAACGTCTTCAGACATGGAAAATCGAGTTTACAATCGATTCAATGAACACTGATCAAACAGGATTTTGTCAGTCAAGAGTACGCACTTTCTCTTCACAAACAGAGTAAATACTCTCAGGTATGTGAACTTAGCGTTACCTGGATCTGGAGCGTCTGCTGCGATCACGTGAATCGGCCCTCCTCCTCCTCGGGCTCTTTGACCTCCTCCTGCTCCTGGATCGGGACCGTCGTCTAGAATGACTCTTAGAGCGCCTGCGGTCACAACACACGCATTGGCCCAGGACTGGATATGAATATCAGCTTAACTTGACGATTAAAGCGTCTTCACGAACCTGTGTCTGGAGCGGGACCTGGACCTCCTGCGTCTGGATCTGGACCTGGATCTCGAGCGCTTGCGTTTATCATCCTTTTTACCTGAAGGAGCAAACTCTTTAGCACAGCGCCCTCATTTAAAACTAAAACAGTCAAAATACACATTTCCGATATTGTTTCACTAGTGTGTGCAGGACACTATAGTTCATTTCTGTATGTGAGGAGGGCAATATAAAGTAAACTGATATATAACACCCAAATATTCTTGACTACAGTAACATTTAATAAAATAAGGGACCAATAATGACTCCTCCACTTTGAGCGGACGATGTTTTGCTGAAGTGTGTTTTCTGTAATGGCTAATGCTCTTTTTAACATGAAGCATTGCTTGGTCACTGGTTGAGCTAAACTGGTATTATCTAATTGTTAACAGCTGACAGATATTCAATAATTCATGTGTGAGAGTCCAACAGAAGGACGGACAAAACCAGTCAAATATTGTCATATTTCATCTCCATTTTCTAAACTAGCGAATAAACTGTGATATTGTGAGAAATTAATGAATGACAGTGTCTGTCCACTCACTCCCAGGCTCGATTGCGGCGGAGATCAGAGATTGTGCCTCTCTCACTCTCTTCATGGCTTCTTCGATCTCTTTATTGGAGGCGTCCGCCTTCAGTCCCGGGGTCAGGTTCAGTCCAGCGGCGAGAGGGTTCAGCCTGCAATCACAGTGAGTTACTGATGAGAACACACAACCTCAATTAGACGATAGAGCCCTATGACAGGCTATTTACAGTTCAATTTAAGACTCTTTCCATACATTTCCAAGTTAACCCGTTACATCGGCGACTTTACATTTACATAAATGTATATTTACTATGCATTGATTGTAAAATAGTACAACTAAACCATCTTATTCGTGATAATCTTACCAACGCAACAAGAAGGGTGGGAATGAAGCACAGGAGAATTAAGCGATAAACCCAAAGTTAGGTTTATCTAGTCGGACTCCATAAACTACGCAGAATCCCAGCCAAAATTAATGTGATTTCACTTGAATAAATTAGACAAAAATATTCTCTAGTCCGTTTCAGGATTTCAATTATTAGGACATGCTTTTTAGATTACTAAAATTGAATAACCTTCAAAATAAAACAATGACTGGATAAAACAATGACCGGGTTTAGATTAATCCTTAATTAGGACATTTAAGTAGCTTTTATAAACATTACTGGTGTTCATCTGAAGACAAAACAGTGACGCTTATATATTTAACTTTCAGTTCAAACATGCGCTTTAGTCTTGGACTAGCTTAAGCCCTGTCTGTGAAACCGGGTGGGGTCCAGAATAGAGCCAGACCGATATATCGGCTATTATCGGCCGATATTAGGCATTTTCCATAATATCGGTATCGGCAGTTATAATGGCCGATAAATGAATATTTAAAAAATAAAATAAAAATGGACGAAACACGCTTCAATCATCTCTCCTTGACCTGTTATATTGAAAATGTATGTTTTACAATTTTCAGTATGATGTTATATATTGCTAAATTATGGCTCATCATAGACTAGCTAACCACAAAGCTAGCTAATGCCACTATCATCAGTGGAAGACCGCTAACGTTAACATTAATAGCTTGGAAACCACAATGAACTTTTTCTGCCTAAATAAAGTAATGATTACTGTATTTATAACTTGCATATCTCTAGTTACAGTCCCTGCATTGTAAAATGTAAGTTATACCTGCGAGGAGTGAACATTTAGACATAGAGAAAAAGTATCAAACGTATCTTGTGCAGAAAAGTTAGCTTTTCTTTTACATGCGTGTGAAATCCAACAATATTTCATAAAAAAAAAATATCGGCCGATACATCGGATTTTATAACCCCAAAATATTTGTATCGGTATCGGCCTTCAAAATCCTTTATCGGTCGGGCTCTAGACCAGAATAATATAATTTAGCTTTCATCAGGCCCTAGATGATATCGATGGACTTACTTGGGGTCAATGGATGCCATAAGCTTCATAAGCTGCTCAGCCGACAGAGTCTAGGAAGAAACACACAAAGATTAGTGAAAGAGAAGCATATCTGGTGTACAAAGACTTCTGTTGAAGGAGCTGAGAGAGGTCAAACCTGAGGGTTTATATTGGGCGCCGCCATTGCCAGAGCTGCCATCGGGTCCAAGTTCGGCCCTCCGAGACCACCAAGAGAAACACCACCAATCTGACAAAACAACGTCATTAGTCCAAAGAGGGCAAGCGTCTCGTTATTACATTAGGTGTGTTTTCACTACAGATTTGCACAAAACTTGCGATTTTTTTCTAAAAAAAAAAAAAAAAGTTCACAAATGTTCACACACTTTTGTCTTATGAGTTTAAGAAAGAGCCCAGTCTCGTCTTCAGTCCAAACGCACCGCGATCTACATCAAATGTTTCCATTGCAGTTTTGCGAAATATTCCTTTTTTGAAGCAGTTAAAATAACAACATGCAAATGCTATGACCCGTCCCAGTTTAATCTAACTAATATGTACTTATATAAAATAAAGTAGGGCTGTCAGTTAAACGCGTTATTAACGGCGTTAACGCAAATCTATTTTAACGCGATTAATTTTTTTATCGTGAGATTAACAGTCTTTTTTGTCTAGCGAAACTTTGTAGGTTTTTACATGCTTTTGCAGCAGGACGCCGCATCCGCTGCACTATGAAACCCATTCATTTCAACGGCTTGCGGAACATTTTGTTGTTTCTTCGACAAAGGCGAAGAGCGCACACAGCGGTCGAAATTCAAAATACTTCAACTTTTGCCACTGTAATGTAGAGCCCGACCGATAAAGGATTTTGAAGGCCGATACCGATATTTTTGGGTTTTAAAATCCGATATATCGGCCGATATTTTATTTATTTATTTAAACTGGACATGATAGTCACAAATTTTGTCATGCTTATTTGAGTTCAGAGAACTGATGGGGATGTTCTTTTAATTGTTATTAAAGCAATGACCAACTCAACGAGTGTTGCCAACAGGAACGGTGTAGAGCGCCCTCTGGTGGACAAACTATACAACTCCAACACTCATGACATGGTTCAAGCGTGTTTCGTCCGTTTTTATTTTTGAAATATTCATTTATCCGCCATTATAACTGCCAATACCGATAGTTTGGAAAATGCCTAATATCGGCCGATAATATCGGTCTGGCTCTACTGTGATGATTACCAACACGGCCAATAGAAACATTTTGGCATCCAAAAGCCAAATTAAATGTTTTAATCGTTTGACAGCACTAATATAAAGATAATAGAATAGAAGATAAAGTGTTAATATTAATGGATCAAGTGTTGCGTCTTCAGCCGTTTACATCAGTATCGTGGCAGTGATTGACACTCACAGAAGTGACGGGATTGGGCGTCGGGAGGAGTCCGCCTCCTGGCAGTAACCCTGCGACGGCATTGGCTGGAGCGAGCAGTGACAGAGCCTTGGACTCGTCAGGAATCACCCCTGCAGGACAGAAACGCCACAGTTAAACCACGCCACGGCTCTCGCACCACACACACACACACACGCACGCACAAACAGACCCCTTTTTTCCAAGTCTATATTTGCACTTACATCAGTACACGCTTTGTCAAGAGGAAGCTAAGACATGAGGTCCCTTAACAAAAGCATGAAGTGCACAATACTACAAAAAAGGAAATGACACTAGACACACTGCCAAGATGTTATCACCTGAACTTGATTTTTTAAGTCATGAACCAAATGTAAGCAAGCACAGCCGGATCTCCACTGGGATGTGCTCTCAAGTTTCATAAGTTGTATAATGAACAAGCGACTCAGGTCGGCTGCTTCGCTATAAAGCACACAGAGACATCAAGATAGACAAAACAGAGTTTATGATTTGGGTGTCAGCATCAAATGACAAGTTTATTAATCCACTGATGGTGTGACTTACCATGACTAATGCAAAAAAACATTTGTTTAGGGGGCTTTTGCTGGTTATTCAAGAGCTAAAACTGCCTTTACCTTTTGAAGCACATCTAAACTCGTCTAATGAATGTGTGTGCTGGATTGAGACTTTAAATGAAAAAGACGTTTTCCAGCAAAAGCCCAGTTTAGACTCAACTACAGACAAGAAAAAATAATAATAATAATAATCAATAGCTAAAAGACATGAATGTCTAGTGAGTGCATGAGTCCATTGGGAGAGCACCTCTGAAATTCATATTCACTCCAAACAATACAATCATCACTTACACACACACACACACACACACACCAGAGAGAGAGAGAGAGAGAGAGAGAGAGAGATGAGAGAGAGAGAAACAGGACAAGCTGCAGAAGACAAAACTGTTGGGTGGCATTTTCTGCTGGGCCTGGTTTACAGGACTTGCAGAACCAGGGAAAAGAACTGGAAAACACAACAACAAAAAACAGAAACGACCGTTAAAAAGCGTCTCAGGCCTTTTTCAGTCATGTGGAGAGGAACAAAAGAACATTCTCAGACTGTTTCTTACTCAAAAAGGGAGGTTGGACTAATATCATAACACGGACAGGAAAGCCCTAGCATTATATGTGTGCAAAACACTCATGCAGAAACGCTACATCTCGTCTTACCGTAGATTATCTCGTGTCTGATTAGCATGCAGTTCAATCAGAAATGTAGAAACCAACAAGGATTTGAGCCTAAACATTTGTGCCTAAACATTTGTGCTTTACATGATTAGATCGAACTTTGTCTGTGAACTCGAGTGAATTCAGTTGGAGACGAGAGAGAGGATTATAGTTTACAGCAGGGAAACACGTGGGCTGGCCGCTTTTATTTGTCTACAGGGTCACACTCAGACATCTGCCGGCTCTGCAATTGCCTTGTTCACTATAAAAATCACACACACAAATGACAAAGAGAAAAGTTTAACAAAAAAAATGAAACTAAACTGGAAAGGCAATGAGTTTAAACATGAGCTCCTGCCATTCAGGGGATTCATTCCCGACCATCTCATTGATATTTCTGAACTGTACACTGCCTTTCACATGTTTGGGGTCGGTACCGTTTATTATGTTTTTAAAATGAGTCTCTTCTGCTCACCAAGGCTGTGTTTACTTGATTAAAAACCCAACAAAAACCGAAATATTCTTAAAATGTAAATGTGTAAAGTGTCATTTATTCAAAAGGTGAAATTATCTTCATTACTCCAGTCTTCAGTGTCACATGATCCTTCAGAAATCAACAAACTATGATTATTATCAGTGTTGAAAACAGTCATATACATTTTTTTCAGGACTTTTTGAAGAAAAAAAAAACAGTATTTATTTGAAAGAGTCTTAAGTAACATTATAAATGTCTTTACCATCACTTTAATTAATCATTGATGAATAAAAATATTGATTTCTATACTTGTATGAAGAAAAATCATACTGACCCTAAACCCAGACAGCAAACTGACATTGAATCAACATGGAAACGACGTCTCTCATGACATCGAAACAACATTGATTTTGCTCGAATTAACGTTGAACCAACGTCAGACGCGGCATTCTTCAAAGCTAAATGAAAATCGAAAATTGGTTTGATTTGATAACGTTGAAACAACGTTGATTTCAAGTTGATTTTCCGTTAGTTGTGAAAGAATGACGCGTCTGACGTTGGTTCAACGTTAATTCGATGAGCAAAACAATGTCGGATCAACGTTGTTTCGATGTCATGAGAGACGTTGATTAAATGTCAGTTTGCTATCTGGGAACTTATGAACGGTAGTGTATAATATCACAAAAGCTTTATATTTCAGATAAATGCTGTTCTTTTGAAGATAATATTCAAAGAATCCTGAATAAAAATGTAATTAACGGGTGTCATAATTGATAATCATAAATGTTTTGAGCATCAGATCCTCATATTAGAGTGATCATACTAGAAGAAAATGAACGTTATTTTTTGAATAGATTACACTTTAATATACACTCAAAAAGGGTTTTTAAATTGAAATTATATTTACCAATATTACCGTTTTTTGTATTTCCAATTAAATAAATGCGTGTGCAAAAGAGACTCTTTCAGAAACATTAAATGGTAGCGATCCGAAACGTTTGAACGGCAGTGTACACTCACACGTACGCATCTGTACGTCTGAGGGATGAGCGACGGCCGCTGGGATTCACTGCGCTAATCCCGCCGCCGTCGTCTACACTGCGAAGGGATCGATCACGTGTCTGAAAGTGAACATGAGTGGCACAAACCTTCTGCGAAGGGGACGACGATCAGCGCTCTGTCCACGAAGACCGTGTTGGTCAGATGCTGGGAAACTCCGACTGACTCCGGCTCGTGGAACTTTACAAAACATACACGTGAAGTCACAGGCAAGGGAGAATCACTGAAAGAAAATATAGATGCTTTTGCAAGATGTACACACACTTGATCACACACCTCCTGCAGTTTTCAAACACCACAGAGAATTATTCATCATGTTCGAGCAAATCATCATCTACGGCATGACATAAAGATCCAAGATCCGGCTCAGTTTAAGATCTGCCGGCTTCGGAGCAGATCCGCCAGCGTCCTACCTTCGCTGCAGATATGATGACGCCAGATGTTTTTCGATGGGTGAAAAACAACAAAAGCACAGAACAGAAGTTAGCTACTGGAGAACCCTGCATTCTGCCTGCTTGAGCAGTGAAATCAACATTTACTGAGTCGAAACGTAGTTCGACGCCTAGATGATTTAAACAGGCTGTGGTTGTTGTTGCGTCCGATACTGAATACTTCTCTGGTCAAGCACAAGTTGAAAAGTCCCCAGATGACTTACTACTTCCGGTCAGATTCTGAAGTGTGTATTCGATAGACACTTTTCTATCCCATGAGGCCACAGGAGAGGATTTATGAATGGTGGTGAAGCGATGCAACTGACGCTGGTAGGTCACGTGACAGTAACAAAATGGCGGATGTAGTTCGGTTGAACTTCATTCATACTACACAGAATAATTACTTAGTATGCGATTTCAAACGCAGAAACCCATTATAAACAATACATTTTATAACATATATTTGCCATGAGCCGCGATTTCATGCACGAATCTTACTAGCGCGTTTACATAGAAAAACAAAGGAAAAGTAGTGCCGTTCTGTGTGAAATGCTCTTTAGATTGTCAATTTCAACTTTTTCATCGACTTCATTATATCATTGGTTAATCGACTTTTTTAACAGACTACATTATTATAACTAACACCAAAGAGGCGGAAACCGTGCAGACAAACGTGCGTGACGTCACGGCTCTTTTATGCAATAAAGCGCCATTACCGTACAGTGCACATAAACTGTAAAAATATACGTCTGTTTTTACTGCTTTAATTATTAGAAATCAATATGACGAGGGTTGACGCTTAAAAGTGGATAAGCGGGAGATAAATGAACGATTTTATTCAAACAAATGAACGATACGATCCGTTAACGTAACTGGTTATAATTTGTGTGCGAGTTTGTGCGCTTTCTAAACTAGCGAGAATGGATCGAGCTAAATCGAGGTGGTTGTTTGTGCCTTTAAATCTATATATTTTGCACATAATCGGGTTGAATAGATAACATTGAGGAATTGTTAAACATCCGAACTGTCGGACACGTGTGTAATATGTTCTCTGTATTGAACACTGAGTGATTCGGAACACATTTCTACTCACTCTGGTGGAAAGAGTTTGAGCTCGTCGATGGTTCCGATGAAGCCGAACAGGGTTCGCATCTGCTCCGCGGTGCTGCTCGGCGACACGTTCGTCACCTGGATCACATTGGTGCTGGACGTCATTGTGGCTCCGATCTGATGATGGTGAACGTCAATCGAAAGACATTTAAATCCGTGCGGTAGAAACGCGATTTTACTCGATTTCGCCTCAATGGATTTTTTTGATCAAGAATCGTCTCGCGGCCTTCTACCTCACGCGCTCATGACTGCGGGGCCTGTAATGGCGCTCGTGTTGCGGCGTGAACTGTGAAGCGCGCGCTCATAAGAACATGGCGGCTTCTATGCCAGATTTCAAAATAAAGGTTTTCATAATACGTCATCATTTTGGGGTTCTTTCTATTTATTTATTTATTTATTTTATTTATATACTTGTTGAACAATAACAGAAAGGCAGTCATAACCGAGAGGTTAACAAACAAAGACTGAGATCACAATCAAATCTCCAACCACATTATACACAACAATAAGTGAGTTATTTATTTATTTTTTATTATAAAACGAAAGTCTTCCCATAAAGAGTACAAATACATTGCTTTGAGACGTTTCATCCCTTCTCAGTATCTCCAAATATATTAGAAATTCCTCTTTAAAAAACAACAATCGTGGAGAAATTTTGAAAAATGTACGTTTGTGTATGCAACATTTCAGTAAAAGCAACAGATTATTTATTACATAAAATACCCTGTTATCCTTAATCAACAAACCGAATTTAAGAATTTCCCATGACAGTATCTTACGGGTATTTTTGGTTGGATCCAGCTAAATGCATCATTCCAGAATGCATTTATCAAATTACACTGAAAAAACAAGTGTTCTCGTTTGGGTTTCAAACTGGGGACCCTAGAAAAATGGACAAAATAAAAATAAACTTGAAAATAAATGAATAAAACCAAATTATTATGATATTTATTTGTGTATGAAAGTTACTTTGTTATATTTTTCCTCACACAAACTGTAAACTGAAAACGATAAATGAATGTCTGTGTGTTTGTATGATTTGAATCACCTGACAAGAAATATATATATATATTCATTTTAAGTTTAATAAAAGTTTAAGCAGCCTTGTGCATTTTGTCATTTTTATTATTTTTTAATGCCTTTAATTTATATATATATAAAAAAATGTTAACCGATTATAAAAAAAAACGTTATTTCAATTAACATGTATTCTTTTTCAAGTTTTTTTAATTAATTTATTTTTTTCTCTCTTTCAAGTAACGAAAATGTTTTTCTCAGAGTTATGAAGTCTAGGTTCAAGTTTTTTTTTAATTTTTTTTTTTCTCTCTTTCAAGTAACGAAAATGTTTTTTCTCAGAGTTATGAAACTAGTCTCTCTAGATGTGTATTAAATGATAAATAATGAATGGAGGTTTATTTTGGGTAGAATCCTTTGATATTTTTTTTTATATTTATACACAAAAAGAAGCCGTTGTTGTAACTATCGTTCATATTTTCTTGTGTAAAAGTCTTTTGTGGTGAACTTCTTGTATGGCCGTGACGCGGGCCGGAGAGTTGAAAGTTTAGTGGACAAGAGTGCTGAACTTGTTTTTGCGGCGAGTAGCTAAGACTGCTAGCTGCACAGCGAAACAAAACGAGGACACTTAGAGCTGTTGTGCAGTCATGGAGGAAGATTCAGAAGAATCGATAGTGGAGGATAGGGAAGATTGTACGGAGGTTTACTTGGGAAAAAGTCAAAGGAAAAAAATGCAAAACGTAAAAAATCTAAGGAACAAGAGGATAGCGAAGATATGACGGAACCAATGCAGGACAATACAAAAAAGAAATTGTAAGAGAACAAACTGTTCAAAATGTTAAGGAGTCTGGATTCAAAGTTATGTTGACTTTTGAAAAGATTACAGGAACACATTTGCATCCAATAGGACTATCTAAGGCGATCGATAAAATCGTTGGGGCAGTGGTTTTGGCTAAATGTTTGGGACAAGGGAGAGTGTTGGTCATAGTGAAAGATGTTGGGAAAAAAAACAAACTACTTAAGACAAAAGAAATGAATGGAGAAAAGGTCACAACCAAAGAGATTGGAGTAGAAAAGGGGGAAAAGGGGGTGATATATGGGATTCCAACCTATATAACCAATCAAGAAATGCTTGAAAATATAAGAGGAGGTAAGATTGCTAATGTGAGAAGACTGTATAAGACGATGGAAGGACAACGACAGGAAAGTTTAAGTGTATTGTTGACATTTGAAGGGAAAATGCCTGTAAAGGTACAAATGGGATATATAAGTTATCCAGTAAGAGAGTATGTTCCAATGCCATTGAGATGTTTTAAATGTCAACGAATGGGACATGTGGCGGCAGTGTGTCGGGGGAAGGTAAGATGTGCAAAATGCGGAGGTGAGCATGACTATGATAAATGCACAGAGGTAAATGGATTAAAATGTTGCAATTGTGGAGGTGCTCACAGTGCAGCATATGGAGGATGTGAGGTACAAATTAAAGCAAGAGAAGTACAAAAATACAAGACGGAGCATAAAGTCACATATGCGGAAGCAGTGAAGATCTGCAAAAGTAAGGAGGACAGGAGGGAAGAGAGGAGGGATAATCTCAACCAAGATTCAAGGAACAAAATCGAGAAAACTAAGGAACCAGAGCAACAGTGTGTGATAAAAGAAAATACATTAATAATGACTAAAGAGAACTTTCTAGCCTTTATTGTTAAGGTAATTAATGTCACTGCTATGTTGCCAAGCAGATCGGCAAAGATTAAAACAATTCTAGAAGCTGCTTCAGAATTCCTAGGGATCTCTGGGATCTCAGTAAGTGCAATACATGAAATTCTAACCAGAGCAACATCAGTTGAAGTTGCACAAGTTTCTGAGTAGATAAATGGTGATACATGTAATGCAATGGAACGCAAGGAGCCTTGTAGCAAATGGTCAAGAATTTAAAAAATTTGTATTGGATTTGGATCATAAGCCAAGTATAATTTGTGTTCAAGAGTCTTGGCTCAAGCCAAACCTGCAATTTACATTACCAGGATATAAGTCTATTCGAAAGGATAGAGTTGGGAAACAAGGGGGAGGGGTGGTAACTTTTATAAAAGAAGGAACTGTATATAGGGAATTATGTGAGGTAATAGATATGGAATGTGTTGTGGTTGAAATATATTTTAGAGAAGATTCAATTGTAATATATAATTTTTATAATCCATGTAAGAAGATATCAATAAAATTGTTTGAAAAGATTAAGAAAGAGAAAAAAGAATTATGGTGTGGTGATTTTAATGCTCATAATTGGTTATGGGGGAGTAAAAATACAGATTATAATGGGGAAATAATAGAACAGCTAATGGACGAAAGATCATTAGTTTGTTTAAACACAGGAGAAGGAACTAGGTATAATATAACAGAGAATTCGGTATCAAGTATAGATTTAACATTAATAACAAATAGTATGGCTGAATTATGTGAATGGAAAATTAATGGGGAGAACACGGTTGGAAGTGACCATTTCCCAATTATTTGTAAAATGAATGTAGATAATAATCCAGAATATGTACTCCAAAAGAAATGGTTGTATGAGAAGGCAGATTGGAATTCTTTCAGTAAGCATTGTGAAGAAAATAAAGATTTAATGGTAGAAGATTCAGTAGAAACATTTTGCGATTCAATTACAAGTATAATAATGGAAGCTGCAACATTGTATATACCACAAAGAATGGCAGGTCAGAAAAACAAAAATATTCCATGGTGGAAGGAAGAGTGCAGTCATGCAATTAAAGAAAGGAATAAGGCATTTAAACAACTCAGGGAAAATATGAGTATGAGCAATCTGGTGGAATATAAGAAAGCAAGAGCTAAAACAAGAAGAATAATTAAGAATGCAAAGAGAAATGGATGGAGAGAATTTTGTTCTACCATAGGAAAAGATACACCTATGGATAAAATATGGAATATGTTAAGGAGTATGAATGGAAAAGGAAAGAAATCAGCTACAATTCCTGTTTTAATTGAAGACGAAAAGACTGCAGTAGTAGATATAGATAAAGCAAACATGTTAGGTAAGGTTTTAGAAAGAGCACATAGAATAGAATTGGGGGAAGAATATGAGATAAGGAAAAAGGAAATTTTAGATAAAAACCCAGATATTATGAAGAAAAGAATGAGCAATAAGAGCTGTATGGATTTAGAGTTTTCACTTACTGAACTGAAAGTAGCGTTACAAAAATGTGCAAATACCACTCCTGGTATTGATAAAGTAAGTTATACAATGATAAAGCATTAGTCAGATTGTATGTTATTAAAGATACTTGAGTTGTATAACAAAATATGGATGGAAGGAACTATTCCAAAAATATGGAAGAAAGCTGTAGTAATCCCTATTGTTAAGCCAGGAAAAAATTCAACAAACCCAGGAAGTTATCGTCCAATTGCACTGACTTCAAATTTATGTAAATTAATGGAAAAGATTATTGTTCATAGATTAACATATGATCTAGAGAAAAGGGGTACATTTAGTAAGTTCCAATGTGGATTTAGAGGCAAGAGATCAACAATGGATGCATTAATCAAGATCAGTAATGAAGTAGAGAAGACGATAACTATGAAAGAAATTATGGCAGTAGTATATTTTGATATAGAAAAAGCGTATGATACGGTATGGAGAGAAGGGTTGTTAATTAAAGCATCAAGGATAGGAATAGATGGAAATATGTATAATTGGTTATGTCAATTTTTGTATGAAAGAACATTTGTAGTTCAAGTGGGAGCCTGTCAATCATTAAATTATACGGCAGAAAATGGCATTCCTCAAGGGAGTGTTATAAGTCCAATTCTTTTTAACATTATGATTAATGATATTTTTGATAATTTGGGATATGGTGTGGGATGTGCATTGTATGCTGATGATGGGGCTATTTGGAAGAGAGGAAGAAATACAAAACAAGTGATTTCAGGGATTCAAATGGCTATTAAAAAGGTGGAAGATTGGAGTATAGAATGGAGTTTTAAAATGTCTACTAGTAAATCATGTTTCATGATATTTAGCAGGAAAAAAGATTTTAAGGAAATTGAATTAGTTTTATATGGGAAACCTTTAGAACAAGTTAAAACATTTAAATATTTGGGAATGTGGTTAGATGGGAGATATACATGGAAAAAACATATTGAGGAAATTGATAAAAAATGCAGGAGGATCTTAAATGTGATGAGGGCAATAGCTGGGAAAGAATGGGGAGCAGAAAGAGACTCAATGCTAACAATATATCAAGCCTTGATCAGATCAACAATTGATTATGGTAGCATAATTTATGGGTCAGCTTCAGAAACATTATTAAAAAGTATAGATAGAATTCAATATAGAGCTCTTAGAATATGTTTAGGAGCAATTAAAACAACACCGGTTAATGCATTATTAGTAGAAGCGAATGAAATGCCATTGAAATTAAGGAGAGAGAAATTGTCTTTGGTATTTTGGACATCTTTAAAGAGTTACACTGGAGAAAATATAGCTAAAGATATTTTAAATAATTGTTGGGAATACTGTAATACCGAGAGAGGAGGATATGGATGGAAGATAAATAAGTTAACAGAGAAGTATAAGATTGCAAATATTGAATGTAGTATGTCTCCTATATGGGGAGAGGTTCCGAAATGGATTATACCGGAGGTTAGAATTGATTTAGGAATATTAGATAAGAAACGGGAATGGGAGGAAATGGGTATGTTGGATTATAAAGTTAAAAAGTACATACAGGAAAGATTCTATGCAAGTATGCACATTTACACTGATGGATCTAAAGATCCAAGAACAGGAATTACGGGAATAGGAGTGTATATTCCAGAGTTTAAAATATCAATATCGAAACGACTAACACCTAAACTGTCAATATATACGGTGGAAATGGTTGCTATTATAATAGGATTAACATGGGTAGAGGAGGTAAGACCAGACAGAATAGTGATATGCTCTGATTCTGCTTCTGTATTAACATCACTAGTTACTCATTGTACGGCCAGAGAAGATTTGATGAGTGAAATATTATCATTATTATGGCGAATACAAAGAAAAGGGGTAGAAATTGGGTTCTGTTGGGTACCAGCGCATGTAGGAGTAGCTGGTAATGAATTTGCTGATGAATTAGCAAAAAATGCTTTAAAAAGGGAAGAAATAGATTTTAATATTCCATTAAGTAAAAGTGAAGTTAAAACTATTATTAAGGAAAATATTATCAAAGAGTGGCAGGAAAACTGGAATACAGATAATAAAGGGCGGTATTTATATAATATTAAAAAAATGGTAGAATCTAAGAAAAGTATAAATGGTAGAAATAGAAAAGAAGAAGTCATATTGACTAGGATGAGACTTGGTCACTCAAGATTGAACGCAACACTATTTATAATTGGAGCTCATGAGACTGGGTTATGCGAGAATTGTGGGGAGAAAGAAACAGTGGAGCATGTGTTATATGATTGTAAAAGGTATGAAGAGGAAAGAAAGGATTTGATAACCTATTTAAATGGAAGAGGGAAAGTTAATAAGGATTTGGCATATTTGTTGGGTTATGAGTTTAATAAAGATAGAGTAGGATATAGAATACTAATAGAATATATATATAGTACTGGATTAAGTGAAAGGATTTAAATATAGGATAAGGATGCTTTGATCTAATCCAGATTTTATAGTCCTGTCTGTAGGAGCTGAACACGCAGCGACAGGTGGGCTATGGGAAATGGAATAAGATGAAGCATCAAATGATTAAATAAGGATGGATATTTGAGGAAGAGGTAAAGAAATAATAAAATAAGGAAAATCTGATCATAAGAAATCGTGACTGCATAACAGCAAAGGTAGGTGGCGATATGCACTAAGATTGCAACGCGCCAAAAAACGAAAGAAGAAGAAGAAGAAGACGCGGGCCGGAAGTCGTCACTCAGTGTCAGCAGATAGGAAATGGAGACTGACGGGGCCTCATCGATACATCAGCGGTGTTGAATGTGATCGATTACTCCGATGCTGATGAACGGAACCCATGGAGACCCATGAGGAGAAGCCCATCATCTACACGATGGAGAACAAACCCATAGTGACCTGTGAGTGGATGTTATAACCCTCATATACTGTCAGCTCGACTGCAGCGGTGTTCTGGTGTGTTGTGATGGTTCACTGACATCTGATTCATAATATTCCTCCTGTCAGTTGGGTTATATCAGGCGTTTAAAAAAAGATTATGAGTTGTACATTGCTTTCCGCGGGACATTGCTTGTAAACCTGGTTTCAAACCGAACGAATCATTCTTCTGAATCGATTCTTATTCATGAATCGGTTTGAATTATTATTTTTAGCGAATCTGTTTAAATCAAAATCATTCGCCCTGATGCCTTCAAATACAGTCACTTTAGCACAGTATTTTTTGGTATTTGACTGGTAATGTTTTCAGCCTAAACTAACTGTTCAATGGCTGCCTACTAGTGAGTTTCCTAAACATGAATACATAATTATGACAAATGTCTTGATTGGCAAATATCTACCTGTAAATATCAGCTTACATTAATCATTTAGTATCATGTTACATTTCAAAGTACCACAGTACCATCTTCTGATACCTGATACAGAAACAGTACTTTTCTGTAAGTGAATATCAGTCACAGCTGCTTGTGTGAGAATTGTAATTTATTTATATATTTATTTAAACTCTAAACTGTTTTTAATGTTTTGATTTCAGTTTTATATATTTAAGTACATCAACTTAAACTAATTAAGACAATTAACAATTTAACATTTTATTTCAGGGAACGTTTGTTTTTATTTCAAGTAACTTAAATGTTTTTTATGCTTATTTTATTAACTATAATAACCCTGATGAATATGAAAGGGGCTGTAAGTGATTTCTTAGAATTCTATTAGACAAAGCACCAAATCACACTTGTAGCCAATCAGCATGAAGGGGTGTGTCAGCTCACTAGGAGGGAGGGGCCTATGTTGCATAAGCATGTTTGTGAATTTGTGGGCAGGGCTATAGAGAAGGGGCGTGAATGTTTTTGTGATTTTAAATATCAACAGTGTTTCTCTGAAATTGCTTACTGCACCTTTAAATGATACATGACCATTAACAAACAGGTATAAACAAAGAATGGAGCACTGTAGATTTTTGTTAGTGGTTTCACAGTGAAATTTACATGGCAAACATGACGTGGTAATGTGTGTGTGAGCAGGTGCGGGCGATCAGAATCTGTTTACGGCCCTGTACAGCTCACTGACCCAACAGCTGCCCAGAGAACCCATGGAGTGGAGGAGGTGAGATCTGCTTCTCTACCGCATATTCTCTCGCTGCACAGCTGATGTTTTATTATTGTTGCCGTATTATATTATATATTATTATATATTGTTATATTATATATATTGTTATATTAGTATTATATACTGTTGTAATAATATTGTTAAATCTAAAATTAAATGTCCCCAACTGAGCAAGCCATAAGCCAATGGCGACAAAGGCGAAAAAAAGCGATATAAATATCTATATAAAAATATCTAACTACATATGGTCAGAATCGGCATCAGATCTTCCGCATTGTGATGCATATTCGAGTTTAACAGGTTATCGGAAAATAATCAATGTTAGGCTCTTGGTTCTGTGCATCGTTTGTTGAGATGTGGGCGTGGCACTCAAACCTGTATGCAAATGAGCTTGAAGGGGTGGGGCTTAAGCACACTAAATGATTTGACACACTATCATTTACACAGCACTTTTCTCAAGCAGCTTTACAAAAAATCATGATTATTAATGTTTATAATGTTAATATCTTCATGCCTTAAGCCGGGTGCACACTGGGCTAAACCTGTCCCAGACTAGAACCTGAAACCTGACCATTGCAATCAAATCTGATCTTAGACCGTCAAATTGTCTTTGTTTTTCAAGACGAGCCGTGACCAAAATGAACATTAGAGATTTCTTTCAATCCCGCTTGTAACGTAGAGCAGTGTAACCGAACGTGACATTGATTGATGATGCACAACTCTGGACGAGCTTTCTTGTGTGTGCCCGTTTCTAACGCGTCTCGACTGTCGTACAGTGTGTGACATTAATGATAACTGAGCTGGTGATTATTTAGTTTACTGTAAAATCCAATTGTTTGAGGTTTGTAGAAAAGCTCTTGCGATTTATGTGTTAGTTTTTATAAAACACGCTCTGTGACCGTGAACCGGCTCTCATACATCAGATCTGATGAGAAGAGAGGATACTGGGTATTTCTTTCCCTTTTGAGAGTCACAAAAGAGTATTTTCTTTCTTCTCTTGAGGTTTTATCCTCCTTCAGGGCGTAATGTCATATCTAAAGCCGATCCACCGGAGCTGTGCAGTGAAACTCGGCTGTTATCTCCCATGATTCATGTGTTTGGTTGGGGTGTGTTGAGATGCTGTTCTGTGGTGTGCCTCTGGATTTCTGTCACATGATCTTTCAGAACTGGAAGGAATGACGGAAATCCAGTCATCAAGGTCTTCCTGTTTTTCCCGTCAGCCTGAAAGAACCAGATCTGGAACTGTCTCAATATCTCTTTATATCTGTCATTTGACTCACTCAAGTGATTTCACGTTGTGTTCAGAAGAAATGCATTTGGAAGTGATTGATTAAAGAGTCCCATTCTGCCCTTTTACAGTCTTGATGTTGTTTTCAGGCTCTTCTAGAACTTGAATGTTGATTATTCTCCTCATATTCTCCATTGTTGCGGCTCCTCACTTCCCAGTCTGTCAGGAACGCTCTGTTTACTTCCTGTCTCGATGAAGCCCCGCCTTCTGAAAAGCACACTGTGCTCTGATTGGTCGGCTGGATCAGTGTGTTGTGATTGGTCGAGCGCTTCGAGTGTGTTTGGGAAATGCCCCGCCCCTTTCCATAACCGTCAGTTTAACACACTACTAACTAACTCAACCAGGCCCCGCCCCTTTATTCTGCGCATTTATTATTATAATGAGGAATATTGTGACGTGTTCCCGAGGCGTTGCGAGACTACAATGGAGGCGTTTCAGGAGTTCAGAAACACTGACGTCATATAGAGTGATCAAACACACTAAAGAGAGATGATCATGCGATGATCATGGGAAAAAGCACAATAGAATAATGTTCTATTCTGTACTAATGTGTGTGTGTGTGTGTGTGTGTGTTTCTCGTCTCAGGTCTTACGGACGAGCACCAAAGATGATCTACCTGGAGGCTAATTTCGTCCAGTTTAAGGAGGAACTTCTTCCTAAAGAGGGAAATAAAGCGCTGTTGACGTTCCCTTTTCTGCACATCTACTGGACCGACTGCTGTGTGAGTCTCCCATCTGAAACACGGCCATAGTTGTGTGTGTGTGTGTCCCACAGGACGTACTGTGCACTCTCTATCTAGAGTATGAGTTTCAAAAAGGTTATGTTGTAATCCAGAGTCCTGTTGCTCCCTGTAATCTATAATTATATCCCTTAAAACTCATCTTTGATCACCTAAATGACATATTTAATCGTTTTCACCTTGAATAAATGTCTCCATGCCTTAAAATATCTTGAATGTAACTCGACACAATGAAATAATGTAAAATACTGGTGTGTCCATCTGTGTGTGTGTGTGTGTGTCAGGACACCGAGGTGTACAAGGCATCGGTGAAGGAGGACATGCAGCGCTGGCAGGGTGTCCTGCGTCTCCACGGCTCCGTCGATTGGCTCATCGTTGTGGTGGAGAGTGACAACAAGAAGAAGAACAAGACCAACATCCTGCCACGCACCTCCATCGTGGACAAGATCCGCAACGACTTCTGCAACAAGCAGAGCGACAGGTGAAGACCCGGCTGATGAGTGTGTGTGACTGAGCTCAGTGAACAAACTACACACACAGATCTCACTCTGGTTATTATAGACGCTGTTGAACAGAAACTATTAGACGTTCATTTCACAGTGTTTGAAAATGATCGTCCTGATAAACTAAACTTGTTATTTTTATACTTTATCATGTTTTATCTTATATTGGTTTGTTTTTTGATAAATAAATATAAATCAAATTATATATATATATATATATATATATATATATATACACATACAGTATATATATATATATATATATATATATATATATATATATATATATAAATAAAGGTATATTTTTATTTTATTATATATTATATATTTTTACATTTTATTATATTTAAATTGTTTTTATATTTAAAAAAAAAACAATGTACCAAACTTTAAAAAAAAGTTTTTTAAAAATGATAAAATTACATAGAGATATTGAGCTATTTTTATGCTTTATAATATTTCATCATATATTTTTAGTTTTAAAAAATCCATCAAATTATTATTAAAATAAAATATAAAAAATAAAAGTCAAATATAGTTTTATTATATTTTACATATATATATATATTGTTAATTATATTTATATTAGAATATTTTTCAATATGAACAAAATATAATATTGAAAATATAAGTGTCACATAATAATAAAAAATAAATAAAAAACATATATCTCCGAGACATTGAGAGAAATATATCTCAGAGAAGATGATTATTTTTATAATTATTATGTATTTACTTTGTATTAAATATTTTTTCTATATATTTATTTTTATAATTATTAACTATGAAACAGATCCGCCCGTATTATCAGATTTAAACCACAGTCAGTGAAAGCGTGTAAACTGCCTTTGAAATCCTAATTAAATATGATGCTGTAATCATGTGATTTAACCATCTAATGTGTGTGTTAAAAAGCATTCATTGATTGATCACAGCCAGTGTTGTGTGTGTTGATCTGATGTGTGTGTCAGGTGTGTGTCTCTGTCGGACCCTCTGAAGGAGTCGTCTCGCTCTCAGGAGTCGTGGGGGTCGTTCCTCATGAAACTGCGCACGCTCCTGCTCATGTCCTTCACCAGGAACCTGGGCCGCTTCGAGGACGACATGCGGACGCTGCGGGAGAAGCGCACCGAGCCCGGCTGGAGCTTCTGCGACTACTTCATGGTCCAGGTGTGTGATTGGCTGTTGGTAAGCGAATACTTGAGGTCTGGAATCGGATACTTGTGAATTTTCTTATAAAGTTAAAATTTCGATTCCTTTGTGAGCATTTCAGTATGACTTTTCAAGCACGAGACGACTCAGTGTTTTCAGTGTTGCACACGTGTATCAGTATATATAATGTATATGTTTTATATATATTAGATCTGTGCGAGTCTTAAAGGGACAGCGCTAATATTCCTGCCGTCTCTTTAATAACACTAATCACACTAATCACACAAATGAAAGAAAATTCACTCGTTCTTCACTGCATAACTATTTTTGTAATTGTGTAATAGTTCTTTATCCTGTTGATTTGTGTTTGTGAAATTCATTCAGCTACAATTACATGTTTTGCAATAACACTAAATGTGAATGATATCTACCTTTTTTTTCATAATTGGAATCAAAATTAGGAATCGATAAAATCGTTAAAATTCAAACGATACCCAACGCCACTGAGGAAGCTGTCAATCACACAGCGCTGTGTAAAACTGTGTGTGTGTGTGTGTGTGTTGAGCAGGAGGAGTTGGCATTTGTGTTCGAGATGCTGCAACAGTTTGAAGACGCTCTGGTCCAGTATGACGAACTCGATGCTCTTTTCACTCAGTATGTGCTCAACTTCGGCGCTGGAGGTAAAACAGCATCTGTGTTTAATATTTAACATTTAATAATTAAAACAGACCTTCATGTTTCAAAGGCAATATGATTAAACTTATACGCATTTAACTACTGTGTGTGAGAATATTAACTGGGAAGGAATGTAGTGAGGGACTTTAGGGATGTTGGCCATCAGGATTTATTTAGGTTGTGAAATGTTAAGCTATAATTCAATTTTATTGGCCATTGTTATTTTTCACCTGATCCAAACATCTTTGATTACAGCAGAAAAGGAAAAGGGCTGAAAAAGTTTTATGATAAATTATGAAATGTATATTTTCTTTTAAAAAATATTTATATACTTTATTATAGTTTTTTTTTTATATAAAAATGTGTGTTATTTGTTAAAAATAGTTTTAAATCAAATTGTAGTAATGGAATATTTTAAATATAATATTTTCTTTTAAATAAATATGAAATTAAATGATAAAAAATATTTTTTACATTTTAAATTGTAAATAATATAAATATAGTTTAATATATCAATAAAAACAAAATTATGGAAATAGAATAAAATATTTAAAAAATATTATAAATATATTTTGCAATAAATATGAAATAAAATACTTGCATATATAATCAACTAAAAATATAATACAAATATGAAATAAAATATTGAATGTGTTAACTGTGTGTATATATATATATATATATATATATATATATATATTCAATTATAAAATATATATATTCAATTATATTATAAAAGTATATATATATTCAATTATAAAAATATAATACAAATAAAGACCTTTAAAAAATATATTTATACAAAATAGAATATAATATTTTTAAAATGTTATATATATATATTTTAATCAAATAAAATGATAAATAATAATAAAAAATGCATAAAGTATAACTTTAATTATAAAAATATATAATAAAAATAGAATAAAATATATTTTTTAATTCATAAATTATATCTAAAATGATAAAGTATATAGAAGTAAAGAAAGTAAAAAGGGTTAATTTTAATCGTGTGATTGGTGGGTTCAGGTAAATAAGGCCCAGCTCACACAGGTTTTATTCCAGTCCCGTGTGTTTTGCGTGTGTTCAGATGGAGCGAACTGGCTGGGCTCGTTCTGTGAGCCGGTGCGCAGCTGGAACGGGCTTCTGTTGCGCAGACCCATCGACATGGAGAAGCGAGACCTGATCCAGAGAGGAGAGGCGAGTCTGCTGGACCTGCGCAGCTACATGTTCTCCCGCCAGTGCACACTGCTCATCTTCCTCATGAGGCCCTGGGAGGTCACGACCCGCGCACTCGAACTGCTGCACAACTGTGTGCAAGAGCTGCGTTTGCTGGAGGTGTGTGTGTGTGTGTGTGAGTCAGTGCACACTGCTCATCTTCCTCATGAGGCCCTGGGAGGTCACGACCCGTGCACTCGAACTGCTGAACAACTGTGTGCAAGAGTTTCGGTGTGTTTCTGTGTGTGTGTGTTTGTTTCTCTGTGTGCGTTTGTGTGTGTATTTCTCTGTGTGATGATGTGTGTGTGTTAGAGCCAGACCGATATTATCGGCCGATATTAGGCATTTTCCAAACTATCGGTATCGGCGGTTATAATGGCGATAAATTAATATTTCAAAAATAAAATAAAAACGGACGAAACACGCTTGAACCATGTCACGAGTGTTGGAGTTGTATAGTTTGTCCACCAGAGGGCGCTCTACACCGTTCCTGTTGGCAACACTCGTTGAGTTTGTCACGAGACATGCATTGATCATCCGCATCAGTTCTCTTAACTCTAATAAGCATGACAAAATTTGTGGTCGGCAGAAGTTTCCTTGGCCTGTTATATTGAAATTGTGTGTTTTACAATTTGCAGTATGACGTAATCCATTGCTAAATTATGGTTCATCATAGACTAGCTAACCATAAAGCTAGCTAATGCCCTTATCATCAATCTGTTCTGTTGTGACAATAATAGAAACTTTTAGAAAGTTTCTTTTTAAAATGCATTATCATATTATTTTGTTTAAAACTCATAAATAACTACAAATAACTAATGTTAGGGAAATCTGTTAATGTTTTGTTGCACCTTTCTGAAATTTAAAAAATATCGGCCGATATATCGGATTTTAAAACCCACAAATATTTGTATCGGCCTTCAAAATCCTTTATCGGTCAGGCTCTAGTGTGTATTTCTCTGTGATGATGATGTGTGTGTTGTCTGCAGGTGTGTGTGGTGAGTGGCGCTCTGGACTGCTGGGTGTTTCTCAGTTGTCTGGAGGTTCTGCACAGGATCGAGGGCTGTTGCGATCGGGCTCAACTGGAGGCGAACGCCTCGCACACCGTGGGCCTGTGGACATACGCCACTGAGAAGGTGCGACACTTCCCTTCTAAAACAACATATTTTATCAGTCAGTGTCCTTTAGGGAACTCAGGGTGTGTGTTCAGACTCATCCCTTCACACATAAATATACATATTGCAAAATATATGCATGTTTAGCGTCACTGTTCGTCCGACTGTTACTGTACTTCATTTTATTTTTTATTCTAAACTGTTTTAATTATTCTGATTTCTTTTGATTATTTTAATTTCTTCCATGTAAAGCACTTTGAATTGCCACTGTGTATGAAATGTGCTATATAAATAAACTTGCCTTGCCTTTACTTAAAAACATCCAGCAAGCATGTGTTGATGTGTTGGCAGCTGAAGTCTCTGGGAGATCTGTGTGGTCTGATGTCCGAGAACGGCCCGAACTCTGAGGACCTGAACAAAACCGTGGACCTTCTGGCCGGACTGGGAGCAGAGAGACCTGAAACGGGTAATTATCCTCAAATATCATCTTTACATATGCCTTATTCACGGCAACGCCATCTTTGCTTAGCTAAAGAAAAAAAATATCATAAAAAATATAAAAAATAAATAAATATCATCTTTTTTAAAAAATCGCAATACGCCTTATTCACGGCAGCGCCATCTTTGATTTTTAATGAGAATGAAAGCGAGGCTGTGAGGGATAGATTTGCATCTCTTCAATGGGCTGTACTGTTATTTAATGTGTTTTCGGATTGTTCTGCTCATGAAACATCTTTCAAAGAAATTTCCATTGACAAAAAATTCCCGACAACGTAAGCTGTAGAAAATTGTAAGTAATCTCGGAGCTTTATTTACAGCGGATACCTATCCCTCACAGCCTCACTTTCATACCTGTCATGGCGCTGCTCTGAATAAGGTCTATTATCCTTAAATGAAAGCACTTTACATTATCCTCAAATGTGTGTGTAATCTCTCTCTCTCTCTCAGCGAACAGCCCTCAGAGTCCATATAAAAAACTCAAGGAGGCGCTGTCGTCCGTGGAGGCCTTCGAGAAACACTATCTGGTGAGCGTTCACTCACGATTAATCCACGTGTGTTTATTTTAGTGCTAGGGTTATTTTATGCATGATTTGTGAGAGTGTGTGTGTGTTCAGGAGCTATCTCACGCTGCGATGGAGATGTACAGGGCGATCGGGCGAATGCGTTCGGCTCGGCTGGTTGGGAAGAGTCTGGCCGAGTTCTACATGTGAGCGACGCATATCATATAAATCATATAAATCCCTGACGGAACCGAAACAATTATAACGCCCACAAGAGGGAGGCGGGTTGTATATGTGTGTGATTAATCATGTGTGTGTGTGCAGGAGGAAAGGAGACCCTCAAAGTGCTGAGAACTTCCTTCTGGATTCTCTGAAGTCTTACGTGTCGGAGAGCTGGAGTTTGCCGCTCACACACACACGCAAGCAGATCGCGGAGTGTCAGAAGCAGCTGCAGAAGATGGACGAGTATCCTTCACTCGCGTCTGATCTTCTCATGTGTTTAACACGTGTTATTTATGAACATTATTTTATATCAAATATATATTTTATGAAACAAGTTGAACACTAAAACTGATATAAATTAAAAGCCATAAATCTAATCAAGTTGTTTTCCAAAATTGAGGATGATGTCACAACAAATGTGGGCGCAGTAACAGATGTTCCCCACTGGGTGCCAGCAAACTCCACTAGTCACACAGTGATTGGATTTTAGATTTGCAGTTGAGTTTTTCTCTCTCAAATATTACTAAGACACACACACATTTTTATTATTACATGCATACCAACATGCAACACCCACACAATTATCGTTGCACAATTTATCCAAAATGCTTTGGAATAAGCAGTAAAGCGAGTATTTGCTTTATAGACCAAACCTGTAAAAATCTGGCAAAAAAATAGTCAAAAATTAAACATTTGAAGCCTTGCCAACAAAATGAAAGCTTCTTAACAAAGATTGCATCATTTTATAGTTTTTTTAAATTTTTTATCATTTTATAGTTAAATGGCCCAACGCCGCTGAGACAATGGCGCCACCAGGGGGTGGCCAGGGGTGGCCATGGCCACCCCTGGCCGACTCCTGGCCACCCCATTGGCCACCCCAATGGCCAGTATTAATTTTTGTAGCATCAGTTATGCATTTTATAAATAAGTCAAAAATATTCTTAAGTAAAAGAAGACGGGGAATTATGTGTCGTGACGTGCTTTTTAAGTGCCAAATGGTATACAGCAGCTTTTAGGTGTGTTTTTGCCACGTTTGGACAGGCAGGGATGCAAACAGCGCGCTTTTCGGCGCCTCCCGCTTTTTTCACGTCAGTTTGGGTGACAAAGTCATCTGAAGTCATTCCATAGCTTAATGTGAGGGACAGAAGTATATTTACATCATTAAAGTATAAACTCGTTTTCCCTCCTCTGCGACTGTCATCATTCTCCATTCATATTCAAACAGCACGCGCGCCTCTTGGATGCACGGTAAAACTCTCTCCAATATGATATATTGACATTATAAATGCATGATCTGTAGATAAAAGTCTGTATATTCGCATAAAATTACTTTATTTTCTTGGAGTTTGTTGCTGTTTTTAAGCGACTCACTACCGTGTTCTGTTAGATCACACATAGGCTACATATCACAATTTTATGAATCGGCATCAAACGCACAATAACTGTGAAACAAAGGAACAAATCGCACTTGGATTTGTGCGCTCAACATTTTTTCGATTTGTGACATGAGCTTTTAAATGCACACTTATGAAGCGCAGTGCTGCTGCACACTGTGACTCCATGTTGCTTTGAGCACATCATTCTGCACCCGCGATGTTTTTCATGTAATCATGCAAGAACGGGCTCAATCATGGGTTTGCGCACTGAAATATTATTAAAAGCCAATATATTTTGTTATACCTAGCCTGCTCAATACATTTTAAATAAGCATAATTTAATTGTATATAATTTATTTGTAGTTTAGGCTATGCACTTCTGAATTCTTGACATTAATATATAAATATAAAATTGTGACATGATTGCCTGATTGAATTTTAAAAGAGAACTAATAGTAATTTGTTTTTATTAACATATTTAGATTTTATAAAATTACTGTGCAGATTTTTTCAAGAATTACTTTTTGCTGCTGATGTATACACTCATTAAGTGTATTAAAAATTCATAATACATTTATGTAATATTTAAAGGTGTTAACTGTAATCTTACACTGCAAACTAATAACTTAAAAATGATTAAATTCATCAAAATTATGTAAGTATCTGGAAATTTGCTGTGGGGCAAGGACCCTTATATATCATATAATATATATCATTATATACAATGTAATATATTAGTTGGGCCCTACTAATATCATTAGTAACATTAAATATTACACAATAAACCAAAGTATATCAGTAGGAGTTTCCTTAAGTCTTTCTGATAGTTTTCTACAGGCTGGTTTATTACAACAGTAGAAAACAATTCTGAAATTATGGTTTATACTGTAGTTTTGTTGTGCCACCCCAAGATTTTAACTGGCCCCATCTGGCCACCCCTACGAAAAATTTCTGGAGGCGCCACTGCGCTGAGAGGGAGTATTCTGTGTGGCAAAATTGATTTTTTAAAGGGAATGGCGGTGAAATAGTAAAATTACAATAAAAATACACACCTGTGCCAAATTTCATGCGGTTAGCATAAAATAAATGTGTAAATTGTCAAGACAAAACACGTCCAATTGATAAACTTTCACTCTATGATAGTAATCACAACCCCATTGCACCCCTAGTGTTGTCTGTGGTGTGTGTGTGTGGTTTCTTTGACCGTGTGTGTGTAGATGCCTGCAGACGAGCGCTCTGCTCGCCAGTGACGCCAACTTGAGCGATGAGGAGAGGAAGCACTTCTGCCAGGAGATCCTGAGCTTCGCCAGCCAGAACGCAGAGAGCAACGGTCAGTGTGTTCACCAAGTGCTAGTGCTAGTTTAGCTAGGGTTCGATTCCCAGGGAAAGCAAGAACTGATAAGAATGTAAATCTGTACCTTGAAACACAAAGTATTTTAAATAGCACTTATATTTTTTTACAACAGCCACTGGCTGGCCATAGTGCTTTACTGAACAGCAGAAACTATAACAAATTAGTACCTACATAACACAACACAAACGAGAGCAACGTTAAAACAGAAGTAGCTAAGCAGAATCAGACTCAATGGAAAATAGTAAAACCAAGCGACCTTAAATAATGTGTAAATAATGTACAGGTGAAACTCGAAAAATCAGAAGACTCTGTGGTTTTCATAAGCTGTAAGCCATAATCATCAAAATTATAACAAATAAAGGCTTGAAATATCTCTCTCTGCATGTAATGAGTCTATATAATATATTAGTTTCACCTTTGAAGATGAATTACTGAAATAAATGAACTTTTCCACCATATTCGAATCTTTCGAGTTTCACCTGTAAGTCTCTTTGGATAAAAGCGTCTTCCAAATGCATAAACTGCAAAACTATAAATGTTCTTCAGGTCACATGATGCTGGTTGCGGTGTCTCTCTCTCTCCTCATAGATGCGCGTGTGTCTCTGAGCATGAGCTCGTTCACTCGGCTCCACGAGCTGCGGTTCCGGCCCGCCTCGGCGCTGGTGCACGTTGGCGCCGCCCTGCAGTTGGAGTTGCGTCTCTGCAGTTTGATGCCCGTCCCCGTTCGGGTGGAGCATCTCTCCGCCAGCATCCACTTCTCCCTGGAGATGCCCGGCTCCACGGCTCAGAAACGGGCCCTCCAGAACCCGGACGGCACCGTCACGTTCCCGGGGGCCAGTGTGGCGTCGGGGTCCCCGGCGCTGGAGCTCTGCGAGATCCAGGAGCACAGCCCGTCGGAGGGCGCGCTGAACACGGCCGGCGTGGTGTGTAAGAACATGCACCTGCTGATGCGGGTCCAGGACAGCGCCCCCTCTCTGGAGACGCCCGTCACTGCAGCGGCTCCTCTCGCCGTGGAGGATGGGGCGCAGATGCTGGAGGCCGATGATGTCACGCTGGTGCCCGGCAACAACAGCATCGTCTTCACCGCACCCGTGAGACGAAACCTTGCGTTTGAGAAAATTGTTTGCATGAAAAGCTCATCATTTAATTAAATTTATTAAAAATAAAAAATGGAAAAAAATGGAAAAATTACAGGTGAGATTTGACAAATTAGAATATTGTGCGAAAGTTCATTTATTTCAGTAATTCAACTTAAAAGGTGAAACTAATATGTTATATAGACTCATTACATGCAAAGTGAGATATTTCAAGCCTTTATTTGTTATAATTTTGATGATTATGGATCACAGTTTATAAAAACCACAAAGTCATAATTCGAATATTCTGAAAATGTTTTTAATGAGCTGCGATAATCATCACAATTATAACAAATAAAGGCTTGAAATATCTCACTTTGTATGTAATGAGTCTATATAATATATTAGTTTCACCTTTTAAGTTTGCACCATATTCTAATTATTCGAGTTTCACTTGTATGTGTATATATATTTATTTTAAAATATACATTTTATTTCTTTGCCTGTATGTCATGTGTCCATAAACTGACATCAGAGAACTGTGAAGTATGTCTCTATTGAAGTATGATTATTAAATATTTTGGGTAAAAGGGTTTCGACTGAATCTCTGGATTGTTTGTATAAATGTGTGTGATTTTCTTGAATGAAGTCCGTGATCTCCCCAGAGCCAGAAGCCGGGCACGTACACACTCCGCCAGCTGTGTGCGTCTGTAGGCCGGGTCCAGTTCGTTCTGCCGCACATTTACCCGGTGGTTCAGTATGAGGTTTATTCCCAGGAGCCTCAGCTCACCATCCAGCCTCTCACAGGTCAGTCGCTCACACACACATACACACACACACACGAGTGTCCGTGTCCTCATCGCTCATTCAGGAATCTTTATCAGACTCTGTTTCTGATGTGTGTGTGTGTGTGTGTGTGTGTTCTCAGAGACCCTGTTGGCCGGGTTACCTCAGCAGGTGAAGTTCACGATCCTGACGGGTCACTACAACGTGAAGAAGGGCGACGCTCTTCAGCTCAGCAACACAGACTCAATGCCAGTGCTTCACTCGTGCTCCTGCTCCGCCCGCATCATCAGCAGCAGCGGAGGTGAGACACTCACACACACTTCACTTCTGAGAACATTTGTAAAGGGTCTGTAGACAAAATAGGCATTTAATTTATAAACATGCTACACAGATTCAGTGTGTTCAATAAGAAACAGGTGTGCTGAATAAATACCAGAGAATGTCTAATTGAAGAGAATCGGCACTGGCTGGTCACTTCCGGGTTCTGGACTGGCTGCAGTAACGCGTCTCTGTCCATGCGGGGGCGCTCGCGGTCGAGTGCAGAGTGAATGGGAGTCAATGGGGTTTCACCCCCAGAAACCCACGTTTCTCAGGATGTAATTTTTTGTCCAGTAATTTGAAAGTTGCATTCAAAAGGGAGGGCTAAGATAATACACTCAGCTGAAAATTGCATTTTTAAGTTCACTTATCTGTTCAAAAAATCCGTTCAAAGATGCGATGACGTCACACAATAGCAGAATGCTAGCGTGCTCCGGCCAACAACGGCCTAACCTGTAAGAAATCAAAAGGACATAAGTACTCGTTCATTCGACTTTTGGCCTATAATCTATATTGAACTTGCGGAATCAACAATAAAATCTGTGTTAATTTAACGACAAGCAGGAGAAAGAGACACATTTAGCCGTTTAGCCCCATAGACTCCCATTCATTCTGCTCTCGCCCGTGATCACCCCCAGTGGAATTATAATGAACTGCAACCAAGATAATACACAAGGCTCTCCGTTAGACGGGCTCTGATAAATACAGTGTTTTGCTTCTTTTTATGTTTATATTTATTAAGGACTATGAGAGCGAAGCCTAAACTGGTGTGTGTGTGTGTGTGTGTGTGTCTCAGAGCTGGTGTGTGAGAGCGCTCTGTCCATCCAGTCGTCTGAGAAGGTGACGAGCATCTCTCTTCCTCTGACGCCGCCCTATCACACGCTGGAGTTCCTCCTGGACGTGCTGTGCCATATCCCAGCATGCCCTGCGCGGGGTGAGAGCGATCACCTGACCAACGGTCAGATCAGCCACCGGTCGCGCAGCAGAACGCGCTTCACCAGCGGATCGGCACTCATCGACCAGAAGGTTCGAGACGCGCGCCGCGCACACTGTTTTAGCTTTATCTAGCTGATATCATCAGCCGTGATCTTAGCTGCTATAAATCTGTCATGTCATGAAACCAAACTTCAACATTTAATTTTATTATAATATTCCAGTAACTATATATCATATTTTAATAAAAATACAGACACCATTTATAAATATTTAAATCTAAACATATATTTTTTAGATTTAAATATGTATATATATATATGTGTGTGTGTGTGTGTTTGAGTGTATAGTATATAAAAGAGAAAAATTTATTTACCGTCATAGAAGTTTGAAATTGTGGTTTCAAGCCTGGAAAAATCTAAATAATTAATATAATAAATATTTATAAAAATAATAAATATACAAAGAATGTCACTGAAGCCTGTGTGTGTGTGTGTGTGTGTGTGTTGCAGGTGTCTGTTGATTGTCCCTGGTCCATTTACTCGACGCTGGTCTCTCTCACCTTCCACGTGCCGTTTAAAGTCAAGCACTCGCTGCTGTCTGTGGGACGCAGGTACTGACCCTGACCCTTCACGACCCCTCATGGTCACTATAGCAACCAGTGCAGTGCTCTGATGCGTGTCCTGTCTGGTTTTATCCTAACAGGAAGTTCATCCAGGTTTGTCTTCAGAATGTGTCCGGCACTAAGTTTCAGCTGACCAATCAAACGCTAGCGGAGACCCAGCACACGCCGTCACTGGAGCTGCTCTCGCTCAACACTCAGACACACAGCGTGAGTCATACACACACTCTGATTGGCCCTGGAGGAGGTCTGGGATGTTTATAACTAGTAATATATCGAAATATACATATGCATATCACAACGGCTTGCAATTACTGGGTTATGAACAAAAGACGCTCACTCACTGCTCTCGGCTCGGCTGAATAACTCCTGTAGCTTTAATACGAATCTGTGCATGTTTAATTCATACAGTGAAAACTAAGCAGTGTTTTAGTTTTATATTTGATCATTACTAACAAAGACAGTTTTTATATATTTTCTTTTTTCCAAGCTGGTGTTTGTGAGTTAACGAAAAGCTAATAATTAAATGTCAAATTGATTAATACATTATTTTAAAATATTACAAATAAAAATAAATCAATTGCCACTGTGTGTGTGTGTGTGTGTGTTCAGGTGGTGTTCAGTCAGCAGTGTGTGTTCAGCGTGTGGGAGCTGCGCTGGCGCGACGCCCCTCCTCTCTCTCTGCAGTGTGTGTTCTCGGCCAGCTTCGCTCCCGCAGACGCGCCGGACGCCGATCTCAAACCCTACAGATACGAGTTCACGGTGGAGCGAGTTTCAGTGAGTCTCGTACCTCACACACTGACGTTTCATTTAATATTCAGCAATATTATTGATCTGCTGCATTGACAGCATTATATGAGAACTGTGTTGAGCTGGACGATGACATACACATAATTTTTTATTTTTTTTTTTACAACAAAATGAATCCTCACTGATCTTACTTAAAGGGGCGGTTGTTTATGATGTCACTTGTCTTGCTGTAGTGAGTGTGTAATGTTGCTCAAAAAATAAAGCTCAAAGCAAAGGGAGAGATTTACTGAACACGGTTTATAGATGATCATAGCAGAATATGCTAATATATGGGTAACTCCACATCAGCTGCATAAACTCATAAACTAACCGTTCAGAAATGTCCTGTTGCTTCTACATGTCGGCACTTCTAGAGTCGCTCATCTTTGACTCCGTTTTCAACATTAAAGGATAAACGCTTTTGAAATGTTCAGGACACACTAGCTCTCGAAGCTCCGCCCCCTGTGGCGGGAGCAGAAGCTCATTTGCATTTAAAGGGACACACACAAAAACGGCGTGTTGTTGCTCACCCTCAAAAAGTGACAATTTTAACATGTTATATAAATATCTGTGGGCTATTTGAGCTGAAATTTCACACACACACACACACACACACACACACACACACTATGGGAACATCAGAGACTTATTTTACATCTTGTGAAAGGGCATTACACCACCCTTTTAAGCTGGACTGTGACAGTATTTTTTTCTGGAAACAAATTTTGCTGCATTATTTTCCTGTTACCTCTGTAAAGCTGCTTTGAAACACTGTGTTGTATAATAAAGCAGATCGCAGCGTCAGGTCAATGCTTCAGGTGTTTCTGTGTGTGTGTGTGTGTTAGACTCTGTACAGCGTGCGAGCGGAGATCTGTCCCCCTGCAGGCGAACAGCACTGTCGCACCGGCGCCCTCTGCAGGCTGGAGGTGTGTCTCACACGCCTCACTGAACCCAGTGACGCGGACCCAGAGGATGAGGAGCTCAGCGAGAGCGAAGGCCTGCGCACCGCCAGACTCATGTATGAAGGTACGACACACTCGCCTGTCGCAAAAATGCTGAATTAACTAATAAATATTTTTAAAATATTACAAACATTAAAAATATCACTAAACAAAATTGGTATTTTTATTTTATTTTACATGGTTTCCAAACTGGTATTTGAGAGTTGATGAAAAACTAGAAATTAATTAAAGCATAAAAATGTCATTCATTAATAAATCATACATTTATTTATATATATATATATATAGTTTTACAAACTGGTGTTTGTGAGGTGATGAAAAAGTAGAAATTAATTGAATTATAAAAATGTCAAATTAATCAATTAAAAATATACAAATACTTAATTTAATTTAAATAATTGATTTATTAATTAATTTAGCATTTTTATGATTTAATATATCAAATATATTTTTAAATGTTAGTGATTAATTTTTATTTGTAATATTTACTAATTATTTATTAATTAATTTGCCATTTTTACTATTTAATTAATTACTTGTTTTTCATTAACTCACAAACCCCAGCTTGAAAAACATCCAAATAAAAATAAATCACTAAATAAAATATTTCATATTTTATGTTATTCAAGCTGAGGTTTTTGAGTTAATGAAAAAAAGTAATTAATAAAATAGCAAAAATGCCTAATTAATAAATAAATAATTGGTAAATATTACAAATAAAAATGAATGATTATCAAATAATATATATATTTTATGTTTTTCAAAATAGTGTTTGTGAGTTAATGAAAAGCTAATGATAATTCAATCATAAAAATGTCAAATTAATGAATAAATTATTTAAAAAATATTACAAAATAAAAATAAATCAACGCCCCAACAAAAAAATGAAATATTTAATTGTTGACCTGCATGTCATGTGACCATTAACCAACATCAGAGAACCGTGAACGTGATTGTGTTGTTAAATATTAATTTACATCAATTTAATATTTGAACCCAAAGGTATGAATTCTTTCCCCATCATTGCTGTGGAATTGTTTTGTATGGATTTTAAATATAAAACTGCAATAATTATCTGCATTATAATTAAGAAAAATGTATAAAATATTAAAGGATGTCAACTTTCCAATTGAACAAACACACTGAAGTTTTTTATTTTTTTTTTTTATATATATATCATCATTTTGAAAACATAAAACAGTTTAGGCTTATCTGTGTGTGTGTGTGTGTGTGTGTGTCTGCAGTGATTGACAACCACAGTAACTGGGCGGTGTGTGGCAAGAGTTCAGGGGTCGTGTCTATGCCGACGGCTGCCATGGCGACACACAAAGTTCACATGGAGGTCATGCCACTGTTCGCGGGTCGGCTGCCATTCCCCAACATCCGTGTGTTCAAGTACCGGCCACATCACGCCAGCGCCACGCAACCCGACTCAGGTCCGGCCACACACACACACACACACACACACACACAAACACAAACAGCCCGACACTTTTTTTTCCCCATTCATCAGTTGTATTTGCCATAATTTAACAGACTTTTATTTTGGCGGTTCATAGTGAAGGCCGTTTGTCTCAAGATTCAACATTCAGATAGCTTTATTGGCGTGGTGAAAGACATCTGCACATTACATTCATAACACTATACAATAAATATAATATATAATGATATAATGATGATGATAATATCTTAAAAAAAATATTATAATAATATAATAATATAATTATTTAATAATATATATAAAAAAAAAAAACAGCAGTAAAAATGTTTAATCTCCTAATATGTAAATCAGTATCTCTGGGCGTCTCAGTGCGTCTCTCTCTGATTGATTTGAGTGTGTTGATTGGTCCTGACTGGTGTGTGTGTGCTCCCTCAGACTCGTGTGTGGAGAACGACAGTGTGTCTCTGCTGGATAAAGCGGTGGAGGATCACCTGGACACGGCGAGTCTGCGCAGCCGCGGGAGCGTTCAGTCTCTGGGCGAGCAGCCGGCGCGGGGCGTCCCCATGCCCAAACGCCAGGCCTTCGCCCCGGGTCAGGTGTTCACCGGCACACAGGGCCGCCAGGTGCTCGTGCTGCCCGCCAACGACCAGCACCTGCTCGAGGTCAACGTCACATGACCCCCGCGGCCGCCCTCAGGGGCTCACACTCTTACTCCGTCACACAGACACTCGACGGCAGCCCTCAGACATCCCATCATGCCTTGCAGCCCCTACTCTCCGTGCTCAGGTGTGTGTGTGTGTGTGTGTGTGTGTGTGTGTGTATGATGAGAGCGCCACCTGCTGTACATACTGTTCAATACATAGAGGATATTTAAAGAACAAACTCACTGGGATTTCGGGATTTAGGTATCCAACTTTTTTATTTTTTTGAAGGGGAAAGGATGTCGTTCATGTTACATTTGCGCTTTATTGACAGTGTTGTTTTGAACACGCCCCTTCCTGCTGACATCAGATGATTGATGTGTCGCCCGAATGATCACGTTCACACGAACCGGATCACAATAAATGTGTGTGTCATGCGATGTTGAAGAACGGTCATATTTCTGGTCACGAGCAAACAAAGTTCAGCTTTTTTCTTTGTTTTTGTTTTTTTTTTGTGCATTTTTTTTACTATTTTCATGAAAATGTAAATCCCGCGGAACATTTGTAAATCAACGTCATTTATAAATTCTAAATATAATAATTTTTATTTGCCATTCATATAAGTAAACATCCCACTGGTTGTATTTGTTATAATGCCAAAAACTGGATTTTTATATTAAAATGATTAAAATGATGCATTAAAATCACACACACACACACACACACACACACACACGCACAAGGAATGTTTTTGCTTAGTCATCATAATTTTGGGGAAAAAAGTGCCATTGTCATAATGCACAACAAAAAAACTCTTGATTTTGGGGTGAAATGTGAGCTGTGTGTGTATATGTGTGATGTCACAGATGGAAGTTTGAGCCTGTAAACACTAACGAGTGTGTGTGATTTAATCGGGGGCGTCTGAAACACACACACACCTCTCCTGATCTCCAGCAATTGTGAGATTTAGGAGGAAGTGATGCGTTTCTCTGCTGTGAATGGTTGCTCTCATCCGTCTCTGTCTCGTGTGTGTGTGTGTGTGTGTGTGTGTGTGGTATGTTTCTATCCTGAGAAAGCCTCCTCTGAAAGGCTCACACTGATCTCATCCACTGCTCAGTATTTATCCCAGATCAGGACTCTGGACTCACACACTTCGGGTGCCGCACGGGATGCTGGGATTCGGCCTGTGACGTCGTGAACACACACTGTTTGTTTGTAAATTGTCAATCAAACATCACAGATTGTATTTAGATTATTTAAATGAGAAGAATATGTACGCATTATACAACTGAAAATATACATATGTTTTAAAAGGGTGTTTGTCGTCTTGTTTTTCTATAAAATAAAACTACTTTTGTTTGTTTGTTTAACAGATCTCCACTCTCAGGATTCTAGATCGTCGCTCATTTTAAATAAAACGAAAACTAAAGCCAGTGTTTTATATTTCTGTGAAAGACTTAGCCAAAAAATAAAACAAAGTAGAAACGAAAAAAAGCTGAATCACAAAAGTAGCTTTTAACTACATTTTCATAAGCAAGAATGGTTAGACTTTTAATCATCGAAATGTTTTTTTTTAATGCTTGTTTATAAAATTGAAAAGCTTCGAAAGTCGCATCAGTATGATGACATCACTGAATGCATATTCATTTAGTTGCTTCTGAAATTAAGGGTGAAACATCAAAACAATTCACATTTAAAAAATTTTTTTCAGGAATTATGAAATAGCTTAATTAAAAATTAAGATAATAATTAATTAAGATAATTAAGAAAAAATTAAGATAATATTTAATTAACCCATTCAGACCCTGTGTCCATTACAATGGACATCACATGTCAGCCCCCTTTTTTAACTTCTGGAGCATTTCACCTAGTTTAAAGCCTGGAGTCCATGAGATTGGACGTTTGTCATCGAATCAAATGCCAGTAAAGCTCTGCATGTAGTAATTATATAAAAAAAGAAAACTCTACATTGAAGAGAAGCATGGCAGCACTTCACTCCAAACACAGACGCAAGCAACATTTTCTAAGGTGTATTTACATTTTGTATATATTTTTGCCAGTACTTCATAGTTTGTATGTAAAATAGAAAGATTGAACTTATTACTTAACGTTAAAAATCGACTGTAGAATTGCACGTTTTAAATCAGAATTTTTTTTAAATGTGTCTGTCCATTAGAATGGACAGTAGGTTTGAAAGCCTGTCACTGAAGTCACATTTTCAGTGATGCTGATTGAAATTTCTTTTATAAAAAAAATTATATACATCACAGTACCGATACATTTTTGAAACTTTTTCATGTGCAGAATATACCCCTGGGTATGTTCAGGGTACCCCTGTCGTTTTTTTTTCGGGTCGAAGTTTTGAGTTTCTCTGATCATCTTGAAACTCTGGATTCTGATAGAGGGCCATGAGACTTAGACCTGAGTGCAAACATGGAGGCTCTAGACCCTTCCAGAGCTGAGATATCGAAACTCAAAAATTCGACCCAAAAAAAAAAAACCGACAGTGTTACCCCTTACGTTTTTTTGTGTTTTGGGCGAAAAATGAAGTTTCCCCAATCTTCTCAAAACTCTGGATTCTGATAGAGGGCCATGAGACTTAAACCTGAGTGCAAAAATGGAGGCTCTAGACCCTTCCAGAGCTGAGATATTGAGATCTCACGTAGCATTTATGCCATTATAAATATCTCAATATCTCAGCTCTGGAAGGGTCTAGAGCCTCCATTTTTGCACTCAGGTTTAAGTCTCATGGCCCTCTATCAGAATCCAGAGTTTTGAAAAGATTGGGGAAACTTAATTTCTCGCCCGAAAAAAAAAAACGAAAGGGGTACCACTGTCGTTTTTTTTTTCGGGTCGAAATTTTGAGTTTCGATATCTCAGCTCTGGAAGGGTCTAGAGCCTCCATTTTTGCACTCAGGTCAAAGTCTCATGGCCCTCTATCAGCATGCAGAGTTTTGAGAAGATTGGGGAAACTTAATTTTTTGCCCAAAAAAAAAAAACGTAAGGGGTAACACTGTCGTTTTTTTTTTTGGGTCGAATTTTTGAGTTTCGATATCTCAGCTCTGGAAGGGTCTAGAGCCTCCATTTTTGCACTCAGGTTTAAGTCTCATGGCCCTCTATCAGAATCCAGAGTTTTGAGAAGATTGGGGAAACTTTTTTTTCGCCCCCCCAAAAAAAACGTAAGGGGTAACACTGTCGTTTTTTTTCCGGGTCGAATTTTTGAGTTTCGATATCTCAGCTCTGGAAGGGTCTAGAGCCTCCATATTTGCACTCAGGTTTAAGTCTCATGGCCCTCTATTAGAATCCAGAGTTTTGAGAAGATTGGGGAAACTTTTTTTTTCGCCCCCCCCCCCCCCCAAAAAAAAACGTAAGGGGTAACACTGTCGTTTTTTTTTCGGGTCGAATTTTTGAGTTTCGATATCTCAGCTCTGGAAGGGTCTAGAGCCTCCATTTTTGCACTCAGGTTTAAGATTCATGGCCCTCTATCAGAATGCAGAGTTTTGAGAAGATTGGGGATACTTAATTTTTCGCCCAAAAAAAAAAACGTAAGGGGTACCACTGTCGTTTTTTTTTTCGGGTAGAATTTTTGAGTTTCGATATCTCAGCTCTGGAAGGGTCTAGAGCCTCCATTTTTGCACTCAGGTTTAAGTCTCATGGCCCTCTATCAGAATCCAGAGTTTTGAGAAGATTGGGGAAACTTTTTTTTGCCCCCCCCCCCAAAAAAAACGTAAGGGGTAACATTGTCGTTTTTTTTTTGGGGTCGAATTTTTGAGTTTCGATATCTCAGCTCTGGAAGGGTCTAGAGCCTCCATTTTTGCACTCAGGTTTAAGTCTCATGGCCCTCTATCAGAATCCAGAGTTTTGAGAAGATTGGGGAAACTTAATTTTTTGCCCAAAAAAAAAAACGTAAGGGGTAACACTGTCGTTTTTTTTTCGGGTCGAATTTTTGAGTTTCGATATCTCAGCTCTGGAAGGGTCTAGAGCCTCCATTTTTGCACTCAGGTTTAAGTCTCATGGCCCTCTATCACAATCCAGAGTTTTGAGAAGATTGGGGAAACTTTTTTTTCGCCCCCCCAAAAAAAACGTAAGGCGTAACACTGTCGTTTTTTTTTCGGGTCGAATTTTTGAGTTTCGTTATCTCAGCTCTGGAAGGGTCTAGAGCCTCCATTTTTGCACTCAGGTTTAAGTCTCATGGCCCTCTATCAGAATGCAGAGTTTTGAGAAGATTGGGGAAACTTTTTTTTGGCCCCCCCAAAAAAAACGTAAGGGGTAACACTGTCGTTTTTTTTTTTCGGGTCGAATTTTTGAGTTTCGATATCTCAGCTCTGGAAGGGTCTAGAGCCTCAATTTTTGCACTCAGGTCAAAGTCTCATGGCCCTCTATCAGAATCCAGAGTTTTGAGAAGATTGGGGAAACTTCATTTTTTGCCCCCCCCCCAAAAAACGTAAGGGGTAACACTGTCGTTTTTTTTCCGGGTCGAATTTTTGAGTTTCGATATCTCAGCTCTGGAAGGGTCTAGAGCCTCCATTTTTGCACTCAGGTTTAAGTCTCATGGCCCTCTATCAGAATCCAGAGTTTTGAGAAGATTGGGGAAACTTAATTTTTTGCCCAAAAAAAAAAAACGTAAGGGGTAACACTGTCGTTTTTTTTTTTCGGGTCGAATTTTTGAGTTTCGATATCTCAGCTCTGGAAGGGTCTAGAGCCTCCATTTTTGCACTCAGGTTTAAGTCTCATGGCCCTCTTTCAGAATCCAGAGTTTTGAGAAGATTGGGGAAACTTAATTTTTTGCCCAAAAAAAAAACCGTAAGGGGTAACACTGTCGTTTTTTTTTTCGGGTCGAATTTTTGAGTTTCGATATCTCAGCGCTGGAAGGGTCTAGAGCCTCCATATTTGCACTCAGGTTTAAGTCTCATGGCCCTCTATCAGAATCCAGAGTTTTGAGAAGATTGGGGAAACTTAATTTTTTGCCCAAAAAAAAAAACGTAAGGGGTAACACTGTCGTTTTTTTTTCGGGTCGAATTTTTGAGTTTCGATATCTCAGCTCTGGAAGGGTCTAGAGCCTCAATTTTTGCACTCAGGTTTAAGTCTCATGGCCCTCTATTAGAATCCAGAGTTTTGAGAAGATTGGGGAAACTTAATTTTTTGCCCAAAAAAAAAAACGTAAGGGGTAACACTGTCGTTTTTTTTTCGGGTCGAATTTTTGAGTTTCGATATCTCAGCGCTGGAAGGGTCTAGAGCCTCCATTTTTGCACTCAGGTTTAAGTCTCATGGCCCTCTATCAGAATCCAGAGTTTTGAGAAGATTGGGGAAACTTTTTTTTCGCCCCCCCCCAAAAAAACGTAAGGGGTAACACTGTCGTTTTTTTTTTTCGGGTCGAATTTTTGAGTTTCGTTATCTCAGCTCTGGAAGGGTCTAGAGCCTCCATTTTTGCACTCAGGTTTAAGTCTCATGGCCCTCTATCAGAATGCAGAGTTTTGAGAAGATTGGGGAAACTTTTTTTTGGCCCCCCCAAAAAAAACGTAAGGGGTAACACTGTCGTTTTTTTTTCGGGTCGAATTTTTGAGTTTCGATATCTCAGCTCTGGAAGGGTCTAGAGCCTCCATTTTTGCACTCAGGTCAAAGTCTCATGGCCCTCTATCAGAATCCAGAGTTTTGAGAAGATTGGGGAAACTTAATTTTTTGCCCAAAAAAAAAAACGTAAGGGGTAACACTGTCGGTTTTTTTTCGGGTCGAATTTTTGAGTTTCGATATCTCAGCTCTGGAAGGGTCTAGATCCTCAATTTTTGCACTCAGGTTTAAGTCTCATGGCCCTCTATTAGAATCCAGAGTTTTGAGAAGATTGGAGAAACTTCATTTTTCGCCCGAAAATGAAAAAAAACGAAAGGGGTAACACTGTCGTTTTTTTTTCGGGTTGAAATTTTGAATTTCGATATCTCAGCTCTGGAAGGGTCTAGAGCCTCCATTTTTGCACTCAGGTCAAAGTCTCACGCCCCTCTATCAGAATCCAGAGTTTTGAGAAGATTGGAGAAATTTCATTTTTCGCCCAAAAATGAAAAAAAACGAAAGGGGTAACACTGTCGTTTTTTTTTCGGGTCGAAATTTTGAATTTCGATATCTCAGCTCTGGGAGGGTCTAGAGCCTCCATTTTTGCACTCAGGTCAAAGTCTTGCGCCCCTCTATCAGAATCCAGAGTTTTGAGAAGATTGGAGAAACTTCATTTTTCGCCCGAAAATGAAAAAAAACGAAAGGGGTAACACTGTCGTTTTTTTTTCGGGTCGAAATTTTGAATTTCGATATCTCAGCTCTGGGAGGGTCTAGAGCCTCCATTTTTGCACTCAGGTCAAAGTTTCGCGCCCCTCTATCAGAATCCAGAGTTTTGAGAAGATTGGAGAAACTTAATTTTTCGCCAAAAAATGAAAAAAAACGAAAGGGGTAACGTTTTTTTTTTCGGGTCGAATTTTTAAGTTTCGATATCTCAGCTCTGGAAGGGTCTAGAGCCTCCATTTTTGCACTCAGGTTTAAGTCTCATGGCCCTCTATCAGAATCCAGAGTTTTGAGAAGATTGGGGAAACTTTTTTTTTGCCCCCCCCCCCCAAAAAAAACGTAAGGGGTAACACTGTCGTTTTTTTTTGGGGGTCGAATTTTTGAGTTTCGATATCTCAGCTCTGGAAGGGTCTAGAGCCTCCATTTTTGCACTCAGGTTTAAGTCTCATGGCCCTCTATCAGAATCCAGAGTTTTGAGAAGATTGGGGAAACTTAATTTTTGCCCAAAAAAAAAAACGTAAGGAGTAACACTGTCGTTTTTTTTTCGGGTCGAATTTTTGAGTTTCGATATCTCAGCGCTGGAAGGGTCTAGAGCCTCCATATTTGCACTCAGGTTTAAGTCTCATGGCCCTCTATCAGAATCCAGAGTTTTGAGAAGATTGGGGAAATTTAATTTTTTGCCCCCAAAAAAAAACGTAAGGGGTAACACTGTCGGTTTTTTTTCGGGTCGAATTTTTGAGTTTCGATATCTCAGCTCTGGAAGGGTCTAGAGCCTCCATATTTGCACTCAGGTTCAAGTCTCATGGCCCTCTATTAGAATCCAGAGTTTTGAGAAGATTGGAGAAACTTCATTTTTCGCCCGAAAATGAAAAAAAACGAAAGGGGTAACACTGTCGTTTTTTTTTCGGGTCGAAATTTTGAATTTCGATATCTCAGCTCTGGAAGGGTCTAGAGCCTCCATTTTTGCACTCAGGTCAAAGTCTCGCGCCCCTCTATCAGAATCCAGAGTTTTCAGAAGATTGGAGAAACTTCATTTTTCGCCCGAAAATGAAAAAAAACGAAAGGGGTAACACTGTCGTTTTTTTTTCGGGTCGAAATTTTGAATTTCGATATCTCAGCTCTGGAAGGGTCTAGAGCCTCCATTTTTGCACTCAGGTTTAAGTCTCATGGCCCTCTATCAGAATCCAGAGTTTTGAGAAGATTGGAGGAATTTCATTTTTCGCCCAAAAATGAAAAAAAACGAAAGGGGTAACACTGTCGTTTTTTTTTCGGGTCGAAATTTTGAATTTCGATATCTCAGCTCTGGGAGGGTCTAGAGCCTCCATTTTTGCACTCAGGTCAAAGTCTCGCGCCCCTCTATCAGAATCCAGAGTTTTGAGAAGATTGGAGAAATTTCATTTTTCGCCCAAAAATGAAAAAAAACGAAAGGGGTAACACTGTCGTTTTTTTTTCGGGTCGAAATTTTGAATTTCGATATCTCAGCTCTGGAAGGGTCTAGAGCCTCCATTTTTGCACTCAGGTCAAAGTCTCGCGCCCCTCTATCAGAATCCAGAGTTTTGAGAAGATTGGAGAAACTTAATTTTTCGCCAAAAAATGAAAAAAAACGAAAGGGGTAACACTGTCGTTTTTTTTTCTGGTCGAAATTTTGAATTTCGATATCTCAGCTCTGGAAGGGTCTAGAGCCTCCATTTTTGCACTCAGGTCAAAGTCTTGCGCCCCTCTATCAGAATCCAGAGTTTTGAGAAGATTGGAGAAACTTCATTTTTCGCCCAAAAATGAAAAAAAACGAAAGGGGTAACACTGTTGTTTTTTTTTTCGGGTCGAAATTTTGAATTTCGATATCTCAGCTCTGGAAGGGTCTAGAGCCTCCATTTTTGCACTCAGGTCAAAGTCTCGCGCCCCTCTATCAGAATCCAGAGTTTTGAGAAGATTGGAGAAATTTCATTTTTCGCCCAAAAATGAAAAAAAACGAAAGGGGTAACACTGTCGTTTTTTTTTCGGGTCGAAATTTTGAATTTCGATATCTCAGCTCTGGGAGGGTCTAGAGCCTCCATTTTTGCACTCAGGTCAAAGTCTCGCGCCCCTCTATCAGAATCCAGAGTTTTGAGAAGATTGGAGAAATTTCATTTTTCGCCCAAAAATGAAAAAAAACGAAAGGGGTAACACTGTCGTTTTTTTTTCGGGTCGAAATTTTGAATTTCGATATCTCAGCTCTGGGAGGGTCTAGAGCCTCCATTTTTGCACTCAGGTCAAAGTCTTGCGCCCCTCTATCAGAATCCAGAGTTTTGAGAAGATTGGAGAAATTTCATTTTTCGCCCAAAAATGAAAAAAAACGAAAGGGGTAACACTGTCGTTTTTTTTTTCGGGTCGAAATTTTTTATTTCGATATCTCAGCTCTGGAAGGGTCTAGAGCCTCCATTTTTGCACTCAGGTCAAAGTCTCGCGTCCCTCTATCAGAATCCAGAGTTTTGAGAAGATTGGAGAAACTTCATTTTTCGCCCAAAAATGAAAAAAAAAACGTAAGGGGTAACACTGTCGTTTTTTTTTTTCGGGTCGAATTTTTGAGTTTCGATATCTCAGCTCTGGAAGGGTCTAGAGCCTCAATTTTTGCACTCAGGTCAAAGTCTCATGGCCCTCTATCAGAATCCAGAGTTTTGAGAAGATTGGGGAAACTTCATTTTTTGCCCCCAAAAAAAAACGTAAGGGGTAACACTGTCATTTTTTTTCCGGGTCGAATTTTTGAGTTTCGATATCTCAGCTCTGGAAGGGTCTAGAGCCTCCATTTTTGCACTCAGGTTTAAGTCTCATGGCCCTCTATCAGAATCCAGAGTTTTGAGAAGATTGGGGAAACTTAATTTTTTGCCCAAAAAAAAAAAACGTAAGGGGTAACACTGTCGTTTTTTTTTTCGGGTCGAATTTTTGAGTTTCGATATCTCAGCTCTGGAAGGGTCTAGAGCCTCCATTTTTGCACTCAGGTTTAAGTCTCATGGCCCTCTTTCAGAATCCAGAGTTTTGAGAAGATTGGGGAAACTTAATTTTTTGCCCAAAAAAAAAACCGTAAGGGGTAACACTGTCGTTTTTTTTTTCGGGTCGAATTTTTGAGTTTCGATATCTCAGCGCTGGAAGGGTCTAGAGCCTCCATTTTTGCACTCAGGTTTAAGTCTCATGGCCCTCTATCAGAATCCAGAGTTTTGAGAAGATTGGGGAAACTTACTTTTTTGCCCAAAAAAAAAAACGTAAGGGGTAACACTGTCGTTTTTTTTTCGGGTCGAATTTTTGAGTTTCGATATCTCAGCTCTGGAAGGGTCTAGAGCCTCAATTTTTGCACTCAGGTTTAAGTCTCATGGCCCTCTATTAGAATCCAGAGTTTTGAGAAGATTGGGGAAACTTAATTTTTTGCCCAAAAAAAAAAACGTAAGGGGTAACACTGTCGTTTTTTTTTCGGGTCGAATTTTTGAGTTTCGATATCTCAGCGCTGGAAGGGTCTAGAGCCTCCATTTTTGCACTCAGGTTTAAGTCTCATGGCCCTCTATCAGAATCCAGAGTTTTGAGAAGATTGGGGAAACTTTTTTTTCGCCCCCCCCCAAAAAAACGTAAGGGGTAACACTGTGGTTTTTTTTTTTCGGGTCGAATTTTTGAGTTTCGTTATCTCAGCTCTGGAAGGGTCTAGAGCCTCCATTTTTGCACTCAGGTTTAAGTCTCATGGCCCTCTATCAGAATGCAGAGTTTTGAGAAGATTGGGGAAACTTTTTTTTGGCCCCCCCAAAAAAAACGTAAGGGGTAACACTGTCGTTTTTTTTTTCGGGTCGAATTTTTGAGTTTCGATATCTCAGCTCTGGAAGGGTCTAGAGCCTCCATTTTTGCACTCAGGTCAAAGTCTCATGGCCCTCTATCAGAATCCAGAGTTTTGAGAAGATTGGGGAAACTTAATTTTTTGCCCAAAAAAAAAAACGTAAGGGGTAACACTGTCGGTTTTTTTTCGGGTCGAATTTTTGAGTTTCGATATCTCAGCTCTGGAAGGGTCTAGATCCTCAATTTTTGCACTCAGGTTTAAGTCTCATGGCCCTCTATTAGAATCCAGAGTTTTGAGAAGATTGGAGAAACTTCATTTTTCGCCCGAAAATGAAAAAAAACGAAAGGGGTAACACTGTCGTTTTTTTTTCGGGTTGAAATTTTGAATTTCGATATCTCAGCTCTGGAAGGGTCTAGAGCCTCCATTTTTGCACTCAGGTCAAAGTCTCGCGCCCCTCTATCAGAATCCAGAGTTTTGAGAAGATTGGAGAAATTTCATTTTTCGCCCAAAAATGAAAAAAAACGAAAGGGGTAACACTGTCGTTTTTTTTTCGGGTCGAAATTTTGAATTTCGATATCTCAGCTCTGGGAGGGTCTAGAGCCTCCATTTTTGCACTCAGGTCAAAGTCTTGCGCCCCTCTATCAGAATCCAGAGTTTTGAGAAGATTGGAGAAACTTCATTTTTCGCCCGAAAATGAAAAAAAACGAAAGGGGTAACACTGTCGTTTTTTTTTCGGGTCGAAATTTTGAATTTCGATATCTCAGCTCTGGGAGGGTCTAGAGCCTCCATTTTTGCACTCAGGTCAAAGTTTCGCGCCCCTCTATCAGAATCCAGAGTTTTGAGAAGATTGGAGAAACTTAATTTTTCGCCAAAAAATGAAAAAAAACGAAAGGGGTAACGTTTTTTTTTTCGGGTCGAATTTTTAAGTTTCGATATCTCAGCTCTGGAAGGGTCTAGAGCCTCCATTTTTGCACTCAGGTTTAAGTCTCATGGCCCTCTATCAGAATCCAGAGTTTTGAGAAGATTGGGGAAACTTTTTTTTTGCCCCCCCCCCCCCCAAAAAAAACGTAAGGGGTAACACTGTCGTTTTTTTTTTGGGGTCGAATTTTTGAGTTTCGATATCTCAGCTCTGGAAGGGTCTAGAGCCTCCATTTTTGCACTCAGGTTTAAGTCTCATGGCCCTCTATCAGAATCCAGAGTTTTGAGAAGATTGGGGAAACTTAATTTTTGCCCAAAAAAAAAAACGTAAGGAGTAACACTGTCGTTTTTTTTTTCGGGTCGAATTTTTGAGTTTCGATATCTCAGCGCTGGAAGGGTCTAGAGCCTCCATATTTGCACTCAGGTCAAAGTCTTGCGCCCCTCTATCAGAATCCAGAGTTTTGAGAAGATTGGAGAAATTTCATTTTTCGCCCAAAAATGAAAAAAAACGAAAGGGGTAACACTGTCGTTTTTTTTTTCGGGTCGAAATTTTTTATTTCGATATCTCAGCTCTGGAAGGGTCTAGAGCCTCCATTTTTGCACTCAGGTCAAAGTCTCGCGTCCCTCTATCAGAATCCAGAGTTTTGAGAAGATTGGAGAAACTTCATTTTTCGCCCAAAAATGAAAAAAAAAACGTAAGGGGTAACACTGTCGTTTTTTTTTTTCGGGTCGAATTTTTGAGTTTCGATATCTCAGCTCTGGAAGGGTCTAGAGCCTCAATTTTTGCACTCAGGTCAAAGTCTCATGGCCCTCTATCAGAATCCAGAGTTTTGAGAAGATTGGGGAAACTTCATTTTTTGCCCCCCAAAAAAAACGTAAGGGGTAACACTGTCGTTTTTTTTCCGGGTCGAATTTTTGAGTTTCGATATCTCAGCTCTGGAAGGGTCTAGAGCCTCCATTTTTGCACTCAGGTTTAAGTCTCATGGCCCTCTATCAGAATCCAGAGTTTTGAGAAGATTGGGGAAACTTAATTTTTTGCCCAAAAAAAAAAAACGTAAGGGGTAACACTGTCGTTTTTTTTTTCGGGTCGAATTTTTGAGTTTCGATATCTCAGCTCTGGAAGGGTCTAGAGCCTCCATTTTTGCACTCAGGTTTAAGTCTCATGGCCCTCTTTCAGAATCCAGAGTTTTGAGAAGATTGGGGAAACTTAATTTTTTGCCCAAAAAAAAAACCGTAAGGGGTAACACTGTCGTTTTTTTTTTCGGGTCGAATTTTTGAGTTTCGATATCTCAGCGCTGGAAGGGTCTAGAGCCTCCATTTTTGCACTCAGGTTTAAGTCTCATGGCCCTCTATCAGAATCCAGAGTTTTGAGAAGATTGGGGAAACTTAATTTTTTGCCCAAAAAAAAAAACGTAAGGGGTAACACTGTCGTTTTTTTTTTCGGGTCGAATTTTTGAGTTTCGATATCTCAGCTCTGGAAGGGTCTAGAGCCTCAATTTTTGCACTCAGGTTTAAGTCTCATGGCCCTCTATTAGAATCCAGAGTTTTGAGAAGATTGGGGAAACTTAATTTTTTGCCCAAAAAAAAAACGTAAGGGGTAACACTGTCGTTTTTTTTTCGGGTCGAATTTTTGAGTTTCGATATCTCAGCGCTGGAAGGGTCTAGAGCCTCCATTTTTGCACTCAGGTTTAAGTCTCATGGCCCTCTATCAGAATCCAGAGTTTTGAGAAGATTGGGGAAACTTTTTTTTCGCCCCCCCAAAAAAAAACGTAAGGGGTAACACTGTCGTTTTTTTTTTTCGGGTCGAATTTTTGAGTTTCGTTATCTCAGCTCTGGAAGGGTCTAGAGCCTCCATTTTTGCACTCAGGTTTAAGTCTCATGGCCCTCTATCAGAATGCAGAGTTTTGAGAAGATTGGGGAAACTTTTTTTTGGCCCCCCCAAAAAAAACGTAAGGGGTAACACTGTCGTTTTTTTTTTCGGGTCGAATTTTTGAGTTTCGATATCTCAGCTCTGGAAGGGTCTAGAGCCTCCATTTTTGCACTCAGGTTTAAGTCTCATGGCCCTCTATCAGAATCCAGAGTTTTGAGAAGATTGGGGAAACTTAATTTTTGCCCAAAAAAAAAAACGTAAGGAGTAACACTGTCGTTTTTTTTTTCGGGTCGAATTTTTGAGTTTCGATATCTCAGCGCTGGAAGGGTCTAGAGCCTCCATATTTGCACTCAGGTTTAAGTCTCATGGCCCTCTATCAGAATCCAGAGTTTTGAGAAGATTGGGGAAACTTAATTTTTTGCCCCCAAAAAAAAACGTAAGGGGTAACACTGTCGGTTTTTTTTCGGGTCGAATTTTTGAGTTTCGATATCTCAGCTCTGGAAGGGTCTAGAGCCTCCATATTTGCACTCAGGTTCAAGTCTCATGGCCCTCTATTAGAATCCAGAGTTTTGAGAAGATTGGAGAAACTTCATTTTTCGCCCGAAAATGAAAAAAAACGAAAGGGGTAACACTGTCGTTTTTTTTTCGGGTCGAAATTTTGAATTTCGATATCTCAGCTCTGGAAGGGTCTAGAGCCTCCATTTTTGCACTCAGGTCAAAGTCTCGCGCCCCTCTATCAGAATCCAGAGTTTTCAGAAGATTGGAGAAACTTCATTTTTCGCCCGAAAATGAAAAAAAACGAAAGGGGTAACACTGTCGTTTTTTTTTCGGGTCGAAATTTTGAATTTCGATATCTCAGCTCTGGAAGGGTCTAGAGCCTCCATTTTTGCACTCAGGTCAAAGTCTCGCGCCCCTCTATCAGAATCCAGAGTTTTGAGAAGATTGGAGGAATTTCATTTTTCGCCCAAAAATGAAAAAAAACGAAAGGGGTAACACTGTCGTTTTTTTTTTCGGGTCGAAATTTTGAATTTCGATATCTCAGCTCTGGGAGGGTCTAGAGCCTCCATTTTTGCACTCAGGTCAAAGTCTCGCGCCCCTCTATCAGAATCCAGAGTTTTGAGAAGACTGGAGAAATTTCATTTTTCGCCCAAAAATGAAAAAAAACGAAAGGGGTAACACTGTCGTTTTTTTTTCGGGTCGAAATTTTGAATTTCGATATCTCAGCTCTGGAAGGGTCTAGAGCCTCCATTTTTGCACTCAGGTCAAAGTCTCGCGCCCCTCTATCAGAATCCAGAGTTTTGAGAAGATTGGAGAAACTTAATTTTTCGCCAAAAAATGAAAAAAAACGAAAGGGGTAACACTGTCGTTTTTTTTTCTGGTCGAAATTTTGAATTTCGATATCTCAGCTCTGGAAGGGTCTAGAGCCAAAATTTTTGCACTCAGGTCAAAGTCTTGCGCCCCTCTATCAGAATCCAGAGTTTTGAGAAGATTGGAGAAATTTCATTTTTCGCCCAAAAATGAAAAAAAACGAAAGGGGTAACACTGTCGTTTTTTTTTCGGGTCGAAATTTTGAATTTCGATATCTCAGCTCTGGGAGGGTCTAGAGCCTCCATTTTTGCACTCAGGTCAAAGTCTCGCGCCCCTCTATCAGAATCCAGAGTTTTGAGAAGATTGGAGAAATTTCATTTTTCGCCCAAAAATGAAAAAAAACGAAAGGGGTAACACTGTCGTTTTTTTTTCGGGTCGAAATTTTGAATTTCGATATCTCAGCTCTGGGAGGGTCTAGAGCCTCCATTTTTGCACTCAGGTCAAAGTCTTGCGCCCCTCTATCAGAATCCAGAGTTTTGAGAAGATTGGAGAAATTTCATTTTTCGCCCAAAAATGAAAAAAAACGAAAGGGGTAACACTGTCGTTTTTTTTTTCGGGTCGAAATTTTTTATTTCGATATCTCAGCTCTGGAAGGGTCTAGAGCCTCCATTTTTGCACTCAGGTCAAAGTCTCGCGTCCCTCTATCAGAATCCAGAGTTTTGAGAAGATTGGAGAAACTTCATTTTTCGCCCAAAAATGAAAAAAAAAACGTAAGGGGTAACACTGTCGTTTTTTTTTTTCGGGTCGAATTTTTGAGTTTCGATATCTCAGCTCTGGAAGGGTCTAGAGCCTCAATTTTTGCACTCAGGTCAAAGTCTCATGGCCCTCTATCAGAATCCAGAGTTTTGAGAAGATTGGGGAAACTTCATTTTTTGCCCCCAAAAAAAAACGTAAGGGGTAACACTGTCATTTTTTTTCCGGGTCGAATTTTTGAGTTTCGATATCTCAGCTCTGGAAGGGTCTAGAGCCTCCATTTTTGCACTCAGGTTTAAGTCTCATGGCCCTCTATCAGAATCCAGAGTTTTGAGAAGATTGGGGAAACTTAATTTTTTGCCCAAAAAAAAAAAACGTAAGGGGTAACACTGTCGTTTTTTTTTTCGGGTCGAATTTTTGAGTTTCGATATCTCAGCTCTGGAAGGGTCTAGAGCCTCCATTTTTGCACTCAGGTTTAAGTCTCATGGCCCTCTTTCAGAATCCAGAGTTTTGAGAAGATTGGGGAAACTTAATTTTTTGCCCAAAAAAAAAACCGTAAGGGGTAACACTGTCGTTTTTTTTTTCGGGTCGAATTTTTGAGTTTCGATATCTCAGCGCTGGAAGGGTCTAGAGCCTCCATTTTTGCACTCAGGTTTAAGTCTCATGGCCCTCTATCAGAATCCAGAGTTTTGAGAAGATTGGGGAAACTTACTTTTTTGCCCAAAAAAAAAAACGTAAGGGGTAACACTGTCGTTTTTTTTTCGGGTCGAATTTTTGAGTTTCGATATCTCAGCTCTGGAAGGGTCTAGAGCCTCAATTTTTGCACTCAGGTTTAAGTCTCATGGCCCTCTATTAGAATCCAGAGTTTTGAGAAGATTGGGGAAACTTAATTTTTTGCCCAAAAAAAAAAACGTAAGGGGTAACACTGTCGTTTTTTTTTCGGGTCGAATTTTTGAGTTTCGATATCTCAGCGCTGGAAGGGTCTAGAGCCTCCATTTTTGCACTCAGGTTTAAGTCTCATGGCCCTCTATCAGAATCCAGAGTTTTGAGAAGATTGGGGAAACTTTTTTTTCGCCCCCCCCCAAAAAAACGTAAGGGGTAACACTGTGGTTTTTTTTTTTCGGGTCGAATTTTTGAGTTTCGTTATCTCAGCTCTGGAAGGGTCTAGAGCCTCCATTTTTGCACTCAGGTTTAAGTCTCATGGCCCTCTATCAGAATGCAGAGTTTTGAGAAGATTGGGGAAACTTTTTTTTGGCCCCCCCAAAAAAAACGTAAGGGGTAACACTGTCGTTTTTTTTTTCGGGTCGAATTTTTGAGTTTCGATATCTCAGCTCTGGAAGGGTCTAGAGCCTCCATTTTTGCACTCAGGTCAAAGTCTCATGGCCCTCTATCAGAATCCAGAGTTTTGAGAAGATTGGGGAAACTTAATTTTTTGCCCAAAAAAAAAAACGTAAGGGGTAACACTGTCGGTTTTTTTTCGGGTCGAATTTTTGAGTTTCGATATCTCAGCTCTGGAAGGGTCTAGATCCTCAATTTTTGCACTCAGGTTTAAGTCTCATGGCCCTCTATTAGAATCCAGAGTTTTGAGAAGATTGGAGAAACTTCATTTTTCGCCCGAAAATGAAAAAAAACGAAAGGGGTAACACTGTCGTTTTTTTTTCGGGTTGAAATTTTGAATTTCGATATCTCAGCTCTGGAAGGGTCTAGAGCCTCCATTTTTGCACTCAGGTCAAAGTCTCGCGCCCCTCTATCAGAATCCAGAGTTTTGAGAAGATTGGAGAAATTTCATTTTTCGCCCAAAAATGAAAAAAAACGAAAGGGGTAACACTGTCGTTTTTTTTTCGGGTCGAAATTTTGAATTTCGATATCTCAGCTCTGGGAGGGTCTAGAGCCTCCATTTTTGCACTCAGGTCAAAGTCTTGCGCCCCTCTATCAGAATCCAGAGTTTTGAGAAGATTGGAGAAACTTCATTTTTCGCCCGAAAATGAAAAAAAACGAAAGGGGTAACACTGTCGTTTTTTTTTCGGGTCGAAATTTTGAATTTCGATATCTCAGCTCTGGGAGGGTCTAGAGCCTCCATTTTTGCACTCAGGTCAAAGTTTCGCGCCCCTCTATCAGAATCCAGAGTTTTGAGAAGATTGGAGAAACTTAATTTTTCGCCAAAAAATGAAAAAAAACGAAAGGGGTAACGTTTTTTTTTTCGGGTCGAATTTTTAAGTTTCGATATCTCAGCTCTGGAAGGGTCTAGAGCCTCCATTTTTGCACTCAGGTTTAAGTCTCATGGCCCTCTATCAGAATCCAGAGTTTTGAGAAGATTGGGGAAACTTTTTTTTTGCCCCCCCCCCCCCCAAAAAAAACGTAAGGGGTAACACTGTCGTTTTTTTTTTGGGGTCGAATTTTTGAGTTTCGATATCTCAGCTCTGGAAGGGTCTAGAGCCTCCATTTTTGCACTCAGGTTTAAGTCTCATGGCCCTCTATCAGAATCCAGAGTTTTGAGAAGATTGGGGAAACTTAATTTTTGCCCAAAAAAAAAAACGTAAGGAGTAACACTGTCGTTTTTTTTTTCGGGTCGAATTTTTGAGTTTCGATATCTCAGCGCTGGAAGGGTCTAGAGCCTCCATATTTGCACTCAGGTCAAAGTCTTGCGCCCCTCTATCAGAATCCAGAGTTTTGAGAAGATTGGAGAAATTTCATTTTTCGCCCAAAAATGAAAAAAAACGAAAGGGGTAACACTGTCGTTTTTTTTTTCGGGTCGAAATTTTTTATTTCGATATCTCAGCTCTGGAAGGGTCTAGAGCCTCCATTTTTGCACTCAGGTCAAAGTCTCGCGTCCCTCTATCAGAATCCAGAGTTTTGAGAAGATTGGAGAAACTTCATTTTTCGCCCAAAAATGAAAAAAAAAACGTAAGGGGTAACACTGTCGTTTTTTTTTTTCGGGTCGAATTTTTGAGTTTCGATATCTCAGCTCTGGAAGGGTCTAGAGCCTCAATTTTTGCACTCAGGTCAAAGTCTCATGGCCCTCTATCAGAATCCAGAGTTTTGAGAAGATTGGGGAAACTTCATTTTTTGCCCCCCAAAAAAAACGTAAGGGGTAACACTGTCGTTTTTTTTCCGGGTCGAATTTTTGAGTTTCGATATCTCAGCTCTGGAAGGGTCTAGAGCCTCCATTTTTGCACTCAGGTTTAAGTCTCATGGCCCTCTATCAGAATCCAGAGTTTTGAGAAGATTGGGGAAACTTAATTTTTTGCCCAAAAAAAAAAAACGTAAGGGGTAACACTGTCGTTTTTTTTTTCGGGTCGAATTTTTGAGTTTCGATATCTCAGCTCTGGAAGGGTCTAGAGCCTCCATTTTTGCACTCAGGTTTAAGTCTCATGGCCCTCTTTCAGAATCCAGAGTTTTGAGAAGATTGGGGAAACTTAATTTTTTGCCCAAAAAAAAAACCGTAAGGGGTAACACTGTCGTTTTTTTTTTCGGGTCGAATTTTTGAGTTTCGATATCTCAGCGCTGGAAGGGTCTAGAGCCTCCATTTTTGCACTCAGGTTTAAGTCTCATGGCCCTCTATCAGAATCCAGAGTTTTGAGAAGATTGGGGAAACTTAATTTTTTGCCCAAAAAAAAAAACGTAAGGGGTAACACTGTCGTTTTTTTTTCGGGTCGAATTTTTGAGTTTCGATATCTCAGCTCTGGAAGGGTCTAGAGCCTCAATTTTTGCACTCAGGTTTAAGTCTCATGGCCCTCTATTAGAATCCAGAGTTTTGAGAAGATTGGGGAAACTTAATTTTTTGCCCAAAAAAAAAACGTAAGGGGTAACACTGTCGTTTTTTTTTCGGGTCGAATTTTTGAGTTTCGATATCTCAGCGCTGGAAGGGTCTAGAGCCTCCATTTTTGCACTCAGGTTTAAGTCTCATGGCCCTCTATCAGAATCCAGAGTTTTGAGAAGATTGGGGAAACTTTTTTTTCGCCCCCCCAAAAAAAAACGTAAGGGGTAACACTGTCGTTTTTTTTTTTCGGGTCGAATTTTTGAGTTTCGTTATCTCAGCTCTGGAAGGGTCTAGAGCCTCCATTTTTGCACTCAGGTTTAAGTCTCATGGCCCTCTATCAGAATGCAGAGTTTTGAGAAGATTGGGGAAACTTTTTTTTGGCCCCCCCAAAAAAAACGTAAGGGGTAACACTGTCGTTTTTTTTTTCGGGTCGAATTTTTGAGTTTCGATATCTCAGCTCTGGAAGGGTCTAGAGCCTCCATTTTTGCACTCAGGTTTAAGTCTCATGGCCCTCTATCAGAATCCAGAGTTTTGAGAAGATTGGGGAAACTTAATTTTTGCCCAAAAAAAAAAACGTAAGGAGTAACACTGTCGTTTTTTTTTTCGGGTCGAATTTTTGAGTTTCGATATCTCAGCGCTGGAAGGGTCTAGAGCCTCCATATTTGCACTCAGGTTTAAGTCTCATGGCCCTCTATCAGAATCCAGAGTTTTGAGAAGATTGGGGAAACTTAATTTTTTGCCCCCAAAAAAAAACGTAAGGGGTAACACTGTCGGTTTTTTTTCGGGTCGAATTTTTGAGTTTCGATATCTCAGCTCTGGAAGGGTCTAGAGCCTCCATATTTGCACTCAGGTTCAAGTCTCATGGCCCTCTATTAGAATCCAGAGTTTTGAGAAGATTGGAGAAACTTCATTTTTCGCCCGAAAATGAAAAAAAACGAAAGGGGTAACACTGTCGTTTTTTTTTCGGGTCGAAATTTTGAATTTCGATATCTCAGCTCTGGAAGGGTCTAGAGCCTCCATTTTTGCACTCAGGTCAAAGTCTCGCGCCCCTCTATCAGAATCCAGAGTTTTCAGAAGATTGGAGAAACTTCATTTTTCGCCCGAAAATGAAAAAAAACGAAAGGGGTAACACTGTCGTTTTTTTTTCGGGTCGAAATTTTGAATTTCGATATCTCAGCTCTGGAAGGGTCTAGAGCCTCCATTTTTGCACTCAGGTCAAAGTCTCGCGCCCCTCTATCAGAATCCAGAGTTTTGAGAAGATTGGAGGAATTTCATTTTTCGCCCAAAAATGAAAAAAAACGAAAGGGGTAACACTGTCGTTTTTTTTTTCGGGTCGAAATTTTGAATTTCGATATCTCAGCTCTGGGAGGGTCTAGAGCCTCCATTTTTGCACTCAGGTCAAAGTCTCGCGCCCCTCTATCAGAATCCAGAGTTTTGAGAAGACTGGAGAAATTTCATTTTTCGCCCAAAAATGAAAAAAAACGAAAGGGGTAACACTGTCGTTTTTTTTTCGGGTCGAAATTTTGAATTTCGATATCTCAGCTCTGGAAGGGTCTAGAGCCTCCATTTTTGCACTCAGGTCAAAGTCTCGCGCCCCTCTATCAGAATCCAGAGTTTTGAGAAGATTGGAGAAACTTAATTTTTCGCCAAAAAATGAAAAAAAACGAAAGGGGTAACACTGTCGTTTTTTTTTCTGGTCGAAATTTTGAATTTCGATATCTCAGCTCTGGAAGGGTCTAGAGCCAAAATTTTTGCACTCAGGTCAAAGTCTTGCGCCCCTCTATCAGAATCCAGAGTTTTGAGAAGATTGGAGAAACTTCATTTTTCGCCCAAAAATGAAAAAAAACGAAAGGGGTAACACTGTTGTTTTTTTTTCGGGTCGAAATTTTGAATTTCGATATCTCAGCTCTGGAAGGGTCTAGAGCCTCCATTTTTGCACTCAGGTCAAAGTCTCGCGCCCCTCTATCAGAATCCAGAGTTTTGAGAAGATTGGAGAAATTTCATTTTTCACCCAAAAATAAAAAAAAACGAAAGGGGTAACACTGTCGTTTTTTTTTTCGGGTCGAAATTTTTTATTTCGATATCTCAGCTCTGGAAGGGTCTAGAGCCTCCATTTTTGCACTCAGGTCAAAGTCTCGCGTCCCTCTATCAGAATCCAGAGTTTTGAGAAGATTGGAGAAACTTCATTTTTCGCCCAAAAATGAAAAAAAAAACGAAAGGGGTAACACTGTCGTTTTTTTTTCGGGTCGAAATTTTGAATTTCGATATCTCAGCTCTGGGAGGGTCTAGAGCCTCCATTTTTGCGCTCAGGTCAAAGTCTCGCGCCCCTCTATCAGAATCCAGAGTTTTGAGAAGATTGGAGAAATTTCATTTTTCGCCCAAAAATGAAAAAAAAACGAAAGGTGTAACACTGTCGTTTTTTTTTCGGGTCGAAATTTTTAATTTCGATATCTCAGCTCTGGAAGGGTCTAGAGCCTCCATTTTTGCACTCAGGTCAAAGTCTCGCGTCCCTCTATCAGAATCCAGAGTTTTGAGAAGATTGGAGAAACTTAATTTTTCGCCAAAAAATGAAAAAAAACAAAAGGGGTAACACTGTCGTTTTTTTTTTTCGGTTCGAAATTTTGAATTTTGATATCTCAGCTCTGGAAGGGTCTAGAGCCTCCATTTTTGCACTCAGGTCAAAGTCTCGCGTCCCTCTATCAGAATCCAGAGTTTTGAGAAGATTGGAGAAACTTCATTTTTCGCCCAAAAATGAAAAAAAACGAAAGGGGTAACACTGTCGTTTTTTTTTCGGGTCGAAATTTTGAATTTCGATATCTCAGCTCTGGGAGGGTCTAGAGCCTCCATTTTTGCACTCAGGTCAAAGTTTCGCGCCCCTCTATCAGAATCCAGAGTTTTGAGAAGATTGGAGAAATTTCATTTTTCGCCCGAAAATGAAAAAAAACGAAAGGGGTAACACTGTCGTTTTTTTTTCGGGTCGAAATTTTGAAATTCGATATCTCAGCTCTGTGAGGGTCTAGAGCCTCCATTTTTGCACTCAGGTCAAAGTTTCGCGCCCCTCTATCAGAATCCAGAGTTTTGAGAAGATTGGAGAAATTTCATTTTTCGCCCGAAAATGAAAAAAAAACGAAAGGGGTAACACTGTCGTTTTTTTTTCGGGTCGAAATTTTTAATTTCGATATCTCAGCTCTGGAAGGGTCTAGAGCCTCCATTTTTGCACTGAGGTCAAAGTCTCGCAACCCTCTATCAGAATCCAGAGTTTTGAGAAGATTGGAGAAACTTAATTTTTCGCCAAAAAATGAAAAAAAACGAAAGGGGTAACACTGTCGTTTTTTTTTCTGGTCGAAATTTTGAATTTCGATATCTCAGCTCTGGAAGGGTCTAGAGCCTCCATTTTTGCACTCAGGTTTAAGTCTCATGGCCCTCTATCAGAATCCAGAGTTTTGAGAAGATTGGGGAAACTTAATTTTTGCCCAAAAAAAAAAACGTAAGGAGTAACACTGTCGTTTTTTTTTTCGGGTCGAATTTTTGAGTTTCGATATCTCAGCGCTGGAAGGGTCTAGAGCCTCCATATTTGCACTCAGGTTTAAGTCTCATGGCCCTCTATCAGAATCCAGAGTTTTGAGAAGATTGGGGAAACTTAATTTTTTGCCCCCAAAAAAAAACGTAAGGGGTAACACTGTCGGTTTTTTTTCGGGTCGAATTTTTGAGTTTCGATATCTCAGCTCTGGAAGGGTCTAGAGCCTCCATATTTGCACTCAGGTTCAAGTCTCATGGCCCTCTATTAGAATCCAGAGTTTTGAGAAGATTGGAGAAACTTCATTTTTCGCCCGAAAATGAAAAAAAACGAAAGGGGTAACACTGTCGTTTTTTTTTCGGGTCGAAATTTTGAATTTCGATATCTCAGCTCTGGAAGGGTCTAGAGCCTCCATTTTTGCACTCAGGTCAAAGTCTCGCGCCCCTCTATCAGAATCCAGAGTTTTCAGAAGATTGGAGAAACTTCATTTTTCGCCCGAAAATGAAAAAAAACGAAAGGGGTAACACTGTCGTTTTTTTTTCGGGTCGAAATTTTGAATTTCGATATCTCAGCTCTGGAAGGGTCTAGAGCCTCCATTTTTGCACTCAGGTCAAAGTCTCGCGCCCCTCTATCAGAATCCAGAGTTTTGAGAAGATTGGAGGAATTTCATTTTTCGCCCAAAAATGAAAAAAAACGAAAGGGGTAACACTGTCGTTTTTTTTTTCGGGTCGAAATTTTGAATTTCGATATCTCAGCTCTGGGAGGGTCTAGAGCCTCCATTTTTGCACTCAGGTCAAAGTCTCGCGCCCCTCTATCAGAATCCAGAGTTTTGAGAAGACTGGAGAAATTTCATTTTTCGCCCAAAAATGAAAAAAAACGAAAGGGGTAACACTGTCGTTTTTTTTTCGGGTCGAAATTTTGAATTTCGATATCTCAGCTCTGGAAGGGTCTAGAGCCTCCATTTTTGCACTCAGGTCAAAGTCTCGCGCCCCTCTATCAGAATCCAGAGTTTTGAGAAGATTGGAGAAACTTAATTTTTCGCCAAAAAATGAAAAAAACCGAAAGGGGTAACACTGTCGTTTTTTTTTCTGGTCGAAATTTTGAATTTCGATATCTCAGCTCTGGAAGGGTCTAGAGCCAAAATTTTTGCACTCAGGTCAAAGTCTTGCGCCCCTCTATCAGAATCCAGAGTTTTGAGAAGATTGGAGAAACTTCATTTTTCGCCCAAAAATGAAAAAAAACGAAAGGGGTAACACTGTTGTTTTTTTTTCGGGTCGAAATTTTGAATTTCGATATCTCAGCTCTGGAAGGGTCTAGAGCCTCCATTTTTGCACTCAGGTCAAAGTCTCGCGCCCCTCTATCAGAATCCAGAGTTTTGAGAAGATTGGAGAAATTTCATTTTTCACCCAAAAATAAAAAAAAACGAAAGGGGTAACACTGTCGTTTTTTTTTTCGGGTCGAAATTTTTTATTTCGATATCTCAGCTCTGGAAGGGTCTAGAGCCTCCATTTTTGCACTCAGGTCAAAGTCTCGCGTCCCTCTATCAGAATCCAGAGTTTTGAGAAGATTGGAGAAACTTCATTTTTCGCCCAAAAATGAAAAAAAAAACGAAAGGGGTAACACTGTCGTTTTTTTTTCGGGTCGAAATTTTGAATTTCGATATCTCAGCTCTGGGAGGGTCTAGAGCCTCCATTTTTGCGCTCAGGTCAAAGTCTCGCGCCCCTCTATCAGAATCCAGAGTTTTGAGAAGATTGGAGAAATTTCATTTTTCGCCCAAAAATGAAAAAAAAACGAAAGGTGTAACACTGTCGTTTTTTTTTCGGGTCGAAATTTTTAATTTCGATATCTCAGCTCTGGAAGGGTCTAGAGCCTCCATTTTTGCACTCAGGTCAAAGTCTCGCGTCCCTCTATCAGAATCCAGAGTTTTGAGAAGATTGGAGAAACTTCATTTTTCGCCCAAAAATGAAAAAAAACGAAAGGGGTAACACTGTCGTTTTTTTTTCGGGTCGAAATTTTGAATTTCGATATCTCAGCTCTGGGAGGGTCTAGAGCCTCCATTTTTGCACTCAGGTCAAAGTTTCGCGCCCCTCTATCAGAATCCAGAGTTTTGAGAAGATTGGAGAAATTTCATTTTTCGCCCGAAAATGAAAAAAAACGAAAGGGGTAACACTGTCGTTTTTTTTTCGGGTCGAAATTTTGAAATTCGATATCTCAGCTCTGTGAGGGTCTAGAGCCTCCATTTTTGCACTCAGGTCAAAGTTTCGCGCCCCTCTATCAGAATCCAGAGTTTTGAGAAGATTGGAGAAATTTCATTTTTCGCCCGAAAATGAAAAAAAAACGAAAGGGGTAACACTGTCGTTTTTTTTTCGGGTCGAAATTTTTAATTTCGATATCTCAGCTCTGGAAGGGTCTAGAGCCTCCATTTTTGCACTGAGGTCAAAGTCTCGCAACCCTCTATCAGAATCCAGAGTTTTGAGAAGATTGGAGAAACTTAATTTTTCGCCAAAAAATGAAAAAAAACGAAAGGGGTAACACTGTCGTTTTTTTTTCTGGTCGAAATTTTGAATTTCGATATCTCAGCTCTGGAAGGGTCTGGAGCCTCCATTTTTGCACTCAGGTCAAAGTCTTGCGCCCCTCTATCAGAATCCAGAGTTTTGAGAAGATTGGAGAAACTTCATTTTTCGCCCAAAAATGAAAAAAAACGAAAGGGGTAACACTGTTGTTTTTTTTCGGGTCGAAATTTTGAAATTCGATATCTCAGCTCTGTGAGGGTCTAGAGCCTCCATTTTTGCACTCAGGTCAAAGTTTCGCGCCCCTCTATCAGAATCCAGAGTTTTGAGAAGATTGGAGAAATTTCATTTTTCGCCCAAAAATGAAAAAAAACGAAAGGGGTAACACTGTCGTTTTTTTTTCGGGTCGAAATTTTTAATTTCGATATCTCAGCTCTGGAAGGGTCTAGAGCCTCCATTTTTGCACTCAGGTCAAAGTCTCACGCCCCTCTATCAGAATCCAGAGTTTTGAGAAGATTGGAGAAACTTAATTTTTCGCCAAAAAATGAAAAAAAACGAAAGGGGTAACACTGTCGTTTTTTTTTCTGGTCGAAATTTTGAATTTCGATATCTCAGCTCTGGAAGGGTCTAGAGCCTCCATTTTTGCACTCAGGTCAAAGTCTTGCGCCCCTCTATCAGAATCCAGAGTTTTGAGAAGATTGGAGAAATTTCATTTTTCGCCCAAAAATGAAAAAAAACGAAAGGGGTAACACTGTCGTTTTTTTTTCGGGTCGAAATTTTGAATTTCGATATCTCAGCTCTGGGAGGGTCTAGAGCCTCCATTTTTGCACTCAGGTCAAAGTCTCGCGCCCCTCTATCAGAATCCAGAGTTTTGAGAAGATTGGAGAAATTTCATTTTTCGCCCAAAAATGAAAAAAAACGAAAGGGGTAACACTGTCGTTTTTTTTTTCGGGTCGAAATTTTTTATTTCGATATCTCAGCTCTGGAAGGGTCTAGAGCCTCCATTTTTGCACTCAGGTCAAAGTCTCGCGTCCCTCTATCAGAATCCAGAGTTTTGAGAAGATTGGAGAAACTTCATTTTTCGCCCAAAAATGAAAAAAAACGAAAGGGGTAACACTGTCGTTTTTTTTTCGGGTCGAAATTTTGAATTTCGATATCTCAGCTCTGGAAGGGTCTAGAGCCTCCATTTTTGCACTCAGGTCAAAGTCTCGCGTCCCTCTATCAGAATCCAGAGTTTTGAGAAGATTGGAGAAACTTCATTTTTCGCCCAAAAATGAAAAAAAACGAAAGGGGTAACACTGTCGTTTTTTTTTCGGGTCGAAATTTTGAATTTCGATATCTCAGCTCTGGGAGGGTCTAGAGCCTCCATTTTTGCACTCAGGTCAAAGTTTCGCGCCCCTCTATCAGAATCCAGAGTTTTGAGAAGATTGGAGAAATTTCATTTTTCGCCCAAAAATGAAAAAAAACGAAAGGGGTAACACTGTCGGTTTTTTTTTCGGGTCGAAATTTTGAATTTTGATATCTCAGCTCTGGAAGGGTCTAGAGCCTCCATTTTTGCACTCAGGTCAAAGTCTCGCGCCCCTCTATCAGAATCCAGAGTTTTGAGAAGATTGGAGAAATTTCATTTTTCGCCCAAAAATGAAAAAAAACGAAAGGGGTAACACTGTCGTTTTTTTTTTCGGGTCGAAATTTTTTATTTCGATATCTCAGCTCTGGAAGGGTCTAGAGCCTCCATTTTTGCACTCAGGTCAAAGTCTCGCGTCCCTCTATCAGAATCCAGAGTTTTGAGAAGATTGGAGAAACTTCATTTTTCGCCCAAAAATGAAAAAAAAAAGAAAGGGGTAACACTGTCGTTTTTTTTTCGGGTCGAAATTTTGAATTTCGATATCTCAGCTCTGGCAGGGTCTAGAGCCTCCATTTTTGCGCTCAGGTCAAAGTCTCGCGCCCCTCTATCAGAATCCAGAGTTTTGAGAAGATTGGAGAAATTTCATTTTTCGCCCAAAAATGAAAAAAAAACGAAAGGTGTAACACTGTCGTTTTTTTTTCGGGTCGAAATTTTTAATTTCGATATCTCAGCTCTGGAAGGGTCTAGAGCCTCCATTTTTGCACTCAGGTCAAAGTCTCGCGTCCCTCTATCAGAATCCAGAGTTTTGAGAAGATTGGAGAAACTTAATTTTTCGCCAAAAAATCAAAAAAAACAAAAGGGGTAACACTGTCGTTTTTTTTTTTCGGTTCGAAATTTTGAATTTTGATATCTCAGCTCTGGAAGGGTCTAGAGCCTCCATTTTTGCACTCAGGTCAAAGTCTCGCGTCCCTCTATCAGAATCCAGAGTTTTGAGAAGATTGGAGAAACTTCATTTTTCGCCCAAAAATGAAAAAAAACGAAAGGGGTAACACTGTCGTTTTTTTTTCGGGTCGAAATTTTGAATTTCGATATCTCAGCTCTGGGAGGGTCTAGAGCCTCCATTTTTGCACTCAGGTCAAAGTTTCGCGCCCCTCTATCAGAATCCAGAGTTTTGAGAAGATTGGAGAAATTTCATTTTTCGCCCGAAAATGAAAAAAAACGAAAGGGGTAACACTGTCGTTTTTTTTTCGGGTCGAAATTTTGAAATTCGATATCTCAGCTCTGTGAGGGTCTAGAGCCTCCATTTTTGCACTCAGGTCAAAGTTTCGCGCCCCTCTATCAGAATCCAGAGTTTTGAGAAGATTGGAGAAATTTCATTTTTCGCCCGAAAATGAAAAAAAAACGAAAGGGGTAACACTGTCGTTTTTTTTTCGGGTCGAAATTTTTAATTTCGATATCTCAGCTCTGGAAGGGTCTAGAGCCTCCATTTTTGCACTCAGGTCAAAGTCTCGCGCCCCTCTATCAGAATCCAGAGTTTTGAGAAGATTGGAGAAACTTAATTTTTCGCCAAAAAATGAAAAAAAACGAAAGGGGTAACACTGTCGTTTTTTTTTCTGGTCGAAATTTTGAATTTCGATATCTCAGCTCTGGAAGGGTCTAGAGCCTCCATTTTTGCACTCAGGTCAAAGTCTTGCGCCCCTCTATCAGAATCCAGAGTTTTGAGAAGATTGGAGAAACTTCATTTTTCGCCCAAAAATGAAAAAAAACGAAAGGGGTAACACTGTTGTTTTTTTTCGGGTCGAAATTTTGAAATTCGATATCTCAGCTCTGTGAGGGTCTAGAGCCTCCATTTTTGCACTCAGGTCAAAGTTTCGCGCCCCTCTATCAGAATCCAGAGTTTTGAGAAGATTGGAGAAATTTCATTTTTCGCCCGAAAATGAAAAAAAACGAAAGGGGTAACACTGTCGTTTTTTTTTCGGGTCGAAATTTTGAAATTCGATATCTCAGCTCTGTGAGGGTCTAGAGCCTCCATTTTTGCACTCAGGTCAAAGTTTCGCGCCCCTCTATCAGAATCCAGAGTTTTGAGAAGATTGGAGAAATTTCATTTTTCGCCCGAAAATGAAAAAAAACGAAAGGGGTAACACTGTCGTTTTTTTTTCGGGTCGAAATTTTTAATTTCGATATCTCAGCTCTGGAAGGGTCTACAGCCTCCATTTTTGCACTCAGGTCAAAGTTTCGCGCCCCTCTATCAGAATCCAGAGTTTTGAGAAGATTGGAGAAACTTAACTTTTCGCCAAAAAATGAAAAAAAACGAAAGGGGTAACACTGTCGTTTTTTTTTTCGGGTCGAAATTTTGAATTTCGATATCTCAGCTCTGGAAGGGTCTGGAGCCTCCATTTTTGCACTCAGGTCAAAGTCTCGCGCCCCTCTATCAGAATCCAGAGTTTTGAGAAGATTGGAGAAATTTCATTTTTCGCCCAAAAATGAAAAAAAACGAAAGGGATAACACTGTCGTTTTTTTTTTCGGGTCGAAATTTTGAATTTCGATATCTCAGCTCTGGGAGGGTCTAGAGCCTCCATTTTTGCACTCAGGTCAAAGTCTCGCGCCCCTCTATCAGAATCCAGAGTTTTGAGAAGATTGGAGAAATTTCATTTTTCGCCCAAAAATGAAAAAAAAACGAAAGGGGTAACACTGTCGTTTTTTTTTTTCGGTTCGAAATTTTGAATTTTGATATCTCAGCTCTGGAAGGGTCTAGAGCCTCCATTTTTGCACTCAGGTCAAAGTCTCGCGTCCCTCTATCAGAATCCAGAGTTTTGAGAAGATTGGAGAAACTTCATTTTTCGCCCAAAAATGAAAAAAAAACGAAAGGGGTAACACTGTCGTTTTTTTTTCGGGTCGAAATTTTGAATTTCGATATCTCAGCTCTGGGAGGGTCTAGAGCCTCCATTTTTGCACTCAGGTCAAAGTTTCGCGCCCCTCTATCAGAATCCAGAGTTTTGAGAAGATTGGAGAAATTTCATTTTTCGCCCGAAAATGAAAAAAAACGAAAGGGGTAACACTGTCGTTTTTTTTTCGGGTCGAAATTTTGAAATTCGATATCTCAGCTCTGTGAGGGTCTAGAGCCTCCATTTTTGCACTCAGGTCAAAGTTTCGCGCCCCTCTATCAGAATCCAGAGTTTTGAGAAGATTGGAGAAATTTCATTTTTCGCCCAAAAATGAAAAAAAACGAAAGGGGTAACACTGTCGGGTTTTTTTTCGGGTCGAAATTTTGAATTTTGATATCTCAGCTCTGGAAGGGTCTAGAGCCTCCATTTTTGCACTCAGGTCAAAGTCTCGCGCCCCTCTATCAGAATCCAGAGTTTTGAGAAGATTGGAGAAATTTCATTTTTCGCCCAAAAATGAAAAAAAACGAAAGGGGTAACACTGTCGTTTTTTTTTTCGGGTCGAAATTTTTTATTTCGATATCTCAGCTCTGGAAGGGTCTAGAGCCTCCATTTTTGCACTCAGGTCAAAGTCTCGCGTCCCTCTATCAGAATCCAGAGTTTTGAGAAGATTGGAGAAACTTCATTTTTCGCCCAAAAATGAAAAAAAAAACGAAAGGGGTAACACTGTCGTTTTTTTTCGGGTCGAAATTTTGAATTTCGATATCTCAGCTCTGGGAGGGTCTAGAGCCTCCATTTTTGCGCTCAGGTCAAAGTCTCGCGCCCCTCTATCAGAATCCAGAGTTTTGAGAAGATTGGAGAAATTTCATTTTTCGCCCAAAAATGAAAAAAAAACGAAAGGTGTAACACTGTCGTTTTTTTTTCGGGTCGAAATTTTTAATTTCGATATCTCAGCTCTGGAAGGGTCTAGAGCCTCCATTTTTGCACTCAGGTCAAAGTCTCGCGCCCCTCTATCAGAATCCAGAGTTTTGAGAAGATTGGAGAAACTTAATTTTTCGCCAAAAAATGAAAAAAAACAAAAGGGGTAACACTGTCGTTTTTTTTTTTCGGTTCGAAATTTTGAATTTTGATATCTCAGCTCTGGAAGGGTCTAGAGCCTCCATTTTTGCACTCAGGTCAAAGTCTCGCGTCCCTCTATCAGAATCCAGAGTTTTGAGAAGATTGGAGAAACTTCATTTTTCGCCCAAAAATGAAAAAAAACGAAAGGGGTAACACTGTCGTTTTTTTTTCGGGTCGAAATTTTTAATTTCGATATCTCAGCTCTGGAAGGGTCTAGAGCCTCCATTTTTGCACTCAGGTCAAAGTCTCGCGTCCCTCTATCAGAATCCAGAGTTTTGAGAAGATTGGAGAAACTTAATTTTTCGCCAAAAAATGAAAAAAAACAAAAGGGGTAACACTGTCGTTTTTTTTTTTCGGTTCGAAATTTTGAATTTTGATATCTCAGCTCTGGGAGGGTCTAGAGCCTCCATTTTTGCACTCAGGTCAAAGTTTCGCGCCCCTCTATCAGAATCCAGAGTTTTGAGAAGATTGGAGAAATTTCATTTTTCGCCCGAAAATGAAAAAAAACGAAAGGGGTAACACTGTCGTTTTTTTTTCGGGTCGAAATTTTGAAATTCGATATCTCAGCTCTGTGAGGGTCTAGAGCCTCCATTTTTGCACTCAGGTCAAAGTTTCGCGCCCCTCTATCAGAATCCAGAGTTTTGAGAAGATTGGAGAAATTTCATTTTTCGCCCGAAAATGAAAAAAAAACGAAAGGGGTAACACTGTCGTTTTTTTTTCGGTTCGAAATTTTGAATTTTGATATCTCAGCTCTGGGAGGGTCTAGAGCCTCCATTTTTGCACTCAGGTCAAAGTTTCGCGCCCCTCTATCAGAATCCAGAGTTTTGAGAAGATTGGAGAAATTTCATTTTTCGCCCGAAAATGAAAAAAAACGAAAGGGGTAACACTGTCGTTTTTTTTTCGGGTCGAAATTTTGAAATTCGATATCTCAGCTCTGTGAGGGTCTAGAGCCTCCATTTTTGCACTCAGGTCAAAGTTTCGCGCCCCTCTATCAGAATCCAGAGTTTTGAGAAGATTGGAGAAATTTCATTTTTCGCCCGAAAATGAAAAAAAAACGAAAGGGGTAACACTGTCGTTTTTTTTTCGGGTCGAAATTTTTAATTTCGATATCTCAGCTCTGGAAGGGTCTAGAGCCTCCATTTTTGCACTCAGGTCAAAGTCTCGCGCCCCTCTATCAGAATCCAGAGTTTTGAGAAGATTGGAGAAACTTAATTTTTCGCCAAAAAATGAAAAAAAACGAAAGGGGTAACACTGTCGTTTTTTTTTCTGGTCGAAATTTTGAATTTCGATATCTCAGCTCTGGAAGGGTCTAGAGCCTCCATTTTTGCACTCAGGTCAAAGTCTTGCGCCCCTCTATCAGAATCCAGAGTTTTGAGAAGATTGGAGAAACTTCATTTTTCGCCCAAAAATGAAAAAAAACGAAAGGGGTAACACTGTTGTTTTTTTTCGGGTCGAAATTTTGAAATTCGATATCTCAGCTCTGTGAGGGTCTAGAGCCTCCATTTTTGCACTCAGGTCAAAGTTTCGCGCCCCTCTATCAGAATCCAGAGTTTTGAGAAGATTGGAGAAATTTCATTTTTCGCCCAAAAATGAAAAAAAACGAAAGGGGTAACACTGTCGGTTTTTTTTTCGGGTCGAAATTTTGAATTTTGATATCTCAGCTCTGGAAGGGTCTAGAGCCTCCATTTTTGCACTCAGGTCAAAGTCTCGCGCCCCTCTATCAGAATCCAGAGTTTTGAGAAGATTGGAGAAATTTCATTTTTCGCCCAAAAATGAAAAAAAACGAAAGGGGTAACACTGTCGTTTTTTTTTTCGGGTCGAAATTTTTTATTTCGATATCTCAGCTCTGGAAGGGTCTAGAGCCTCCATTTTTGCACTCAGGTCAAAGTCTCGCGTCCCTCTATCAGAATCCAGAGTTTTGAGAAGATTGGAGAAACTTCATTTTTCGCCCAAAAATGAAAAAAAAAACGAAAGGGGTAACCCTGTCGTTTTTTTTTCGGGTCGAAATTTTGAATTTCGATATCTCAGCTCTGGGAGGGTCTAGAGCCTCCATTTTTGCGCTCAGGTCAAAGTCTCGCGCCCCTCTATCAGAATCCAGAGTTTTGAGAAGATTGGAGAAATTTCATTTTTCGCCCAAAAATGAAAAAAAAACGAAAGGTGTAACACTGTCGTTTTTTTTTCGGGTCGAAATTTTTAATTTCGATATCTCAGCTCTGGAAGGGTCTAGAGCCTCCATTTTTGCACTCAGGTCAAAGTCTCGCGCCCCTCTATCAGAATCCAGAGTTTTGAGAAGATTGGAGAAACTTAATTTTTCGCCAAAAAATGAAAAAAAACAAAAGGGGTAACACTGTCGTTTTTTTTTTCGGTTCGAAATTTTGAATTTTGATATCTCAGCTCTGGAAGGGTCTAGAGCCTCCATTTTTGCACTCAGGTCAAAGTCTCGCGTCCCTCTATCAGAATCCAGAGTTTTGAGAAGATTGGAGAAACTTCATTTTTCGCCCAAAAATGAAAAAAAACGAAAGGGGTAACACTGTCGTTTTTTTTTCGGGTCGAAATTTTTAATTTCGATATCTCAGCTCTGGAAGGGTCTAGAGCCTCCATTTTTGCACTCAGGTCAAAGTCTCGCGTCCCTCTATCAGAATCCAGAGTTTTGAGAAGATTGGAGAAACTTAATTTTTCGCCAAAAAATGAAAAAAAACAAAAGGGGTAACACTGTCGTTTTTTTTTTTCGGTTCGAAATTTTGAATTTTGATATCTCAGCTCTGGGAGGGTCTAGAGCCTCCATTTTTGCACTCAGGTCAAAGTTTCGCGCCCCTCTATCAGAATCCAGAGTTTTGAGAAGATTGGAGAAATTTCATTTTTCGCCCGAAAATGAAAAAAAACGAAAGGGGTAACACTGTCGTTTTTTTTTCGGGTCGAAATTTTGAAATTCGATATCTCAGCTCTGTGAGGGTCTAGAGCCTCCATTTTTGCACTCAGGTCAAAGTTTCGCGCCCCTCTATCAGAATCCAGAGTTTTGAGAAGATTGGAGAAATTTCATTTTTCGCCCGAAAATGAAAAAAAAACGAAAGGGGTAACACTGTCGTTTTTTTTTCGGTTCGAAATTTTGAATTTTGATATCTCAGCTCTGGGAGGGTCTAGAGCCTCCATTTTTGCACTCAGGTCAAAGTTTCGCGCCCCTCTATCAGAATCCAGAGTTTTGAGAAGATTGGAGAAATTTCATTTTTCGCCCGAAAATGAAAAAAAACGAAAGGGGTAACACTGTCGTTTTTTTTTCGGGTCGAAATTTTGAAATTCGATATCTCAGCTCTGTGAGGGTCTAGAGCCTCCATTTTTGCACTCAGGTCAAAGTTTCGCGCCCCTCTATCAGAATCCAGAGTTTTGAGAAGATTGGAGAAATTTCATTTTTCGCCCGAAAATGAAAAAAAAACGAAAGGGGTAACACTGTCGTTTTTTTTTCGGGTCGAAATTTTTAATTTCGATATCTCAGCTCTGGAAGGGTCTAGAGCCTCCATTTTTGCACTCAGGTCAAAGTCTCGCGCCCCTCTATCAGAATCCAGAGTTTTGAGAAGATTGGAGAAACTTAATTTTTCGCCAAAAAATGAAAAAAAACGAAAGGGGTAACACTGTCGTTTTTTTTTCTGGTCGAAATTTTGAATTTCGATATCTCAGCTCTGGAAGGGTCTAGAGCCTCCATTTTTGCACTCAGGTCAAAGTCTTGCGCCCCTCTATCAGAATCCAGAGTTTTGAGAAGATTGGAGAAACTTCATTTTTCGCCCAAAAATGAAAAAAAACGAAAGGGGTAACACTGTTGTTTTTTTTCGGGTCGAAATTTTTAAATTCGATATCTCAGCTCTGTGAGGGTCTAGAGCCTCCATTTTTGCACTCAGGTCAAAGTTTCGCGCCCCTCTATCAGAATCCAGAGTTTTGAGAAGATTGGAGAAATTTCATTTTTCGCCCAAAAATGAAAAAAAACGAAAGGGGTAACACTGTCGTTTTTTTTTCGGGTCGAAATTTTTAATTTCGATATCTCAGCTCTGGAAGGGTCTAGAGCCTCCATTTTTGCACTCAGGTCAAAGTCTCACGCCCCTCTATCAGAATCCAGAGTTTTGAGAAGATTGGAGAAACTTAATTTTTCGCCAAAAAATGAAAAAAAACGAAAGGGGTAACACTGTCGTTTTTTTTTCTGGTCGAAATTTTGAATTTCGATATCTCAGCTCTGGAAGGGTCTAGAGCCTCCATTTTTGCACTCAGGTCAAAGTCTTGCGCCCCTCTATCAGAATCCAGAGTTTTGAGAAGATTGGAGAAATTTCATTTTTCGCCCAAAAATGAAAAAAAACGAAAGGGGTAACACTGTCGTTTTTTTTTCGGGTCGAATTTTTGAGTTTCAATATCTCAGCTCTGGAAGGGTCTAGAGCCTCCATTTTTGCACTCAGGTCAAAGTCTCGCGTCCCTCTATCAGAATCCAGAGTTTTGAGAAGATTGGAGAAACTTAATTTTTCGCCAAAAAATGAAAAAAAACAAAAGGGGTAACACTGTCGTTTTTTTTTTTCGGTTCGAAATTTTGAATTTTGATATCTCAGCTCTGGGAGGGTCTAGAGCCTCCATTTTTGCACTCAGGTCAAAGTTTCGCGCCCCTCTATCAGAATCCAGAGTTTTGAGAAGATTGGAGAAATTTCATTTTTCGCCCGAAAATGAAAAAAAACGAAAGGGGTAACACTGTCGTTTTTTTTTCGGGTCGAAATTTTGAAATTCGATATCTCAGCTCTGTGAGGGTCTAGAGCCTCCATTTTTGCACTCAGGTCAAAGTTTCGCGCCCCTCTATCAGAATCCAGAGTTTTGAGAAGATTGGAGAAATTTCATTTTTCGCCCGAAAATGAAAAAAAAACGAAAGGGGTAACACTGTCGTTTTTTTTTCGGTTCGAAATTTTGAATTTTGATATCTCAGCTCTGGGAGGGTCTAGAGCCTCCATTTTTGCACTCAGGTCAAAGTTTCGCGCCCCTCTATCAGAATCCAGAGTTTTGAGAAGATTGGAGAAATTTCATTTTTCGCCCGAAAATGAAAAAAAACGAAAGGGGTAACACTGTCGTTTTTTTTTCGGGTCGAAATTTTGAAATTCGATATCTCAGCTCTGTGAGGGTCTAGAGCCTCCATTTTTGCACTCAGGTCAAAGTTTCGCGCCCCTCTATCAGAATCCAGAGTTTTGAGAAGATTGGAGAAATTTCATTTTTCGCCCGAAAATGAAAAAAAAACGAAAGGGGTAACACTGTCGTTTTTTTTTCGGGTCGAAATTTTTAATTTCGATATCTCAGCTCTGGAAGGGTCTAGAGCCTCCATTTTTGCACTCAGGTCAAAGTCTCGCGCCCCTCTATCAGAATCCAGAGTTTTGAGAAGATTGGAGAAACTTAATTTTTCGCCAAAAAATGAAAAAAAACGAAAGGGGTAACACTGTCGTTTTTTTTTCTGGTCGAAATTTTGAATTTCGATATCTCAGCTCTGGAAGGGTCTAGAGCCTCCATTTTTGCACTCAGGTCAAAGTCTTGCGCCCCTCTATCAGAATCCAGAGTTTTGAGAAGATTGGAGAAACTTCATTTTTCGCCCAAAAATGAAAAAAAACGAAAGGGGTAACACTGTTGTTTTTTTTCGGGTCGAAATTTTGAAATTCGATATCTCAGCTCTGTGAGGGTCTAGAGCCTCCATTTTTGCACTCAGGTCAAAGTTTCGCGCCCCTCTATCAGAATCCAGAGTTTTGAGAAGATTGGAGAAATTTCATTTTTCGCCCAAAAATGAAAAAAAACGAAAGGGGTAACACTGTCGTTTTTTTTTTCGGGTCGAAATTTTTAATTTCGATATCTCAGCTCTGGAAGGGTCTAGAGCCTCCATTTTTGCACTCAGGTCAAAGTCTCACGCCCCTCTATCAGAATCCAGAGTTTTGAGAAGATTGGAGAAACTTAATTTTTCGCCAAAAAATGAAAAAAAACGAAAGGGGTAACACTGTCGTTTTTTTTTCTGGTCGAAATTTTGAATTTCGATATCTCAGCTCTGGAAGGGTCTAGAGCCTCCATTTTTGCACTCAGGTCAAAGTCTTGCGCCCCTCTATCAGAATCCAGAGTTTTGAGAAGATTGGAGAAATTTCATTTTTCGCCCAAAAATGAAAAAAAACGAAAGGGGTAACACTGTCGTTTTTTTTTCGGGTCGAAATTTTGAATTTCGATATCTCAGCTCTGGGAGGGTCTAGAGCCTCCATTTTTGCACTCAGGTCAAAGTCTCGCGCCCCTCTATCAGAATCCAGAGTTTTGAGAAGATTGGAGAAATTTCATTTTTCGCCCAAAAATGAAAAAAAACGAAAGGGGTAACACTGTCGTTTTTTTTTTCGGGTCGAAATTTTTTATTTCGATATCTCAGCTCTGGAAGGGTCTAGAGCCTCCATTTTTGCACTCAGGTCAAAGTCTCGCGTCCCTCTATCAGAATCCAGAGTTTTGAGAAGATTGGAGAAACTTCATTTTTCGCCCAAAAATGAAAAAAAACGAAAGGGGTAACACTGTCGTTTTTTTTTCGGGTCGAAATTTTGAATTTCGATATCTCAGCTCTGGGAGGGTCTAGAGCCTCCATTTTTGCACTCAGGTCAAAGTTTCGCGCCCCTCTATCAGAATCCAGAGTTTTGAGAAGATTGGAGAAATTTCATTTTTCGCCCAAAAATGAAAAAAAACGAAAGGGGTAACACTGTCGTTTTTTTTTTTCGGGTCGAAATTTTTTATTTCGATATCTCAGCTCTGGAAGGGTCTAGAGCCTCCATTTTTGCACTCAGGTCAAAGTCTCGCGTCCCTCTATCAGAATCCAGAGTTTTGAGAAGATTGGAGAAACTTCATTTTTCGCCCAAAAATGAAAAAAAACGAAAGGGGTAACACTGTCGTTTTTTTTTCGGGTCGAAATTTTGAATTTCGATATCTCAGCTCTGGGAGGGTCTAGAGCCTCCATTTTTGCACTCAGGTCAAAGTTTCGCGCCCCTCTATCAGAATCCAGAGTTTTGAGAAGATTGGAGAAATTTCATTTTTCGCCCGAAAATGAAAAAAAACGAAAGGGGTAACACTGTCGTTTTTTTTTCGGGTCGAAATTTTGAAATTCGATATCTCAGCTCTGTGAGGGTCTAGAGCCTCCATTTTTGCACTCAGGTCAAAGTTTCGCGCCCCTCTATCAGAATCCAGAGTTTTGAGAAGATTGGAGAAATTTCATTTTTCGCCCGAAAATGAAAAAAAACGAAAGGGGTAACACTGTCGTTTTTTTTTCGGGTCGAAATTTTTAATTTCGATATCTCAGCTCTGGAAGGGTCTAGAGCCTCCATTTTTGCACTCAGGTCAAAGTCTCGCGCCCCTCTATCAGAATCCAGAGTTTTGAGAAGATTGGAGAAACTTAATTTTTCGCCAAAAAATGAAAAAAAACGAAAGGGGTAACACTGTCGTTTTTTTTTCTGGTCGAAATTTTGAATTTCGATATCTCAGCTCTGGAAGGGTCTAGAGCCTCCATTTTTGCACTCAGGTCAAAGTCTCGCGCCCCTCTATCAGAATCCAGAGTTTTGAGAAGATTGGAGAAATTTCATTTTTCGCCCAAAAATGAAAAAAAACGAAAGGGGTAACACTGTCGTTTTTTTTCCGGGTCGAAATTTTGAATTTCGATATCTCAGCTCTGGAAGGGTCTAGAGCCTCCATTTTTGCACTCAGGTTTAAGTCTCATGGCCCTCTATCAGAATGCAGAGTTTTGAGGAGATTGGGGAAACGTTTTTTTCGCCCCCCCCCCCCAAAAAAAACGTAAGGGGTAACACTGTCGTTTTTTTTTCGGGTCGAATTTTTGAGTTTCGATATCTCAGCTCTGGAAGGGTCTAGAGCCTCCATTTTTGCACTCAGGTCAAAGTCTCATGGCCCTCTATCAGAATCCAGAATTTTAAGAAGATCAGCGAAACTCAAAATTTCGACCTGAAAAAAAAAACGACAGTGTTACCCCTTACGTTTTTTTTGGGGGGGCGCGAAAAAAAAGTTTCCCCAATCTTCTCAAAACTCTGCATTCTGATAGAGGGCCATGAGACTTAAACCTGAGTGCAAATATGGAGGCTCTAGACCCTTCCAGAGCTGAGATATTGAGATATTTATAATGGCATAAATGGGATCTCAATATCTCAACCGCTCGAAGGTGTTGTGCGAAATGATGCAATTTATTTTATGATAACCATATGTAAACTGCTTGTAAAAGTTTATAAACAGTCTTTTATGTAAAACAGCTTTTATATGAAAAAATATGTAAACTGCTTGTAAAGACTTTATAAACAGTCTTTCATGTAGAACAGCTTTTATAAAAACATATGTAAAGGCATTATAGATAGTCTTGTGTTATAGAGTTTTTATACGTAAATTGTTTATAAGAAAAACAGAAACATATTGTAACAATGTTTATTGGTTTTATAAGAAAGACACAGAAACATATTCTAACAAATGTTTATTGGTTTTATAAGAAAGACACAAATGTATTGTAACAAAATACTTTATTAATACAATGTAACCAGTATTATTATTCATGTGAGTAATAAAGGAAAAATGTATTACCTTAATGTTGTGTTCTAGACTAAAAGGAGAAGGAGGCTGAGAAACCATGCGAGGAGAAGGAAGATAAAGAAGGCCTTTTATAGGAGATTGTTGAAGGGATTAAAAGAGTTAAACTTGGATCCAGGACTAGGTTTGGACAGATTGTGCATATGACTTGATTATGTAAGAGAGAGGTGTGACATGTAAATGTAGTATAAAATGTACATTGAAATGTATGGGGTTTGACTCTGGAAACTGGACCAGACTCTCCATTGTTTGATGATCCAAGCCTGACACCTGCTGGTGTAACTTGTGAACTGCATTTATTGAACTAATTTTGTTAAACTGTCTGAAAGAAAAACTTTGGAAAACTCTATACAATAAAAATACAAATAATAGATAAAAGAAGTTTGCCTGCCAAGAGTCTCTGCTTGCAGTAAAGAACTTAGCCACGGAGGGGTCTTTCTACTGGGGTGTAAGTATGAATTTGTGTACTTAATTTCTAACGTAGAATTTGACCATCTTTACCTTACCTGAGAATAAACAAAATAAGGTAGAAGGTAAATGATTTATAACTAGGATAGATCTAATACCATAAAACAAAGGGTCTAGAGCCTCCATTTTTGCACTCAGGTCTAAGTCCCATGGCCCTCTATCAGAATCCAGTTTCAAGAAGATCAGAGAAACTCAAAAATTCGACCCCCCAAAAAAACGACAGTGGTATGTACCCCTTTCGTTTTTTTTTGGTACAAAAAAAAAGTTTCCCCAATCTTCTCAAAACTCTGCATTCTGATAGAGGGCCATGAGACTTTGACCTGAGTGCAAAAATGGAGGCTCTAGACCCTTCCAGAGCTGAGATATCGAAACTCAAAAATTCGACCCCAAAAAAAAAACGACAGTGTTACCCCTTACGTTTTTTTTGGGGGGGGGGGCGAAAAATGAAGTTTCCCCAATCTTCTCAAAACTCTGGATTCTGATAGAGGGCCATGAATCTTAAACCTGAGTGCAAAAATGGAGACTCTGGACTCCTCTAGAGCTGAGATATCGAAACTCAAAAATTCGACCCGAAAAAAAAACGACAGTGTTACCCCTTACGTTTTTTTTTTGGGGCAAAAAATAAAGTTTCCCCAATCTTCTCAAAACTCTGGATTCTGATAGAGGGCCATGAGACTTAAACCTGAGTGCAAAAATGGAGGCTCTAGACCCTTCCAGAGCTGAGATATCGAAACTCAAAAATTCGACCCGAAAAAAAAAACGACAGTGTTACCCCTTACGTTTTTTTTTTTGGGCAAAAAATAAAGTTTCCCCAATCTTCTCAAAACTCTGCATTCTGATAGAGGGCCATGAGACTTAAACCTGAGTGCAAAAATGGAGGCTCTAGACCCTTCCAGAGCTGAGATATCGAAACTCAAAAATTCGACCTAAAAAAAAAACGACAGTGTTACCCCTTACGTTTTTTTTTTTGGGCGAAAAATGAAGTTTCCCCAATCTTCTCAAAACTCTGGATTCTGATAGAGGGCCATGAGACTTAAACCTGAGTGCAAAAATGGAGGCTCTAGACCCTTCCAGAGCTGAGATATCGAAACTCAAAAATTCGACCCAAAAAAAAAACGACAGTGGTACCCCTTTTGTTTTTTTGTGTTTTGGGCGAAAAATGAAGTTTCTCCAATCTTCTCAAAACTCTAGATTCTGATAGAGGGCCATGCAACTTAAACCTGAGTGCAAAAATGGAGGCTCTAGACCCTTCCAGAGCTGAGATATTGAAACTCAAAAATTAGACCAAAAAAAAAAACGACAGTGGTACCCCTTTTGTTTTTTTGTGTTTTGGGTGAAAAATGAAGTTTCTCCAATCTTCTCAAAACTCTGGATTCTGATAGAGGGCCATGAGACTTAAACCTGAGTGCAAAAATGAAGACTCTAGACCCTTCCAGAGCTGAGATATCAAAACTCAAAAATTCGACCAAAAAAAAAAACGACAGTGGTACCCCTTTTGTTTTTTTGTGTTTTGGGCGAAAAATTAAGTTTCTCCAATCTTCTCAAAACTCTGGATTCTGATAGAGGGCCATGCGACTTAAACCTGAGTGCAAAAATGGAGGCTCTAGACTCTTCCAGAGCTGAGATATCGAAACTCAAAAATTCGACCCAAAAAAAAAACGACAGTGGTACCCCTTTTGTTTTTTTGTGTTTTGGGCGAAAAATTAAGTTTCTCCAATCTTCTCAAAACTCTGGATTCTGATAGAGGGCCATGAGACTTAAACCTGAGTGCAAAAATGGAGGCTCTAGACCCTTCCAGAGCTGAGATATCGAAACTCAAAAATTCGACCCAAAAAAAAAAACGACAGTGTTACCCCTTACGTTTTTTTTTTTGGGCAAAAAATTAAGTTTCCCCAATCTTCTCAAAACTCTGGATTCTTATAGAGGGCCATGAGACTTAAACCTGAGTGCAAAAATGGAGGCTCTAGACCCTTACAGAGCTGAGATATCGAAACTCAAAAATTCGACCCGGAAAAAAAACGACAGTGTTACCCCTTACGTTTTTTTTTTGGGGGGGGGGGAAAGTTTCCCCAATCTTCTCAAAACTCTGGATTCTGATAGAGGGCCATGAGACTTAAACCTGAGTGCAAAAATGGAGGCTCTAGACCCTTCCAGAGCTGAGATATCGAAACTCAAAAATTCGACCCGAAAAAAAACGACAGTTTTACCCCTTACGTTTTTTTTTTTTTGACAAAAAATTAAGTATCCCCAATCTTCTCAAAACTCTGGATTCTAATAGAGGGCCATGAGACTTAAACATGAGTGCAAAAATGGAGGCTCTAGACCCTTCCAGAGCTGAGATATCGAAACTCAAAAATTCGACCCGAAAAAAAAAAACGACAGTGTTACCCCTTACGTTTTTTTTTTGGGCAAAAAATTAAGTTTCCCCAATCTTCTCAAAACTCTGGATTCTGATAGAGGGCCATGAGACTTAAACCTGAGTGCAAATATGGAGGCTCTAGACCCTTCCAGTGCTGAGATATCGAAACTCAAAAATTCGACCCGAAAAAAAAACGACAGTGTTACCCCTTACGTTTTTTTTGGGGGGGGCGAAAAAAAAGTTTCCCCAATCTTCTCAAAACTCTGCATGCTGATAGAGGGCCATGAGACTTTGACCTGAGTGCAAAAATGGAGGCTCTAGACCCTTCCAGAGCTGAGATATCGAAACTCAAAAATTCGACCCGAAAAAAAAACGACAGTGTTACCCCTTACGTTTTTTTTTTTGGCAAAAAATTAAGTTTCCCCAATCTTCTCAAAACTCTGGATTCTAATAGAGGGCCATGAGACTTAAACCTGAGTGCAAAAATGGAGGCTCTAGACCCTTCCAGAGCTGAGATATCGAAACTCAAAAATTCGACCCGAAAAAAAAATGACAGTTTTACCCCTTACGTTTTTTTTTTGACAAAAAATTAAGTATCCCCAATCTTCTCAAAACTCTAGATTCTAATAGAGGGCCATGAGACTTAAACCTGAGTGCAAAAATGGAGGCTCTAGACCCTTCCAGAGCTGAGATATCGAAACTCAAAAATTCGACCCGAAAAAAAAACGACAGTGTTACCCCTTACGTTTTTTTTTTTTGACAAAAAATTAAGTTTCCCCAATCTTCTCAAAACTCTGGATTCTAATAGAGGGCCATGAGACTTAAACCTGAGTGCAAAAATGGAGGCTCTAGACCCTTCCAGAGCTGAGATATCGAAACTCAAAAATTCGACCCGAAAAAAAAACGACAGTGTTACCCCTTACGTTTTTTTTTTGGGGCAAAAAATTAAGTTTCCCCAATCTTCTCAAAACTCTGGATTCTAATAGAGGGCCATGAGACTTAAACCTGAGTGCAAAAATGGAGGCTCTAGACCCTTCCAGAGCTGAGATATCGAAACTCAAAAATTCGACCCGGAAAAAAAACGACAGTGTTACCCCTTACGTTTTTTTGGGGGGGGCAAAAAATGAAGTTTCCCCAATCTTCTCAAAACTCTGGATTCTGATAGAGGGCAATGAGACTTAAACCTGAGTGCAAAAATGGAGGCTCTAGACCCTTCCAGAGCTGAGATATCGAAACTCAAAAATTCGACCCCAAAAAAAAACGACAGTGGTACCCCTTTTGTTTTTTTGTGTTTTGGGCAAAAAATTAAGTTTCCCCAATCTTCTCAAAACTCTGGATTCTGATAGAGGGCCATGAGACTTAAACCTGAGTGCAAAAATGAAGGCTCTAGACCCTTCCAGAGCTGAGATATCAAAACTCAAAAATTCGACCAAAAAAAAAACGACAGTGGTACCCCTTTTGTTTTTTTGTGTTTTGGGCGAAAAATGAAGTTTCTCCAATCTTCTCAAAACTCTGGATTCTGATAGAGGGCCATGCGACTTAAACCTGAGTGCAAAAATGGAGGCTCTAGACCCTTCCAGAGCTGAGATATCGAAACTCAAAAATTCGACCCCAAAAAAAAAACGACAGTGTTACCCCTTACGTTTTTTTTGGGGGGGGGGGCGAAAAATGAAGTTTCCCCAATCTTCTCAAAACTCTGGATTCTGATAGAGGGCCATGAATCTTAAACCTGAGTGCAAAAATGGAGACTCTGGACTCCTCTAGAGCTGAGATATCGAAACTAAAAAATTCGACCCGAAAAAAAAACGACAGTGTTACCCCTTACGTTTTTTTTTTTGGGCAAAAAATAAAGTTTCCCCAATCTTCTCAAAACTCTGGATTCTGATAGAGGGCCATGAGACTTAAACCTGAGTGCAAAAATGGAGGCTCTAGACCCTTCCAGAGCTGAGATATCGAAACTCAAAAATTCGACCCGAAAAAAAAACGACAGTGTTACCCCTTACGTTTTTTTTTTGGGCAAAAAATAAAGTTTCCCCAATCTTCTCAAAACTCTGCATTCTGATAGAGGGCCATGAGACTTAAACCTGAGTGCAAAAATGGAGGCTCTAGACCCTTCCAGAGCTGAGATATCGAAACTCAAAAATTCGACCTAAAAAAAAAACGACAGTGTTACCCCTTACGTTTTTTTTTTTGGGCGAAAAATGAAGTTTCCCCAATCTTCTCAAAACTCTGGATTCTGATAGAGGGCCATGAGACTTAAACCTGAGTGCAAAAATGGAGGCTCTAGACCCTTCCAGAGCTGAGATATTGAAACTCAAAAATTAGACCAAAAAAAAAAAACGACAGTGGTACCCCTTTTGTTTTTTTGTGTTTTGGGCGAAAAATTAAGTTTCTCCAATCTTCTCAAAACTCTGGATTCTGATAGAGGGCCATGAGACTTAAACCTGAGTGCAAAAATGAAGGCTCTAGACCCTTCCAGAGCTGAGATATCAAAACTCAAAAATTCGACCAAAAAAAAAAAACGACAGTGGTACCCCTTTTGTTTTTTTGTGTTTTGGGTGAAAAATGAAGTTTCTCCAATCTTCTCAAAACTCTGGATTCTGATAGAGGGCCATGCGACTTAAACCTGAGTGCAAAAATGGAGGCTCTAGACTCTTCCAGAGCTGAGATATCGAAACTCAAAAATTCGACCCAAAAAAAAAACGACAGTGGTACCCCTTTTGTTTTTTTGTGTTTTGGGCGAAAAATTAAGTTTCTCCAATCTTCTCAAAACTCTGGATTCTGATAGAGGGCCATGAGACTTAAACCTGAGTGCAAAAATGGAGGCTCTAGACCCTTCCAGAGCTGAGATATCGAAACTCAAAAATTCGACCCAAAAAAAAAAACGACAGTGTTACCCCTTACGTTTTTTTTTTGGGCAAAAAATTAAGTTTCCCCAATCTTCTCAAAACTCTGGATTCTTATAGAGGGCCATGAGACTTAAACCTGAGTGCAAAAATGGAGGCTCTAGACCCTTCCAGAGCTGAGATATCGAAACTCAAAAATTCGACCCGGAAAAAAAACGACAGTGTTACCCCTTACGTTTTTTTTTTTTGACAAAAAATTAAGTTTCCCCAATCTTCTCAAAACTCTGGATTCTGATAGAAGGCCATGAGACTTTGACCTGAGTGCAAAAATGGAGGCTCTAGACCCTTCCAGAGCTGAGATATCGAAACTCAAAAATTCGACCCGAAAAAAAAAACGACAGTGTTACCCCTTACGTTTTTTTTTTTGGGCAAAAAATTAAGTTTCCCCAATCTTCTCAAAACTCTGGATTCTAGTAGAGGGCCATGAGACTTAAACCTGAGTGCAAAAATGGAGGCTCTAGACCCTTCCAGAGCTGAAATATCGAAACTCAAAAATTCGACCCGGAAAAAAACCGACAGTGTTACCCCTTACGTTTTTTTTGGGGGGCGAAAAAAAAGTTTCCCCAATCTTCTCAAAACTCTGGATTCTGATAGAGGGCCATGAGACTTAACCCTGAGTGCAAATATGGAGGCTCTAGACCCTTCCAGTGCTGAGATATCGAAACTCAAAAATTCGACCCGAAAAAAAAACGACAGTGTTACCCCTTACGTTTTTTTTGGGGGGGGCGAAAAAAAAGTTTCCCCAATCTTCTCAAAACTCTGCATGCTGATAGAGGGCCATGAGACTTTGACCTGAGTGCAAAAATGGAGGCTCTAGACCCTTCCAGAGCTGAGATATCGAAACTCAAAAATTCGACCCGAAAAAAAAATGACAGTTTTACCCCTTACGTTTTTTTTTGACAAAAAATTAAGTATCCCCAATCTTCTCAAAACTCTGGATTCTAATAGAGGGCCATGAGACTTAAACCTGAGTGCAAAAATGGAGGCTCTAGACCCTTCCAGAGCTGAGATATCGAAACTCAAAAATTCGACCCGAAAAAAAAACGACAGTGTTACCCCTTACGTTTTTTTTTTTTTGACAAAAAATTAAGTTTCCCCAATCTTCTCAAAACTCTGGATTCTAATAGAGGGCCATGAGACTTAAACCTGAGTGCAAAAATGGAGGCTCTAGACCCTTCCAGAGCTGAGATATCGAAACTCAAAAATTCGACCCGAAAAAAAAACGACAGTGTTACCCCTTACGTTTTTTTTTTGGGGCAAAAAATTAAGTTTCCCCAATCTTCTCAAAACTCTGGATTCTAATAGAGGGCCATGAGACTTAAACCTGAGTGCAAAAATGGAGGCTCTAGACCCTTCCAGAGCTGAGATATCGAAACTCAAAAATTCGACCCGGAAAAAAAACGACAGTGTTACCCCTTACGTTTTTTTGGGGGGGGCAAAAAATGAAGTTTCCCCAATCTTCTCAAAACTCTGGATTCTGATAGAGGGCCATGAGACTTAAACCTGAGTGAAAAAATGGAGGCTCTAGACCCTTCCAGCGCTGAGATATCGAAACTCCAAAATTCGACCCGAAAAAAAAACGACAGTGTTACCCCTTACGTTTTTTTTTTTTGAGCAAAAAATTAAGTTTCCCCAATCTTCTCAAAACTCTGGATTCTAGTAGAGGGCCATGAGACTTAAACCTGAGTGCAAAAATGGAGGCTCTAGACCCTTCCAGAGCTGAAATATCGAAACTCAAAAATTCGACCCGGAAAAAAACCGACAGTGTTACCCCTTACGTTTTTTTTGGGGGGCGAAAAAAAAGTTTCCCCAATCTTCTCAAAACTCTGGATTCTGATAGAGGGCCATGAGACTTAACCCTGAGTGCAAATATGGAGGCTCTAGACCCTTCCAGTGCTGAGATATCGAAACTCAAAAATTCGACCCGAAAAAAAAACGACAGTGTTACCCCTTACGTTTTTTTTGGGGGGGGCGAAAAAAAAGTTTCCCCAATCTTCTCAAAACTCTGCATGCTGATAGAGGGCCATGAGACTTTGACCTGAGTGCAAAAATTGAGGCTCTAGACCCTTCCAGAGCTGAGATATCGAAACTCAAAAATTCGACCCGAAAAAAAAAACGACAGTGTTACCCCTTACGTTTTTTTTTTTTGGCAAAAAATTAAGTTTCCCCAATCTTCTCAAAACTCTGGATTCTAATAGAGGGCCATGAGACTTAAACCTGAGTGCAAAAATGGAGGCTCTAGACCCTTCCAGAGCTGAGATATCGAAACTCAAAAATTCGACCCGAAAAAAAAATGACAGTTTTACCCCTTACGTTTTTTTTTTGACAAAAAATTAAGTATCCCCAATCTTCTCAAAACTCTGGATTCTAATAGAGGGCCATGAGACTTAAACCTGAGTGCAAAAATGGAGGCTCTAGACCCTTCCAGAGCTGAGATATCGAAACTCAAAAATTCGACCCGAAAAAAAAACGACAGTGTTACCCCTTACGTTTTTTTTTTTTTGACAAAAAATTAAGTTTCCCCAATCTTCTCAAAACTCTGGATTCTAATAGAGGGCCATGAGACTTAAACCTGAGTGCAAAAATGGAGGCTCTAGACCCTTCCAGAGCTGAGATATCGAAACTCAAAAATTCGACCCGAAAAAAAAACAACAGTGTTACCCCTTACGTTTTTTTTTTGGGGCAAAAAATTAAGTTTCCCCAATCTTCCCAAAACTCTGGATTCTAATAGAGGGCCATGAGACTTAAACCTGAGTGCAAAAATGGAGGCTCTAGACCCTTCCAGAGCTGAGATATCGAAACTCAAAAATTCGACCCGGAAAAAAAACGACAGTGTTAACCCTTACGTTTTTTTGGGGGGGGCAAAAAATGAAGTTTCCCCAATCTTCTCAAAACTCTGGATTCTGATAGAGGGCCATGAGACTTTGACCTGAGTGCAAAAATGGAGGCTCTAGACCTTTCCAGAGCTGAGATATCGAAACTCAAAAATTCGACCCGAAAAAAAAACGACAGTGTTACCCCTTACGGTTTTTTTTTTGGGCAAAAAATTAAGTTTCCCCAATCTTCTCAAAACTCTGGATTCTGATAGAGGGCCATGAGACTTAAACCTGAGTGCAAAAATGGAGGCTCTAGACCCTTCCAGAGCTGAGATATCGAAACTCAAAAATTCGACCCGAAAAAAAAAAACGACAGTGGTACCCCTTACGTTTTTTTTTTGGGGCAAAAAATTAAGTTTCCCCAATCTTCTCAAAACTCTGGATTCTGATAGAGGGCCATGAGACTTAAACCTGAGTGCAAAAATGGAGGCTCTAGACCCTTCCAGAGCTGAGGTATCGAAACTCAAAAATTCGACTCCAAAAAAAAAACGACAGTGTTACCCCTTACGTTTTTTTTGGGGGGGGGGCGAAAAAAAAAGTTTTTTTGGGCAAAAAATTAAGTTTCTCCAATCTTCTCAAAACTCTGGATTCTTATAGAGGGCCATGAGACTTAAACCTGAGTGCAAATATGGAGGCTCTAGACCCTTCCAGAGCTGAGATATCGAAACTCAAAAATTCGACCTGAAAAAAAACCGACAGTGTTACCCCTTACGTTTTTTTTTTGGGCAAAAAATAAAGTTTCCCCAATCTTCTCAAAACTCTGCATTCTGATAGAGGGCCATGAGACTTTGACCTGAGTGCAAAAATGGAGGCTCTAGACCCTTCCAGAGCTGAGATATCGAAACTCAAAAATTCGACCTAAAAAAAAAACGACAGTGTTACCCCTTACGTTTTTTTTTTTGGGCAAAAAATTAAGTTTCCCCAATCTTCTCAAAACTCTGGATTCTAATAGAGGGCCATGAGACTTAAACCTGAGTGCAAAAATGGAGGCTCTAGACCCTTCCAGAGCTGAGATATCGAAACTCAAAAATTCGACCCAAAAAAAAAACGACAGTGGTACCCCTTTTGTTTTTTTGTGTTTTGGGCGAAAAATGAAGTTTCTCCAATCTTCTCAAAACTCTGGATTCTGATAGAGGGCCATGCGACTTAAACCTGAGTGCAAAAATGGAGGCTCTAGACCCTTCCAGAGCTGAGATATCGAAACTCAAAAATTCGACCCGAAAAAAAACGACAGTTTTACCCCTTACGTTTTTTTTTTTTTGACAAAAAATTAAGTATCCCCAATCTTCTCAAAACTCTGGATTCTAATAGAGGGCCATGAGACTTAAACATGAGTGCAAAAATGGAGGCTCTAGACCCTTCCAGAGCTGAGATATCGAAACTCAAAAATTCGACCCGAAAAAAAAAAACGACAGTGTTACCCCTTACGTTTTTTTTTTGGGCAAAAAATTAAGTTTCCCCAATCTTCTCAAAACTCTGGATTCTGATAGAGGGCCATGAGACTTAAACCTGAGTGCAAATATGGAGGCTCTAGACCCTTCCAGTGCTGAGATATCGAAACTCAAAAATTCGACCCGAAAAAAAAACGACAGTGTTACCCCTTACGTTTTTTTTGGGGGGGGCGAAAAAAAAGTTTCCCCAATCTTCTCAAAACTCTGCATGCTGATAGAGGGCCATGAGACTTTGACCTGAGTGCAAAAATGGAGGCTCTAGACCCTTCCAGAGCTGAGATATCGAAACTCAAAAATTCGACCCGAAAAAAAAACGACAGTGTTACCCCTTACGTTTTTTTTTTTGGCAAAAAATTAAGTTTCCCCAATCTTCTCAAAACTCTGGATTCTAATAGAGGGCCATGAGACTTAAACCTGAGTGCAAAAATGGAGGCTCTAGACCCTTCCAGAGCTGAGATATCGAAACTCAAAAATTCGACCCGAAAAAAAAATGACAGTTTTACCCCTTACGTTTTTTTTTTGACAAAAAATTAAGTATCCCCAATCTTCTCAAAACTCTAGATTCTAATAGAGGGCCATGAGACTTAAACCTGAGTGCAAAAATGGAGGCTCTAGACCCTTCCAGAGCTGAGATATCGAAACTCAAAAATTCGACCCGAAAAAAAAACGACAGTGTTACCCCTTACGTTTTTTTTTTTTTGACAAAAAATTAAGTTTCCCCAATCTTCTCAAAACTCTGGATTCTAATAGAGGGCCATGAGACTTAAACCTGAGTGCAAAAATGGAGGCTCTAGACCCTTCCAGAGCTGAGATATCGAAACTCAAAAATTCGACCCGAAAAAAAAACGACAGTGTTACCCCTTACGTTTTTTTTTTGGGGCAAAAAATTAAGTTTCCCCAATCTTCTCAAAACTCTGGATTCTAATAGAGGGCCATGAGACTTAAACCTGAGTGCAAAAATGGAGGCTCTAGACCCTTCCAGAGCTGAGATATCGAAACTCAAAAATTCGACCCGGAAAAAAAACGACAGTGTTACCCCTTACGTTTTTTTGGGGGGGGCAAAAAATGAAGTTTCCCCAATCTTCTCAAAACTCTGGATTCTGATAGAGGGCCATGAGACTTAAACCTGAGTGCAAAAATGGAGGCTCTAGACCCTTCCAGAGCTGAGATATCGAAACTCAAAAATTCGACCCCAAAAAAAAACGACAGTGGTACCCCTTTTGTTTTTTTGTGTTTTGGGCAAAAAATTAAGTTTCCCCAATCTTCTCAAAACTCTGGATTCTGATAGAGGGCCATGAGACTTAAACCTGAGTGCAAAAATGAAGGCTCTAGACCCTTCCAGAGCTGAGATATCAAAACTCAAAAATTCGACCAAAAAAAAAACGACAGTGGTACCCCTTTTGTTTTTTTGTGTTTTGGGCGAAAAATGAAGTTTCTCCAATCTTCTCAAAACTCTGGATTCTGATAGAGGGCCATGCGACTTAAACCTGAGTGCAAAAATGGAGGCTCTAGACCCTTCCAGAGCTGAGATATCGAAACTCAAAAATTCGACCCCAAAAAAAAAACGACAGTGTTACCCCTTACGTTTTTTTTGGGGGGGGGGGCGAAAAATGAAGTTTCCCCAATCTTCTCAAAACTCTGGATTCTGATAGAGGGCCATGAATCTTAAACCTGAGTGCAAAAATGGAGACTCTGGACTCCTCTAGAGCTGAGATATCGAAACTCAAAAATTCGACCCGAAAAAAAAACGACAGTGTTACCCCTTACGTTTTTTTTTTGGGGCAAAAAATAAAGTTTCCCCAATCTTCTCAAAACTCTGGATTCTGATAGAGGGCCATGAGACTTAAACCTGAGTGCAAAAATGGAGGCTCTAGACCCTTCCAGAGCTGAGATATCGAAACTCAAAAATTCGACCCGAAAAAAAAAACGACAGTGTTACCCCTTACGTTTTTTTTTTTGGGCAAAAAATAAAGTTTCCCCAATCTTCTCAAAACTCTGCATTCTGATAGAGGGCCATGAGACTTAAACCTGAGTGCAAAAATGGAGGCTCTAGACCCTTCCAGAGCTGAGATATCGAAACTCAAAAATTCGACCTAAAAAAAAAACGACAGTGTTACCCCTTACGTTTTTTTTTTTGGGCGAAAAATGAAGTTTCCCCAATCTTCTCAAAACTCTGGATTCTGATAGAGGGCCATGAGACTTAAACCTGAGTGCAAAAATGGAGGCTCTAGACCCTTCCAGAGCTGAGATATCGAAACTCAAAAATTCGACCCAAAAAAAAAACGACAGTGGTACCCCTTTTGTTTTTTTGTGTTTTGGGCGAAAAATGAAGTTTCTCCAATCTTCTCAAAACTCTAGATTCTGATAGAGGGCCATGCAACTTAAACCTGAGTGCAAAAATGGAGGCTCTAGACCCTTCCAGAGCTGAGATATTGAAACTCAAAAATTAGACCAAAAAAAAAAACGACAGTGGTACCCCTTTTGTTTTTTTGTGTTTTGGGTGAAAAATGAAGTTTCTCCAATCTTCTCAAAACTCTGGATTCTGATAGAGGGCCATGAGACTTAAACCTGAGTGCAAAAATGAAGACTCTAGACCCTTCCAGAGCTGAGATATCAAAACTCAAAAATTCGACCAAAAAAAAAAACGACAGTGGTACCCCTTTTGTTTTTTTGTGTTTTGGGCGAAAAATTAAGTTTCTCCAATCTTCTCAAAACTCTGGATTCTGATAGAGGGCCATGCGACTTAAACCTGAGTGCAAAAATGGAGGCTCTAGACTCTTCCAGAGCTGAGATATCGAAACTCAAAAATTCGACCCAAAAAAAAAACGACAGTGGTACCCCTTTTGTTTTTTTGTGTTTTGGGCGAAAAATTAAGTTTCTCCAATCTTCTCAAAACTCTGGATTCTGATAGAGGGCCATGAGACTTAAACCTGAGTGCAAAAATGGAGGCTCTAGACCCTTCCAGAGCTGAGATATCGAAACTCAAAAATTCGACCCAAAAAAAAAAACGACAGTGTTACCCCTTACGTTTTTTTTTTTGGGCAAAAAATTAAGTTTCCCCAATCTTCTCAAAACTCTGGATTCTTATAGAGGGCCATGAGACTTAAACCTGAGTGCAAAAATGGAGGCTCTAGACCCTTACAGAGCTGAGATATCGAAACTCAAAAATTCGACCCGGAAAAAAAACGACAGTGTTACCCCTTACGTTTTTTTTTTGGGGGGGGGGGGAAAGTTTCCCCAATCTTCTCAAAACTCTGGATTCTGATAGAGGGCCATGAGACTTAAACCTGAGTGCAAAAATGGAGGCTCTAGACCCTTCCAGAGCTGAGATATCGAAACTCAAAAATTCGACCCGAAAAAAAACGACAGTTTTACCCCTTACGTTTTTTTTTTTTTGACAAAAAATTAAGTATCCCCAATCTTCTCAAAACTCTGGATTCTAATAGAGGGCCATGAGACTTAAACATGAGTGCAAAAATGGAGGCTCTAGACCCTTCCAGAGCTGAGATATCGAAACTCAAAAATTCGACCCGAAAAAAAAAAACGACAGTGTTACCCCTTACGTTTTTTTTTTGGGCAAAAAATTAAGTTTCCCCAATCTTCTCAAAACTCTGGATTCTGATAGAGGGCCATGAGACTTAAACCTGAGTGCAAATATGGAGGCTCTAGACCCTTCCAGTGCTGAGATATCGAAACTCAAAAATTCGACCCGAAAAAAAAACGACAGTGTTACCCCTTACGTTTTTTTTGGGGGGGGCGAAAAAAAAGTTTCCCCAATCTTCTCAAAACTCTGCATGCTGATAGAGGGCCATGAGACTTTGACCTGAGTGCAAAAATGGAGGCTCTAGACCCTTCCAGAGCTGAGATATCGAAACTCAAAAATTCGACCCGAAAAAAAAACGACAGTGTTACCCCTTACGTTTTTTTTTTTGGCAAAAAATTAAGTTTCCCCAATCTTCTCAAAACTCTGGATTCTAATAGAGGGCCATGAGACTTAAACCTGAGTGCAAAAATGGAGGCTCTAGACCCTTCCAGAGCTGAGATATCGAAACTCAAAAATTCGACCCGAAAAAAAAATGACAGTTTTACCCCTTACGTTTTTTTTTTGACAAAAAATTAAGTATCCCCAATCTTCTCAAAACTCTAGATTCTAATAGAGGGCCATGAGACTTAAACCTGAGTGCAAAAATGGAGGCTCTAGACCCTTCCAGAGCTGAGATATCGAAACTCAAAAATTCGACCCGAAAAAAAAACGACAGTGTTACCCCTTACGTTTTTTTTTTTTGACAAAAAATTAAGTTTCCCCAATCTTCTCAAAACTCTGGATTCTAATAGAGGGCCATGAGACTTAAACCTGAGTGCAAAAATGGAGGCTCTAGACCCTTCCAGAGCTGAGATATCGAAACTCAAAAATTCGACCCGAAAAAAAAACGACAGTGTTACCCCTTACGTTTTTTTTTTGGGGCAAAAAATTAAGTTTCCCCAATCTTCTCAAAACTCTGGATTCTAATAGAGGGCCATGAGACTTAAACCTGAGTGCAAAAATGGAGGCTCTAGACCCTTCCAGAGCTGAGATATCGAAACTCAAAAATTCGACCCGGAAAAAAAACGACAGTGTTACCCCTTACGTTTTTTTGGGGGGGGCAAAAAATGAAGTTTCCCCAATCTTCTCAAAACTCTGGATTCTGATAGAGGGCCATGAGACTTAAACCTGAGTGCAAAAATGGAGGCTCTAGACCCTTCCAGAGCTGAGATATCGAAACTCAAAAATTCGACCCCAAAAAAAAACGACAGTGGTACCCCTTTTGTTTTTTTGTGTTTTGGGCAAAAAATTAAGTTTCCCCAATCTTCTCAAAACTCTGGATTCTGATAGAGGGCCATGAGACTTAAACCTGAGTGCAAAAATGAAGGCTCTAGACCCTTCCAGAGCTGAGATATCAAAACTCAAAAATTCGACCAAAAAAAAAACGACAGTGGTACCCCTTTTGTTTTTTTGTGTTTTGGGCGAAAAATGAAGTTTCTCCAATCTTCTCAAAACTCTGGATTCTGATAGAGGGCCATGCGACTTAAACCTGAGTGCAAAAATGGAGGCTCTAGACCCTTCCAGAGCTGAGATATCGAAACTCAAAAATTCGACCCCAAAAAAAAAACGACAGTGTTACCCCTTACGTTTTTTTTGGGGGGGGGGGCGAAAAATGAAGTTTCCCCAATCTTCTCAAAACTCTGGATTCTGATAGAGGGCCATGAATCTTAAACCTGAGTGCAAAAATGGAGACTCTGGACTCCTCTAGAGCTGAGATATCGAAACTAAAAAATTCGACCCGAAAAAAAAACGACAGTGTTACCCCTTACGTTTTTTTTTTTGGGCAAAAAATAAAGTTTCCCCAATCTTCTCAAAACTCTGGATTCTGATAGAGGGCCATGAGACTTAAACCTGAGTGCAAAAATGGAGGCTCTAGACCCTTCCAGAGCTGAGATATCGAAACTCAAAAATTCGACCCGAAAAAAAAACGACAGTGTTACCCCTTACGTTTTTTTTTTGGGCAAAAAATAAAGTTTCCCCAATCTTCTCAAAACTCTGCATTCTGATAGAGGGCCATGAGACTTAAACCTGAGTGCAAAAATGGAGGCTCTAGACCCTTCCAGAGCTGAGATATCGAAACTCAAAAATTCGACCTAAAAAAAAAACGACAGTGTTACCCCTTACGTTTTTTTTTTTGGGCGAAAAATGAAGTTTCCCCAATCTTCTCAAAACTCTGGATTCTGATAGAGGGCCATGAGACTTAAACCTGAGTGCAAAAATGGAGGCTCTAGACCCTTCCAGAGCTGAGATATTGAAACTCAAAAATTAGACCAAAAAAAAAAAACGACAGTGGTACCCCTTTTGTTTTTTTGTGTTTTGGGCGAAAAATTAAGTTTCTCCAATCTTCTCAAAACTCTGGATTCTGATAGAGGGCCATGAGACTTAAACCTGAGTGCAAAAATGAAGGCTCTAGACCCTTCCAGAGCTGAGATATCAAAACTCAAAAATTCGACCAAAAAAAAAAAACGACAGTGGTACCCCTTTTGTTTTTTTGTGTTTTGGGTGAAAAATGAAGTTTCTCCAATCTTCTCAAAACTCTGGATTCTGATAGAGGGCCATGCGACTTAAACCTGAGTGCAAAAATGGAGGCTCTAGACTCTTCCAGAGCTGAGATATCGAAACTCAAAAATTCGACCCAAAAAAAAAACGACAGTGGTACCCCTTTTGTTTTTTTGTGTTTTGGGCGAAAAATTAAGTTTCTCCAATCTTCTCAAAACTCTGGATTCTGATAGAGGGCCATGAGACTTAAACCTGAGTGCAAAAATGGAGGCTCTAGACCCTTCCAGAGCTGAGATATCGAAACTCAAAAATTCGACCCAAAAAAAAAAACGACAGTGTTACCCCTTACGTTTTTTTTTTGGGCAAAAAATTAAGTTTCCCCAATCTTCTCAAAACTCTGGATTCTTATAGAGGGCCATGAGACTTAAACCTGAGTGCAAAAATGGAGGCTCTAGACCCTTCCAGAGCTGAGATATCGAAACTCAAAAATTCGACCCGGAAAAAAAACGACAGTGTTACCCCTTACGTTTTTTTTTTTTGACAAAAAATTAAGTTTCCCCAATCTTCTCAAAACTCTGGATTCTGATAGAAGGCCATGAGACTTTGACCTGAGTGCAAAAATGGAGGCTCTAGACCCTTCCAGAGCTGAGATATCGAAACTCAAAAATTCGACCCGAAAAAAAAAACGACAGTGTTACCCCTTACGTTTTTTTTTTTGGGCAAAAAATTAAGTTTCCCCAATCTTCTCAAAACTCTGGATTCTAGTAGAGGGCCATGAGACTTAAACCTGAGTGCAAAAATGGAGGCTCTAGACCCTTCCAGAGCTGAAATATCGAAACTCAAAAATTCGACCCGGAAAAAAACCGACAGTGTTACCCCTTACGTTTTTTTTGGGGGGCGAAAAAAAAGTTTCCCCAATCTTCTCAAAACTCTGGATTCTGATAGAGGGCCATGAGACTTAACCCTGAGTGCAAATATGGAGGCTCTAGACCCTTCCAGTGCTGAGATATCGAAACTCAAAAATTCGACCCGAAAAAAAACCGACAGTGTTACCCCTTACGTTTTTTTTGGGGGGGGCGAAAAAAAAGTTTCCCCAATCTTCTCAAAACTCTGCATGCTGATAGAGGGCCATGAGACTTTGACCTGAGTGCAAAAATGGAGGCTCTAGACCCTTCCAGAGCTGAGATATCGAAACTCAAAAATTCGACCCGAAAAAAAAATGACAGTTTTACCCCTTACGTTTTTTTTTTGACAAAAAATTAAGTATCCCCAATCTTCTCAAAACTCTGGATTCTAATAGAGGGCCATGAGACTTAAACCTGAGTGCAAAAATGGAGGCTCTAGACCCTTCCAGAGCTGAGATATCGAAACTCAAAAATTCGACCCGAAAAAAAAACGACAGTGTTACCCCTTACGTTTTTTTTTTTTTTGACAAAAAATTAAGTTTCCCCAATCTTCTCAAAACTCTGGATTCTAATAGAGGGCCATGAGACTTAAACCTGAGTGCAAAAATGGAGGCTCTAGACCCTTCCAGAGCTGAGATATCGAAACTCAAAAATTCGACCCGAAAAAAAAACGACAGTGTTACCCCTTACGTTTTTTTTTTGGGGCAAAAAATTAAGTTTCCCCAATCTTCTCAAAACTCTGGATTCTAATAGAGGGCCATGAGACTTAAACCTGAGTGCAAAAATGGAGGCTCTAGACCCTTCCAGAGCTGAGATATCGAAACTCAAAAATTCGACCCGGAAAAAAAACGACAGTGTTACCCCTTACGTTTTTTTGGGGGGGGCAAAAAATGAAGTTTCCCCAATCTTCTCAAAACTCTGGATTCTGATAGAGGGCCATGAGACTTAAACCTGAGTGAAAAAATGGAGGCTCTAGACCCTTCCAGCGCTGAGATATCGAAACTCCAAAATTCGACCCGAAAAAAAAACGACAGTGTTACCCCTTACGTTTTTTTTTTTTGAGCAAAAAATTAAGTTTCCCCAATCTTCTCAAAACTCTGGATTCTAGTAGAGGGCCATGAGACTTAAACCTGAGTGCAAAAATGGAGGCTCTAGACCCTTCCAGAGCTGAAATATCGAAACTCAAAAATTCGACCCGGAAAAAAACCGACAGTGTTACCCCTTACGTTTTTTTTGGGGGGCGAAAAAAAAGTTTCCCCAATCTTCTCAAAACTCTGGATTCTGATAGAGGGCCATGCGACTTAACCCTGAGTGCAAATATGGAGGCTCTAGACCCTTCCAGTGCTGAGATATCGAAACTCAAAAATTCGACCCGAAAAAAAAACGACAGTGTTACCCCTTACGTTTTTTTTGGGGGGGGCGAAAAAAAAGTTTCCCCAATCTTCTCAAAACTCTGCATGCTGATAGAGGGCCATGAGACTTTGACCTGAGTGCAAAAATTGAGGCTCTAGACCCTTCCAGAGCTGAGATATCGAAACTCAAAAATTCGACCCGAAAAAAAAAACGACAGTGTTACCCCTTACGTTTTTTTTTTTTGGCAAAAAATTAAGTTTCCCCAATCTTCTCAAAACTCTGGATTCTAATAGAGGGCCATGAGACTTAAACCTGAGTGCAAAAATGGAGGCTCTAGACCCTTCCAGAGCTGAGATATCGAAACTCAAAAATTCGACCCGAAAAAAAAATGACAGTTTTACCCCTTACGTTTTTTTTTTGACAAAAAATTAAGTATCCCCAATCTTCTCAAAACTCTGGATTCTAATAGAGGGCCATGAGACTTAAACCTGAGTGCAAAAATGGAGGCTCTAGACCCTTCCAGAGCTGAGATATCGAAACTCAAAAATTCGACCCGAAAAAAAAACGACAGTGTTACCCCTTACGTTTTTTTTTTTTTGACAAAAAATTAAGTTTCCCCAATCTTCTCAAAACTCTGGATTCTAATAGAGGGCCATGAGACTTAAACCTGAGTGCAAAAATGGAGGCTCTAGACCCTTCCAGAGCTGAGATATCGAAACTCAAAAATTCGACCCGAAAAAAAAACGACAGTGTTACCCCTTACGTTTTTTTTTTGGGGCAAAAAATTAAGTTTCCCCAATCTTCCCAAAACTCTGGATTCTAATAGAGGGCCATGAGACTTAAACCTGAGTGCAAAAATGGAGGCTCTAGACCCTTCCAGAGCTGAGATATCGAAACTCAAAAATTCGACCCGGAAAAAAAACGACAGTGTTAACCCTTACGTTTTTTTGGGGGGGGCAAAAAATGAAGTTTCCCCAATCTTCTCAAAACTCTGGATTCTGATAGAGGGCCATGAGACTTTGACCTGAGTGCAAAAATGGAGGCTCTAGACCTTTCCAGAGCTGAGATATCGAAACTCAAAAATTCGACCCGAAAAAAAAACGACAGTGTTACCCCTTACGGTTTTTTTTTTGGGCAAAAAATTAAGTTTCCCCAATCTTCTCAAAACTCTGGATTCTGATAGAGGGCCATGAGACTTAAACCTGAGTGCAAAAATGGAGGCTCTAGACCCTTCCAGAGCTGAGATATCGAAACTCAAAAATTCGACCCGAAAAAAAAAAACGACAGTGGTACCCCTTACGTTTTTTTTTTGGGGCAAAAAATTAAGTTTCCCCAATCTTCTCAAAACTCTGGATTCTGATAGAGGGCCATGAGACTTAAACCTGAGTGCAAAAATGGAGGCTCTAGACCCTTCCAGAGCTGAGGTATCGAAACTCAAAAATTCGACTCCAAAAAAAAAACGACAGTGTTACCCCTTACGTTTTTTTGGGGGGGGGGGCGAAAAAAAAAGTTTTTTTGGGCAAAAAATTAAGTTTCTCCAATCTTCTCAAAACTCTGGATTCTTATAGAGGGCCATGAGACTTAAACCTGAGTGCAAATATGGAGGCTCTAGACCCTTCCAGAGCTGAGATATCGAAACTCAAAAATTCGACCTGAAAAAAAACCGACAGTGTTACCCCTTACGTTTTTTTTTTGGGCAAAAAATAAAGTTTCCCCAATCTTCTCAAAACTCTGCATTCTGATAGAGGGCCATGAGACTTTGACCTGAGTGCAAAAATGGAGGCTCTAGACCCTTCCAGAGCTGAGATATCGAAACTCAAAAATTCGACCTAAAAAAAAAACGACAGTGTTACCCCTTACGTTTTTTTTTTTGGGCAAAAAATTAAGTTTCCCCAATCTTCTCAAAACTCTGGATTCTAATAGAGGGCCATGAGACTTAAACCTGAGTGCAAAAATGGAGGCTCTAGACCCTTCCAGAGCTGAGATATCGAAACTCAAAAATTCGACCCAAAAAAAAAACGACAGTGGTACCCCTTTTGTTTTTTTGTGTTTTGGGCGAAAAATGAAGTTTCTCCAATCTTCTCAAAACTCTGGATTCTGATAGAGGGCCATGCGACTTAAACCTGAGTGCAAAAATGGAGGCTCTAGACCCTTCCAGAGCTGAGATATCGAAACTCAAAAATTCGACCCGAAAAAAAACGACAGTTTTACCCCTTACGTTTTTTTTTTTTTGACAAAAAATTAAGTATCCCCAATCTTCTCAAAACTCTGGATTCTAATAGAGGGCCATGAGACTTAAACATGAGTGCAAAAATGGAGGCTCTAGACCCTTCCAGAGCTGAGATATCGAAACTCAAAAATTCGACCCGAAAAAAAAAAACGACAGTGTTACCCCTTACGTTTTTTTTTTGGGCAAAAAATTAAGTTTCCCCAATCTTCTCAAAACTCTGGATTCTGATAGAGGGCCATGAGACTTAAACCTGAGTGCAAATATGGAGGCTCTAGACCCTTCCAGTGCTGAGATATCGAAACTCAAAAATTCGACCCGAAAAAAAAACGACAGTGTTACCCCTTACGTTTTTTTTGGGGGGGGCGAAAAAAAAGTTTCCCCAATCTTCTCAAAACTCTGCATGCTGATAGAGGGCCATGAGACTTTGACCTGAGTGCAAAAATGGAGGCTCTAGACCCTTCCAGAGCTGAGATATCGAAACTCAAAAATTCGACCCGAAAAAAAAACGACAGTGTTACCCCTTACGTTTTTTTTTTTGGCAAAAAATTAAGTTTCCCCAATCTTCTCAAAACTCTGGATTCTAATAGAGGGCCATGAGACTTAAACCTGAGTGCAAAAATGGAGGCTCTAGACCCTTCCAGAGCTGAGATATCGAAACTCAAAAATTCGACCCGAAAAAAAAATGACAGTTTTACCCCTTACGTTTTTTTTTTTTTGACAAAAAATTAAGTTTCCCCAATCTTCTCAAAACTCTGGATTCTAATAGAGGGCCATGAGACTTAAACCTGAGTGCAAAAATGGAGGCTCTAGACCCTTCCAGAGCTGAGATATCGAAACTCAAAAATTCGACCCGAAAAAAAAACGACAGTGTTACCCCTTACGTTTTTTTTTTGGGGCAAAAAATTAAGTTTCCCCAATCTTCTCAAAACTCTGGATTCTAATAGAGGGCCATGAGACTTAAACCTGAGTGCAAAAATGGAGGCTCTAGACCCTTCCAGAGCTGAGATATCGAAACTCAAAAATTCGACCCGGAAAAAAAACGACAGTGTTACCCCTTACGTTTTTTTGGGGGGGGCAAAAAATGAAGTTTCCCCAATCTTCTCAAAACTCTGGATTCTGATAGAGGGCCATGAGACTTAAACCTGAGTGCAAAAATGGAGGCTCTAGACCCTTCCAGAGCTGAGATATCGAAACTCAAAAATTCGACCCCAAAAAAAAACGACAGTGGTACCCCTTTTGTTTTTTTGTGTTTTGGGCAAAAAATTAAGTTTCCCCAATCTTCTCAAAACTCTGGATTCTGATAGAGGGCCATGAGACTTAAACCTGAGTGCAAAAATGAAGGCTCTAGACCCTTCCAGAGCTGAGATATCAAAACTCAAAAATTCGACCAAAAAAAAAACGACAGTGGTACCCCTTTTGTTTTTTTGTGTTTTGGGCGAAAAATGAAGTTTCTCCAATCTTCTCAAAACTCTGGATTCTGATAGAGGGCCATGCGACTTAAACCTGAGTGCAAAAATGGAGGCTCTAGACCCTTCCAGAGCTGAGATATCGAAACTCAAAAATTCGACCCCAAAAAAAAAACGACAGTGTTACCCCTTACGTTTTTTTTGGGGGGGGGGGCGAAAAATGAAGTTTCCCCAATCTTCTCAAAACTCTGGATTCTGATAGAGGGCCATGAATCTTAAACCTGAGTGCAAAAATGGAGACTCTGGACTCCTCTAGAGCTGAGATATCGAAACTAAAAAATTCGACCCGAAAAAAAAACGACAGTGTTACCCCTTACGTTTTTTTTTTTGGGCAAAAAATAAAGTTTCCCCAATCTTCTCAAAACTCTGGATTCTGATAGAGGGCCATGAGACTTAAACCTGAGTGCAAAAATGGAGGCTCTAGACCCTTCCAGAGCTGAGATATCGAAACTCAAAAATTCGACCCGAAAAAAAAACGACAGTGTTACCCCTTACGTTTTTTTTTTGGGCAAAAAATAAAGTTTCCCCAATCTTCTCAAAACTCTGCATTCTGATAGAGGGCCATGAGACTTAAACCTGAGTGCAAAAATGGAGGCTCTAGACCCTTCCAGAGCTGAGATATCGAAACTCAAAAATTCGACCTAAAAAAAAAACGACAGTGTTACCCCTTACGTTTTTTTTTTTGGGCGAAAAATGAAGTTTCCCCAATCTTCTCAAAACTCTGGATTCTGATAGAGGGCCATGAGACTTAAACCTGAGTGCAAAAATGGAGGCTCTAGACCCTTCCAGAGCTGAGATATTGAAACTCAAAAATTAGACCAAAAAAAAAAAACGACAGTGGTACCCCTTTTGTTTTTTTGTGTTTTGGGCGAAAAATTAAGTTTCTCCAATCTTCTCAAAACTCTGGATTCTGATAGAGGGCCATGAGACTTAAACCTGAGTGCAAAAATGAAGGCTCTAGACCCTTCCAGAGCTGAGATATCAAAACTCAAAAATTCGACCAAAAAAAAAAAACGACAGTGGTACCCCTTTTGTTTTTTTGTGTTTTGGGTGAAAAATGAAGTTTCTCCAATCTTCTCAAAACTCTGGATTCTGATAGAGGGCCATGCGACTTAAACCTGAGTGCAAAAATGGAGGCTCTAGACTCTTCCAGAGCTGAGATATCGAAACTCAAAAATTCGACCCAAAAAAAAAACGACAGTGGTACCCCTTTTGTTTTTTTGTGTTTTGGGCGAAAAATTAAGTTTCTCCAATCTTCTCAAAACTCTGGATTCTGATAGAGGGCCATGAGACTTAAACCTGAGTGCAAAAATGGAGGCTCTAGACCCTTCCAGAGCTGAGATATCGAAACTCAAAAATTCGACCCAAAAAAAAAAACGACAGTGTTACCCCTTACGTTTTTTTTTTGGGCAAAAAATTAAGTTTCCCCAATCTTCTCAAAACTCTGGATTCTTATAGAGGGCCATGAGACTTAAACCTGAGTGCAAAAATGGAGGCTCTAGACCCTTCCAGAGCTGAGATATCGAAACTCAAAAATTCGACCCGGAAAAAAAACGACAGTGTTACCCCTTACGTTTTTTTTTTTTGACAAAAAATTAAGTTTCCCCAATCTTCTCAAAACTCTGGATTCTGATAGAAGGCCATGAGACTTTGACCTGAGTGCAAAAATGGAGGCTCTAGACCCTTCCAGAGCTGAGATATCGAAACTCAAAAATTCGACCCGAAAAAAAAAACGACAGTGTTACCCCTTACGTTTTTTTTTTTGGGCAAAAAATTAAGTTTCCCCAATCTTCTCAAAACTCTGGATTCTAGTAGAGGGCCATGAGACTTAAACCTGAGTGCAAAAATGGAGGCTCTAGACCCTTCCAGAGCTGAAATATCGAAACTCAAAAATTCGACCCGGAAAAAAACCGACAGTGTTACCCCTTACGTTTTTTTTGGGGGGCGAAAAAAAAGTTTCCCCAATCTTCTCAAAACTCTGGATTCTGATAGAGGGCCATGAGACTTAACCCTGAGTGCAAATATGGAGGCTCTAGACCCTTCCAGTGCTGAGATATCGAAACTCAAAAATTCGACCCGAAAAAAAAACGACAGTGTTACCCCTTACGTTTTTTTTGGGGGGGGCGAAAAAAAAGTTTCCCCAATCTTCTCAAAACTCTGCATGCTGATAGAGGGCCATGAGACTTTGACCTGAGTGCAAAAATGGAGGCTCTAGACCCTTCCAGAGCTGAGATATCGAAACTCAAAAATTCGACCCGAAAAAAAAATGACAGTTTTACCCCTTACGTTTTTTTTTTGACAAAAAATTAAGTATCCCCAATCTTCTCAAAACTCTGGATTCTAATAGAGGGCCATGAGACTTAAACCTGAGTGCAAAAATGGAGGCTCTAGACCCTTCCAGAGCTGAGATATCGAAACTCAAAAATTCGACCCGAAAAAAAAACGACAGTGTTACCCCTTACGTTTTTTTTTTTTTGACAAAAAATTAAGTTTCCCCAATCTTCTCAAAACTCTGGATTCTAATAGAGGGCCATGAGACTTAAACCTGAGTGCAAAAATGGAGGCTCTAGACCCTTCCAGAGCTGAGATATCGAAACTCAAAAATTCGACCCGAAAAAAAAACGACAGTGTTACCCCTTACGTTTTTTTTTTGGGGCAAAAAATTAAGTTTCCCCAATCTTCTCAAAACTCTGGATTCTAATAGAGGGCCATGAGACTTAAACCTGAGTGCAAAAATGGAGGCTCTAGACCCTTCCAGAGCTGAGATATCGAAACTCAAAAATTCGACCCGGAAAAAAAACGACAGTGTTACCCCTTACGTTTTTTTGGGGGGGGCAAAAAATGAAGTTTCCCCAATCTTCTCAAAACTCTGGATTCTGATAGAGGGCCATGAGACTTAAACCTGAGTGAAAAAATGGAGGCTCTAGACCCTTCCAGCGCTGAGATATCGAAACTCCAAAATTCGACCCGAAAAAAAAACGACAGTGTTACCCCTTACGTTTTTTTTTTTTGAGCAAAAAATTAAGTTTCCCCAATCTTCTCAAAACTCTGGATTCTAGTAGAGGGCCATGAGACTTAAACCTGAGTGCAAAAATGGAGGCTCTAGACCCTTCCAGAGCTGAAATATCGAAACTCAAAAATTCGACCCGGAAAAAAACCGACAGTGTTACCCCTTACGTTTTTTTTGGGGGGCGAAAAAAAAGTTTCCCCAATCTTCTCAAAACTCTGGATTCTGATAGAGGGCCATGAGACTTAACCCTGAGTGCAAATATGGAGGCTCTAGACCCTTCCAGTGCTGAGATATCGAAACTCAAAAATTCGACCCGAAAAAAAAACGACAGTGTTACCCCTTACGTTTTTTTTGGGGGGGGCGAAAAAAAAGTTTCCCCAATCTTCTCAAAACTCTGCATGCTGATAGAGGGCCATGAGACTTTGACCTGAGTGCAAAAATTGAGGCTCTAGACCCTTCCAGAGCTGAGATATCGAAACTCAAAAATTCGACCCGAAAAAAAAAACGACAGTGTTACCCCTTACGTTTTTTTTTTTTGGCAAAAAATTAAGTTTCCCCAATCTTCTCAAAACTCTGGATTCTAATAGAGGGCCATGAGACTTAAACCTGAGTGCAAAAATGGAGGCTCTAGACCCTTCCAGAGCTGAGATATCGAAACTCAAAAATTCGACCCGAAAAAAAAATGACAGTTTTACCCCTTACGTTTTTTTTTTGACAAAAAATTAAGTATCCCCAATCTTCTCAAAACTCTGGATTCTAATAGAGGGCCATGAGACTTAAACCTGAGTGCAAAAATGGAGGCTCTAGACCCTTCCAGAGCTGAGATATCGAAACTCAAAAATTCGACCCGAAAAAAAAACGACAGTGTTACCCCTTACGTTTTTTTTTTTTTGACAAAAAATTAAGTTTCCCCAATCTTCTCAAAACTCTGGATTCTAATAGAGGGCCATGAGACTTAAACCTGAGTGCAAAAATGGAGGCTCTAGACCCTTCCAGAGCTGAGATATCGAAACTCAAAAATTCGACCCGAAAAAAAAACGACAGTGTTACCCCTTACGTTTTTTTTTTGGGGCAAAAAATTAAGTTTCCCCAATCTTCCCAAAACTCTGGATTCTAATAGAGGGCCATGAGACTTAAACCTGAGTGCAAAAATGGAGGCTCTAGACCCTTCCAGAGCTGAGATATCGAAACTCAAAAATTCGACCCGGAAAAAAAACGACAGTGTTAACCCTTACGTTTTTTTGGGGGGGGCAAAAAATGAAGTTTCCCCAATCTTCTCAAAACTCTGGATTCTGATAGAGGGCCATGAGACTTTGACCTGAGTGCAAAAATGGAGGCTCTAGACCTTTCCAGAGCTGAGATATCGAAACTCAAAAATTCGACCCGAAAAAAAAACGACAGTGTTACCCCTTACGGTTTTTTTTTTGGGCAAAAAATTAAGTTTCCCCAATCTTCTCAAAACTCTGGATTCTGATAGAGGGCCATGAGACTTAAACCTGAGTGCAAAAATGGAGGCTCTAGACCCTTCCAGAGCTGAGATATCGAAACTCAAAAATTCGACCCGAAAAAAAAAAACGACAGTGGTACCCCTTACGTTTTTTTTTTGGGGCAAAAAATTAAGTTTCCCCAATCTTCTCAAAACTCTGGATTCTGATAGAGGGCCATGAGACTTAAACCTGAGTGCAAAAATGGAGGCTCTAGACCCTTCCAGAGCTGAGGTATCGAAACTCAAAAATTCGACTCCAAAAAAAAAACGACAGTGTTACCCCTTACGTTTTTTTGGGGGGGGGGGCGAAAAAAAAAGTTTTTTTGGGCAAAAAATTAAGTTTCTCCAATCTTCTCAAAACTCTGGATTCTTATAGAGGGCCATGAGACTTAAACCTGAGTGCAAATATGGAGGCTCTAGACCCTTCCAGAGCTGAGATATCGAAACTCAAAAATTCGACCTGAAAAAAAACCGACAGTGTTACCCCTTACGTTTTTTTTTTGGGCAAAAAATAAAGTTTCCCCAATCTTCTCAAAACTCTGCATTCTGATAGAGGGCCATGAGACTTTGACCTGAGTGCAAAAATGGAGGCTCTAGACCCTTCCAGAGCTGAGATATCGAAACTCAAAAATTCGACCTAAAAAAAAAACGACAGTGTTACCCCTTACGTTTTTTTTTTTGGGCAAAAAATTAAGTTTCCCCAATCTTCTCAAAACTCTGGATTCTAATAGAGGGCCATGAGACTTAAACCTGAGTGCAAAAATGGAGGCTCTAGACCCTTCCAGAGCTGAGATATCGAAACTCAAAAATTCGACCCAAAAAAAAAACGACAGTGGTACCCCTTTTGTTTTTTTGTGTTTTGGGCGAAAAATGAAGTTTCTCCAATCTTCTCAAAACTCTGGATTCTGATAGAGGGCCATGCGACTTAAACCTGAGTGCAAAAATGGAGGCTCTAGACCCTTCCAGAGCTGAGATATCGAAACTCAAAAATTCGACCCGGAAAAAAAACGACAGTGTTACCCCTTACGTTTTTTTTTGGGGGGGGGGGGGAAAGTTTCCCCAATCTTCTCAAAACTCTGGATTCTGATAGAGGGCCATGAGACTTAAACCTGAGTGCAAAAATGGAGGCTCTAGACCCTTCCAGAGCTGAGATATCGAAACTCAAAAATTCGACCTGAAAAAAAACCGACAGTGTTACCCCTTACGTTTTTTTTTTGGGCAAAAAATAAAGTTTCCCCAATCTTCTCAAAACTCTGCATTCTGATAGAGGGCCATGAGACTTTGACCTGAGTGCAAAAATGGAGGCTCTAGACCCTTCCAGAGCTGAGATATCGAAACTCAAAAATTCGACCTAAAAAAAAAACGACAGTGTTACCCCTTACGTTTTTTTTTTTGGGCAAAAAATTAAGTTTCCCCAATCTTCTCAAAACTCTGGATTCTAATAGAGGGCCATGAGACTTAAACCTGAGTGCAAAAATGGAGGCTCTAGACCCTTCCAGAGCTGAGATATCGAAACTCAAAAATTCGACCCAAAAAAAAAACGACAGTGGTACCCCTTTTGTTTTTTTGTGTTTTGGGCGAAAAATGAAGTTTCTCCAATCTTCTCAAAACTCTGGATTCTGATAGAGGGCCATGCGACTTAAACCTGAGTGCAAAAATGGAGGCTCTAGACCCTTCCAGAGCTGAGATATCGAAACTCAAAAATTCGACCCGGAAAAAAAACGACAGTGTTACCCCTTACGTTTTTTTTGGGGGGGGGGGGGGGGGGAAAAGTTTCCCCAATCTTCTCAAAACTCTGGATTCTGATAGAGGGCCATGAGACTTAAACCTGAGTGCAAAAATGGAGGCTCTAGACCCTTCCAGAGCTGAGATATCGAAACTCAAAAATTCGACCCGAAAAAAAACGACAGTTTTACCCCTTACGTTTTTTTTTTTTTGACAAAAAATTAAGTATCCCCAATCTTCTCAAAACTCTGGATTCTAATAGAGGGCCATGAGACTTAAACCTGAGTGCAAAAATGGAGGCTCTAGACCCTTCCAGAGCTGAGATATCGAAACTCAAAAATTCGACCCGAAAAAAAAACGACAGTGTTACCCCTTACGTTTTTTTTTTTTGACAAAAAATTAAGTTTCCCCAATTTTCTCAAAACTCTGGATTCTAATAGAGGGCCATGAGACTTAAACCTGAGTGCAAAAATGGAGGCTCTAGACCCTTCCAGAGCTGAGATATCGAAACTCAAAAATTCGACCCGAAAAAAAAACGACAGTGTTACCCCTTACGTTTTTTTTTTGGGGGCAAAAAATTAAGTTTCCCCAATCTTCTCAAAACTCTGGATTCTAATAGAGGGCCATGAGACTTAAACCTGAGTGCAAAAATGGAGGCTCTAGACCCTTCCAGAGCTGAGATATCGAAACTCAAAAATTCGACCCGGAAAAAAAACGACAGTGTTACCCCTTACGTTTTTTGGGGGGGGGCAAAAAATGAAGTTTCCCCAATCTTCTCAAAACTCTGGATTCTGATAGAGGGCCATGAGACTTAAACCTGAGTGCAAATATGGAGGCTCTAGACCCTTCCAGAGCTGAGATATTGAGATACTTATAATGGCATTAATGCTACGTGGGATCTCAATATCTCAGCTCTGGAAGGGTCTAGAGCCTCCATTTTTGCACTCAGGTCTAATGGTGCGTTCTATTATTCATTCGTCTCGGAGATCCGAATCGGGCGACAGATGTTGCATAGCAACACGCCCCCTTTCCTCGGATTTCTCCTCTCGGACGTCAGACAACCGTGAGGACACCGAGCAAGAATTCCGTTTCGGAATTCAAGATGGCTGCGCCCTGTGACTTGTAAGAATGAATTGTTTTCATTGTTTTTGAACCGCTTTGGTATTTTAAATGACGATTATAATCACTCGTATTACTGCGTCCCCTGTAGGTATGAGAATTAGTTGTTGTGAGTGCAATTACTAACGTTGCTAGCGTTGCTAATAGAAGGTTAACATGAAAAACATTAAATAAAGTGAACATTTTCAAGTTCAAATGGCTGCGTTTTGATAAGGTGTAGTCATAATATATATTTTCTTAATGTTAGTGCCTGTTACTCGGCCAGTGCTACAATTATAACAGCTTTCCGGGTGGCGTCCATTTTTTTCTCCGACTCGGACACGCAAAACATAATAGAACGCTTGAAGTGTGGACGTGACGTCAAATCCGAGGTCCGAGACGGTTCGTTGGGTATAATAGAACGCACCATAACTCGCATAAAATCAACATCATTTTTTAAAAATAAAGCAATCATAAAAAAAGTTATAAAAAAAATTATTAATGAAAAAAAGTTAACAATTAAAAAATTCGAACCAAAAAATTATCTTCCCAAAAATAAAAGTAGATGATCATTTAACAAAAAAGCATCCAAAAAAAATTTAAAAATCTGGTAAATCCAAAACTTTTAGATCTTGGTTTGAGGAAATGACAAAATCCAACAATTATTATTAATAATTTATTCAAGTGTACAAAGACAGAAATCCAGCAGTAAATGAACTTCAGCACCGCAGAGGAAACATCAATAAAACCACACACTAAAAAGTTGGCAAATGCTTGAACACAATAACACAAACACATAAGTGTAAGAGTGTGTCACTGATCATCGCGCATTGACTCGCCTCGACACACGACACATCTTTGGCACAAGATTCCATTCCTTCTCTGCAGACGGAGAGACCTTCTTCCGGTCAGCTGACCTCTGTAGCCTGACGACACACACACACACACACACGTTATCAGTGCGCTCATCAGTCATGTGAAGTGTGTGTTCTGCAGGTTCACTCACATGAGCCTCTTCTTGCGTTCTAAAGCTTTCCTGGTGGCGGCCGAGAGGAATCCCTGCGCGTGCTGATCCTGACACACACACAACACACTCTTCATATTCATAATAACTCATATTTAAAAAAATAATAAGAAGAAGAAGAACACAAAAAAATATTATTTGCTCCCACCAGAAAATTTATAAGTCATACACTTTATTTTATAAAAAAAAAAATTCAAAAATCACCCTCTCTTTATTTTAATAACAACAAATATTAAAAAAAAAAACGTTTTAAAAAAGTTAAAATCACACACACACAAAAAAAATTTATTTGCTCCCACCAGAAAATGTATAAAAGTCATACGCTTTATTTCATAAAAAAAAACAAAATCAAAAATCACCCTCTCTTTATTTTAATAACAAATATAAAAAAAAAATTGCAGTTTAGAATGCAGTTTAAATCACACACACAAAAAATATTATTCGCTCCCACCACAAAATGGATAGTCACACACTTTATTTTATTTAAAAAAATTAAAAATCTAATCACCCTCCATTCTCCAAAAAGTAACGAAGAGGATAAGGGGCCAAGCTTCAATAAAAAATAAATAAAACCATCTCGAGATTAAAGTCATTATAATGCGAGATTAAACTTGCTACATTTCCAGGAAAAATGTTGAAATCCAATGTTGAGAATAAACTCATTAAATTTCAAGAATAAAGTTGTTGTGGTTCGAGGAAAAAAAAAAAGTTAAATTTGGAGAAAAAATTAATTGAGAATTTTTGTTGTTAAATTTTGAGAAAAAAGTGTAAATGAAACGTTGATAATGAAGTGTAAGTGAAGTGTGTTCTGTAAGCAGGGTTCGCTCATGGACCGTTTATGAACGCATGAATAATATCTATATTACAGCCTTTATAGATCATCTCAAATTGATCTCGAAATTCATTCTCGAAATGTACTGAATTTGTTCTCAATATTTTATTGTGAGTTTTTTCTCGATATTGAATGCGTTTATTCTCAATATTGTACTTTGATTAATTTTCTGGAAATGTGACGTGTTTAATCTGGCATTATGAGTGTAATCTGGAGATGGCCCTAATCCTCTTCTGTAAAACACCAGTGATTATAAAAATCAAGAAATTAATTCTAATCAAAAATAGATAAAAGAATATCTAATAAGCCGACAGACGCACCATAAAAGAACAACTAACCCAACTTATATATGAACATAGACAATATAAATATATAGACTTCAAGCTTTATTAAAGACAATAAACACACTGCTAATTTTTTATTTGTTCTTTCAATTAATATTGCAACTAATATGATTGAAATAAACAATATTTTTGAAATAAAAGAGAAATAAAATGAAATAAAAGTGTTTAAGATTTTCAAGTTCAGAAACTGTAATCAAATGTACAATAGCGCTACACTTTATTAATAATATATACATTAATAATACAGTTACAGTTATGCAGTGAAGAACGAGTGAATTTTCTTTTAGTCTTCAGTTGTGTGATTAGAGTTATTATAGAGACGGCTGCAGGAATACTAGCGCTGTCCCTTTAAGACTCGCAAAATATAGTTACACACTAATTAATATTCATAGCTAGTTACATGTCATACTGAAATGCTCACAAAGGAATTGAAATATTAACTTTATAAGAAGCGGAGTGTGTGTTCGGGGATATAGTGCTGTGTGTGTGTGTGTGTGTGCTGGAGTTACTCACGTGTGTTCTGATTGGTCGGTCGCGGCTCAGCTCGCGGTCGCAGCGGATCATCAGCATGCGTTCACACACACTCGAGCTGAAGCAGATCTGGTGCAGCTCGTGACGCGCCGCTCGCAGCTGGGGAGAAAGAGAGTCATGTGGCGTCACGTGACCGTCATGTGACCGTGTTGTGTTCAGAGAGACGTCTGACCTGCAGTGTGACGCGCTCCTGCAACATGAGGTCGAGTCGACCGGCGCCGGCCGTCTGCCGCGGAAACGCCAGCAGGAACATCTGTGTGTCCTGGGAGAAACACACACACACACACGCGGCTTTACACGCAACCTCGAATCAAAACTCTTCATGGGATTTGTAGATATTATCCAGAAGGAACAACAAAAAACTAAGAAACTCCTCCCCAAAACAATGATGTGTGTGTGAGTATTATTGTATCGACAGAAACATGACAGGTAAAAGCGAACATGTGATTGTAAAAGACGCACCTTGATGGTGGTGATGATGCGTGACACACGCTCTGTGCGCAGGAGTCTCCGGGTCAGGAAACCCCTCGCCAGCGCCGGCAGACACACACACACACAACCCTGCGGAGAGAGAGAGAGAGATGAGCACCAGTGTGTGTGAGTGAGTGAGTGAATGTGTGTGTGAGAGAAAGTGTGTGCTTGCATGAGTGTGTGTCTGAGCACATGCGTGTATGAGTGAGTGAGTGAGTGTGTGTGTGAGAATCAGTGTTGGGTGTAACTAATTACTAAGTAATTGGTTACTGTAATTTAATTACTTTTCCCTTGAAAATGTAAAGTAAGGGATTACTCTTCATTTATCTGTAATTTAATTACAGTTACTTCTGATGTAATTGAGGTAAATACTGTGTATGGATCAGCAATTCGTTTGCATTTCATGAGGTGTCTAAATATTACGACCGCACTCGTACAAATTCGTATGAATTATTGTAAAATATGTATTAATGAGATCAGACGTAAAACAATAGTGGGTTTAACATCTAAATGTATTGTCTGATGTTAAAGTATGTTTTTATAATGTAACCTTCTCCACCTTGGTCAGTTTAAGGATAATTCATGCAATTTTATAGTATTTATTTGAAAGAATTAAAACAGATTCATGTCTATCCTTGTATTATTCAGCTGGTTGAGACTGATATGGGATTTTGAAAGTAATTAGTAATTAAAAGTAATTAAATATTTTTTAGAGAGCGTAATTAGTACAGTTGAAGAGGTAATTAGTAACTAGTAATTAATTAATTACTTTTTTAGAGTAACTTACCCAACACTGGTGAGAATGTGTGTGTGTGTGTGTGTGTGTGTCGCACCCGTGAGTGTGTGAGCCCAGTGTGTGTGCAGACAGATGAGGTCGTCGTGTCCTCCAGACGTGAGCCTGCGCTGGGACACGTGAAGGACACACTCCGCAGGAACTGGAACCGCACCGCTAACGACTGATGGAGAGACAGAACCACAGACCAATCACACACACACACACACACACACACACTTCACTGTAATAAGAGTCGGAGAGATCCTGAGACATGAGAATCAATAACATGTTCAAGAACAAGGCTGCATTTATTTAATAAAAAAAAAACGTAATATTGTGAAATATTATTATAATATAAATCATCTGTTCTCTATGTGATTATACAGTAAAGTGTCATTTATTCCTGAATTTATCATCATTACTCCAGTCTTCAGTGTCACATGACCCTTCACAAATCACTCTAATATGAGGATCTGATGATCAGTTATGATTATTATCAGTGTTATCTGGTGATCAGAAGACACTTTCAAAAACATTAATATCTAGTTGTTGTTTTGGTCATCCTAATAAAACCCTTTAGAAAACCTGAACGAGAGAACGACGGGTGTGTGCAGAGCAGCGGCTCATGAGGTAAACACAATCATCATCATTTTCAGTGTCAGTTCCCACAGTGAACACACACACACACACACCCGTGTTCATTAAAGCCTGTTCCATGCATAAATTAGAGGCGGTGATTAATGGTGTCACGAGCAGCTACAGGACCTGAAGGAGGACCCGTGAAGCTCGTGCACTTTCTCTTAATATCCACATGACATCATGTATAATGGCGTTTACATACAGAACTCTTAAAGGTGCAGTGTCTAATATTCAGGAGGATCTGTATATCATATTCATAACTATCTTACACAATGAAGCATTATGTGTTTATTAGCTTAGAATGAGGCGTTTCTCTCTACACACACCGCGAGTCCGCTTATATCCACATGTTTCTACGGTGGCCCTGAACGGACACTGTGTGGTTCTTCATGATAAGAAGCTGCTAAAGGCAGCGAATAAAACACTGACACACTGATGAACAAGTCACAATATTATTCACAATAACATCGTGTTACTGAATAATCAAGTAAACCGAATTTCTTAATTTATCCTTGTAAAAAACCTGATTGGTTAAGGGCTTTTCTGCTGTCTCAGACGACGACATCACTTCCTGTCGACCACCGTAACTTCTGTTGGGTGCAGTTCACAACCTCACCACTAGATGCTGCTAAAACTTACACACTGCACCTTTAAAGGGCCGGCAGCTGCTCTGATGTGTGTGTGTGTTTCTCACCTGTAGATGTTCGTGTTGTTGTCTGTGCTCTTCCTCCATCAGCGCCGTCACATGATCCTCCTGCACTGACGATGACCTCACTGAACACATAAGCAACAGTCACGGCGATCGTGAGGTTTAACCTGCATTTGGTTTCACTTATTCCAATATATATGTGGACAGAACTTTACAGCATTTACACGATATTTCCTCCATATAAGTTTGAGGGTTTGAATTTTTGGAGCTGAAAAATATAGTACAGTAGTACTGAAGTATTTTAGTTCTGTTTCTTTAACTCAATAGCAATAGGAAACATTTTCAGACTTGTTTTTGTTACAAAAAATTACATAAAAACTTAATAAATTCAGATTTATCCAATATTATGAAGCTGCAGACTCGGAGCCTGCATCTACAGTCCCCCACCGAGAGTCCCGCATTCTCAGACCCCTCGTTTTTCGAACACAGCGCCTCCTGCTGTTTAAAAGATCGAATAACACCCGCACACAGAGTACAGCGCATTATCCAAATGCAATTAAAAACAATAGGATGCAATATTACGGTCTTCAAATAAATTATCCAATAAATATTTGTGTTCCCTGCTTAATGCATGTGTCAAAAAACTAATTGTTACTGATGGAAGGGATACAATTAGCAGATTGAACTATCTTCAGAAAAATAGTAAGGCTATGTGATATTATATTGCTACAATGTTTTTTTTTAATATTTTTTTTTAATTAAAATTCCAATTTTTCTTTCAGTTCAACCTATAATGGTCTAATTAACATTACCATGCTAACATTACAATATCTGTTTTTTGATATTTTGAATGCGAAGCAAAACAAATCAGAATAGACAAAACACCAATAATAAACAATTCTGTACTTCATTTAATGATCACCTAAACATCATCTTGCTGTAAAGAAAAAAGGAAGAAAAAACAGTGTTCGTGACTTAATTTTTTGTCTTCAATTGCATTAAAAAAAACTCATTTATAAGTCACTTTGCATAATCATAAAATTATATGTTGCTGGATTCGGCAGGGGCAACTCCATAGGACCGATAGCACATGTCTTATGATGTTTTAAAAAGAAAGAAAGAAAAAAAAGAAAAATATGTTTGCAAATGTTAGTTACCATGTTGCACTGCTCTGTTGGAGTGTCCCTTGAGAATCTCAAGTTGAGATGTTTTTAAACTTTGGACAACTTTGTGGGTTTGAAATATATGGGGGCACAAAATGGGCAGTGAAAATAACTGCAGCATTTAAGACATTTCTACAAAAAGTCCAAGGCTAAAGGCTAACGTAAACGTAAGCTATCTAAATATATTCGAGGGGAAGAGGGCGAAAAAACATGCATTAACGGCTCAAATCTTGTTACAAACTATCTTTACAAATAGCTATTAAATGGACTATTCATATGTTGTATCGATGAGCTAAATTAGTTTTATTAAAAATAAATCAAACAAGTAGGCTACTACGATTTGCTATAAAATTGAAGATAGCCTATACTCATGTTTTGTTCTTCACATGTTTATCCGATACAATTTGATAGGAGGCGCTGTCTCGAAAAACGAGGGGTCTGAGAATGCGGGACTCTGGGTGCAGGGGGACTGTAGATGCAGGTCTCCGAGTCTGCAGCTTCATACTACTCGATTTATCGGCCAATATATCGGTTATCGGCTTTTTATTAATCGTTGCACAGCACAATGAATTAATCCATATATAATGTAAATAATCCATCTTTTTATGTGAGTTTATATTAGATTTATCGGCCAATACATCGGTTATCGGCTCAGAATTATCGGTGCATCTCTAACCTAAACAAAACAACCACCTCACCAACTATTAATAAGTAATAATTAAGAGATTAATAAGAGATTATTGAGGCCAAAATCACAGTTAACAAGGCTGCACCGACATCAACGTTTTGGCAGATGGCAACAACCGATAATTCTTTATTTTAAAAACCAGATAACCGATATATTGGCCGATAAATCTAAGATAAACTCACATAAAAATATGGATAATTTGGATTTATATATGGATTAATCAATTGTGTCATATTTTGTGCTGGGAAACGATTAATCACAGTATACACACAGTACACAGACACATAAACATTTTCTTTTGGAAACGCGATTAATTGACGCCAAGCACAAATGGATCATAATAATTGCATAAATATTCCTTAGTACCATAAAATTCCCTCAAAATAAAAAAAATGATTCTGAACAAATAAGATAAAATCAAAAGTGTAAGTGTGTTCACCTCTAGGCGTGCTGGATCTGTCTCTTCCCGGAGAGAACGCTTCACACTCGTTCATCAGGAGCCTCCGTTTGACCTGAGACACGACCTCCTGACCTCTCGTCTCAGGGGTCAACTGCATCCACAGACCGGAGGGGGCGTCGACATCGTATGACGATCCAATCAGAGAGCTCTCTGCTTCATCTGCGCTCGTTTTCCCAGAATGATTGAGGGCGCCTACGATTGAATGACTGGTTTGGATGGAGTTTGAGTTCTCTTGGCCAATCCCACAATCCTCTAGCCGGAGCGTTTGACTGACAGTGACCGTGGAGGGGTGTTTCTGTGAGAGCGTGAGCGTCGACTCCAGGTCTGAGATCAGCGCTTTAAGACTGGACAGGTTCAGCTCGAGCTGAGCGATCTGCTCCGTCTGCTCCGACATCATCCCAGCTTTATTCATCGAGATGTTGGGATCCGACTCGGACTCGCTCAGGGTTTTCCGAACCGGACCGGGAATCCCGCTGGATTTTTTGACGCAGCGTACGGGACTCAAGCAGAACTTGGGCGTCGGGATGTTAGTGAATCTCTTAGATCCGGAGATGCGGACCGGAGTCGGTTTGGAAGCGAACAAAGATTCGGATTTAACAGGAAGTGACGTAGACGTGGCCTTGATCATGTGATCCGTGTTCTCCTTCCTCTTCTCCCTGGTTTTCCACGGTTCTGTCTTGCACGTGTGTTTGGGAAGGAGTTCCTCGTTCTCCTTATCGGAGAGGCTGTGCTCGTCAGGCGTGGGTTTGAGCGCTCGGGCTTCACGCTGGCGCCGCCGGTACTCCTGGGATTTCTTCAGTAGGTTTTGAAGGCTCATTGGATACGGACCCTCATCCGGGTCAGATTGAGGGTTTTCCGGTTCTGTAACATTTTTTACCACCTCATTTTCCTCTAAAAATGCTCCATCTACTGGAGCGTGACTGATTATGTCACTTCCTGTAGTGTTTCGTTGTGCCGTATCCAAGTGGACGGCTCCTTCAATCCAGCTGGAATGACACGTGACATCAGTGTTGTCATTGGTCACGTACCCTGATGACATCATCATCATCATCTGGTCGTCAGGTGGGTCATGTGGTGTGTGCGTTTTGCATCCGACGCCCTGGCTGTTTTGCAGCGGATCGTTTTCATCCGGAAAAGCTCGCAGCTGATTGGCTGATCGGCCGGTTGACGTGAGGGGAGCGGATGTGATGATGTCATCACCCTTGTGCGCGTGTCGTTCAGCATCACTGAGCCTCACGTCGGTGAACTGCCACACAATGTGAGGAAGAGCATAAGATAAATATAAGATAAATGTTTATTTTTCTCAAACTTTGTTGCTCTATTTTAAGCTGCATATAAAAGTAACTTGACTTTTAATAACATGTTACAAAAGTATCAAATTACAGTAAGATGAATTTGAATAAACTATGAAACAATGTTCACAAATCATTTTATTTGGAAGATGAATTAAAGGTGCAGTGACATCTCAAAAAAATGAGCGTCCGTTCAGTGAGAGTGTGTTCGGCTGCAGTTCCAGTCTCTTCCACTAGAGGAACTTCGTCTCCTGCTCATTTGCAATGCACTATTTCTGGCCGCGAGGAGCACAAGTGTGACTGTTGTTTACAGGACCGTTAAACCTGTTCCAATCATGTCCATGATATTTTTTGAGTTCACACAGCAAGTGCCAAAACCTTTACCAAGTTACAGTTACCAAGTGTCGTAAATAAAACAATCAATCAAAAATGGCCGAAGAGCACCAGAGGGTTAAGAAAGTAAATAGAGGAAAATTCTGATGTATGATTTCTAGATTGAAACTTTAATAAAAAAGCAGCATACATAAACCATTATATATAATTTATTAGCCATTAAATCCCGTAAACATAATCAGTATCAGGTCAACATTTCTAAGAAGTGTGTGTGAAACTCACGCTGATTTGAGACTCTTCCTCGCTCCTCCTCTTCATCAAACTCATGGCTGCTTCTCGCAGTCGTCTCATCTCGTCTCTCTGCTGCTCATTCAGCTGACAAACACACACACATTAATATATTAAATTCACATGTATGTGTAGCACTTTTCACAATACACATAATTTCAAAGCAGCTTCACAGAAAGTGCACGAGTCCATATTACAATTTACAGTGATCTATTATCAGAGGAAACTGTCTAAGTTATGTATTTCAGAAATGTACATATACAAAATTATAGTAACCTAAAAATGTATTAATTATTAATACAATGTAATAATTTAAGGCAGATATAATGAGCTCAGTGAAGTTATGAATACTTGTTTGTTAACAAATGATTATGACTTTTAGAAAAATGTATATTATATATATATGTGTGTGTGTGTGTGTGTGTGTGTGTGTGTGTGTGTGTGTGTAATGAAAGGATCTGAATGTGATGAAGAAACTCATACCAGAGGAGGGAGAACACGAGCTCCATGAAACACAATCACCGACGAGGGTTTCTGCGAGTCTTCATCATCATCATCATTATTATTATAATGACTGTTATAAAGTCTCTGAATAAAATCCTCATAACTCTCCATGACTGAAACACAGCGGACACTATCACATCATGAAACTAAACAGACTCAGCTCTTCTCATAAATACGGATAAAATCTCCTAAAGTACACTATATAAATGACCAAACAGCTTTGTTAAAGTTTATAACCACATAAAGCAGAGATATTAAAGGTAAACCATATTTGTAAGCGTTTTACCTGCGTGTGTGAAGTTAAATCTTTATCGGCATGTTTGTTTACACTCGACCTCTTCCGCTCACGGCAACGGCCGTTAAAACTGGACTGGATTTTCTCAAATTTTGGATCCGGACTGACAAAAGCAGCGTCTGTTTAAATCTAAACAACATTTCAACGTATGACCAGGTATGACTTACAGATCACGTTTATTATTAGCTATTATTCTATTTCAGATTTCGGATGTGTCAGTAAAAAAATAATTTTATCACCACGCTGCAGAATTAAATCCAGACCGCGTTTACCATACGTCCCGATGCGCGCGCCGCGCTATTCAAGCGCTAGTATTAGCGGGAAAGAGGCTCTACTGCCCCCTGGAGACCCGGATGAGTGGATGCCGACATTATTACAGCAGAACAAAAGATTGAACAAACAAAGCCAGTTTCATAATCAGAAGTTATTACTAGATATATCAGTCTGTATAAATCAGTGTGTCTCAGATTGAAATGAGCAAAATTAAAACGTTATTCTATAAAATTGTGATTTCACATAACGATATTTTCATATTTTTCACCTCAAAAAGATAACGCCAAATCAGTCACAGTATAAATAAATCATAAGCGATCTAATACTGACTCATCACCAGCCAAGATTCAGATATTATAATGCTTTATCTAAAATCAGTCAAAAATCTGATAAGCTAAAATGAAAATGTGTTGTAATAACAATTTGTAAATATTCATCTAGTACATCAGTCGACAAAATATTCGTAGAAAAATTAGTAAATGTTCACACTTGAATTCATTCATGTTTTCTATGTTCTGAAGTAACATAAAAAAAAAAACATTAGGCGAACATCTCAGTTAAAAATATACCATGGATGACATATATCATCTTTTTGTGCAAACATTAATAAAAGTCGGATACAGGAAGAACTTTTGCGTATAACTGGATTATTAATTATCATGGCCTGGAAATCAAAAACCTTTTTAGTACTTGCCGATTATTAATCGCATCCAAAATAAAAGTTTGTGTTTACATATGTGTGTGCTGTGTATTATTATTTTGTATTTATACACAGATATCCATGTATTTAAGAAATATTTGTATCTACGTATATACTGAACATATATATATAGTTATACATAATCTATATTATATATAAATATTATAAATAACACATTGTTCTTAAAAATATCCATGCAAGTGTGTGTATTTATATATACAAAATAATTATACACAGCACACACACACATATTATGTAAACACAAACTTTTATTTTGGATGTGATTAATCGTTGTCCAGCACTAAATAAAAATATGCACATTATACCATCAAAACATTAGCCGAATAAACTGATTTATCGTCACAATTGTGAACCAAAAAACTGGAGGAAATGTGACGATAAATCAGTTTCTTTCCATTTGCATTAATTCAACAAGTGTTCATTTCTCAGGAGAGCAACGCCAGTGATCAAGAGGAGAGTCCAGAGAGGAAGTGACATCATCAGTAAACACAGATCTGTCTAATGTCGTCCCTCGTGAGTCTGTCATGTTTTACTAATGTCAGGCCAGAAATACCCCCGCCGAGAGCTGATCAAACTAGGTCATCTACCTCTCTCTCTCTCTCTCTCGTTTCAGGGTCCAGGGAAAAAAATAAAAAAATAAAATCTGGCGATGCTATTCATGGCACACCTAAAAAAAAAAAAAAAGGATTTAATTCAGGAATATTTCTTATGCATGTTCAATTAGGTCATTCAACGACAACGAGACAAATGAAGCAAATCCTCACAAAGCAGGTGTTTTTCAAAATGTATTTATTAGTCATATACAAAATAAAGTAAGCTGTATATCAACAAACATACAGTATATACATCAATAAATTAAAGGACGCCCCAGACTGACTGATACAGTTAATTTCATCATTATATACCAATACATTATATTCCTTATCTACAAATTGCAAAAAGTACAATAACTTAGTTGATAAATACTTACAATTAAATGGACTTTCACGGTATCTATATTTCCCATAAGAACTATATCTTAAATTGAACACACCCCAAACAGAAAAACAAGGTTTCTTTTTAGAAACAAAAAATCCATCGTAATAAACTCACAGCAATTTATAGCTTGACATTTCTGACCGTTTACATCAGATACTGTACGAGTCGCTGAAAGGGGAAATCCAATATTAGGAAGCTCAAGTGCGTTTAAAATCACTCGTCGAGAGCGTTCGTTTGCCAGTAATAGTGCTGAGAAGATACAGGGAGAAGTCAGCTTAACAAAAATAAACAATTAGTTAATGATTGAAACCTTTCCGTAACAGCAAACGGGAGAAATTAACGCTTTGAGGATTTGGACTCATTTTTCTTCCACCTGAAATGAAACGCGCGTGTCCCATGAGGCCCTGCGGCCGAGACACGCATCAGGCCGAGACAAGAGCGAATAAAAGTCAAGATAATGTGGAGTGTGAGAGTTTGCAGGAGAAGTAGGACAACGCTGTGGATGTACAGGTAGAGCAGGCTTTACCCAGCAACAGGCCGGAGTCTCTGACCGCCACACACACACACACACACACACACACACACACACACACACACACACACACACACACACACACACACACACACACACACACACACACACACACGACTCGCTCTGCAACCGGATTACCCTCATCCTTCCCTCGCGACGCGACAAGATCCGAAGACCTACAATTAGACTTATTGCTATTTATTTTGTCCAAAATGATTATATTATTTCATTTTGATAATATTGTTTCTATTTTTTAATGCATTTTTTTGGGAGATTTATCATTATTTTTATTATGGAATTTACATTTAAATTACTAGTCTGATCAATAAATAATAAATTAATAGTAATTTAAGCACATTCCTCACAACTTACATTCAATATAACTCACTATTTCATTCATAACCCTTTTAATTCAGCTCGAAATATCTTACATGAGTGTATATATATATATATATATATATATAGACCATTTTGCAAGATGTAAACAACACTGGTCCAGAAACACTTCCTGTTTCAGTTTGTAACTGTTTTCTTTATTTCACATGTAAAGAAAACATCTTAAAGATGTTTGTTTAACTTTTTGATTCAGTTTTATATGTTCTGTTGGTTGTATTTTATCCCAGCTTTTATGTAGCGTTAAAAAACTGAAACAGGAAGTGCTTCTGGACCAGTGTTGTTTACATCTTGATGGGCTTATATCTCTATATGAGCAGAGGAGCTGTTCCGATGGGCCCTAAAGCCAGTTTAGCTTCAGTAGACATTATACAATAATTTTTTGGTAAAGTTTTAGCATTTTAGTTTGAATTTTGAGCATTTTTAGGTTTTCTATGTGAACTAAAGCATTCCTCGGATTTCATTCATTCCTAAGGGGGTGAGTTTTTAAAATTTCGACCGCAAACCTCCTCGAATCCGTTCACTTTTTCGTGTGTACTTGTGGTTCAACTGCGAAAAAAGCCCTATAGGATCTGATGAACACTCAGTTTTAAAATTGTTTTAAAATGACCTGAGGGAAGGATGATTAAATAGATTCTAATGTGTGTGTGTGTGTGTGTGTGTTTTGGCTACAAACAGGGTTGTCTTACTTCACTGTGAGGAAGTGAACGGCCTCCTGGGACACGGCACTGTTTCTAACAGGGAGAAAAAAAAAAGAGAATATAGAGGTTTAAAACTCAGTTGTAAAGCCCTTATTGGGTAAATCTAGACGGCGACCCCTTTCTTTTTTTTGCAGAAATGTTGCGCTTTTACGGACGACAACTTCAAGGACAGAAATCTAAACTCCTACCGAGAGGTCGTGACCCCTCCCTACCACCAGCTGATTTGCATATAGGATCACAAGTCACCACGACGACCATAACGACAACAAGCCACTCCTCCTGGAAGAGAGATCGGAGAACGTCATTATTGGGCAGTAGTGCTACCTGACACACGAACACTTCAACGAAAACCACATCATTATCATCATCATCATCGTCATCGTTTGCGAAGTACGCGAGAGAATTTTTTTAGTCTTCAAAACCGCATATACAATGCCGGACACGCCACAAAACCGCTACCATTGGTTACGAAAGCAATGCCGAGATGGAGCAAAGACTTTGTTACAAAACGATTTCACAGATTAGCCAGTCAGAGGAAGTTATTTCTGTTGATTTACATCGATTAAATAAATAAAAAAAACTGTCGTACAAATATACCTATACCATTCTTAAAATGCCAGATCAGTGCGGCAGGACCGGGTGAAACCACGATTATATCATCAGAGAGAAGTTTAAAGTCCCCGTGAACCGGAAGTTGCAAACGATTTTTCTCCAGTGCTGTGACGCATTTCCAAGTGAAATGGAATATTGAACAGAGGGCAGGGTTTTACTCTAGCGCTCCTCCTCTTCCATCTCTCGCTCATAGCAAACTAACGGTTTGAGGGGAGTGGTTAAGCGTTTCCCCACCCAAGTTGTGAAACCTACGTCATCAGAAAAAGAAACCGTTCCAGACCGGAAGTAACTTTTCAGATTTTGATTAAAGATTACCCAGGTAAAACATTTTTTAAATATATTTTTACTTGCACGGATTAATTGTTCACCACAAGACTAGTAATATGCGCTAACAAAGTAAATAGGTTCAATTTTGATTTCACGGGGACTTTAAAGCTTGTGATGTGGCCTTCTGTCATAAGATTAGACTAAACAATCTAGTGATAAGCGTTAATACTGCGTTCACATCATATCGCAATTACTGACGATACCGAGAAGTACAAACCGTTCTTTATATCTTTCCAAAAGTTTCTGCAAATGTGGCGTTAGAGCTTCACATCACAATTCTGAATTGACAACTAAACAAAATAACATGTGATTCACTAGAGCTTCTGACAACATGTTAATTGCTGCAGACTATTTAACCACTTAACTGTCACCGTCCCACAGGTGGGACGTTTGCCACTATATTTTTAAAACAATAATATCTTAGTAAATACCTTAAATAATATTGACAAACTATATATCATTTGAAAGCTTACAATCTCTAGTTTCCATATTTGGTGACTGATTTTCAAAATATATTACAGAGGAGCCATAATTTATCAATATAAAACAAGAATATTTTCATACTCATAAGGCGTGTTCAGACCTTTATTTTAAAATAGCAGTAAACATGAAAATTCATGAAAAAATGGTAGATACCTCAGTTTGTTTTCATGCCAAAAGTTCAAAAGATAGAATCCATTCAATTATTTTGGAAAAAAAAAGGTCTGAAAAGTTTGAAATATCAAGAAAAAAATAATAAATTCACCATTTGTGACGTGGCAGCTAGCTATGACTTACATGCGTGTTCTTTGTATGTGTTTCTTAGAGGTTAAATTCATATCAAAATCTGCCAAACTTCCCATACTACTTCTGAATAGGATCTCTACTTCAGAAATTGTATGAAAATTGTGAAAATAATGGTTCATATCACTCAAAACAGGAATGGAAATGCAGGCGCCCTTATATGGGCAGTAATGGAGTCTGATTGTGCCCTAGTGAAAAAGTTTGGTACTGCGCTCAAACAAAATCTTACTGAAAGCTCATTTTTTGAGATATCAACCTAAAATTTGAAACACAACTTGTTCAGATTTTTGGCTTTGATCTTTCTGCCATTTTAGAGTAGCCCAGGTTTTGAAAATATATATTTTATGTAAAATATGAATAATTAATATTTTTGCATTGTACATTTCCATAAACTCAAACTTCTATAACTTTTCTTCTGTTTCACTTTCTTAATTTATTTCACTTCTACAAAAATCTGCCAAATGTCTTCTTTAAAACAAGACCAATCATATGTCTATATTCCAAAGCATTCTTGAATTACAACCATTTAAGTTCGAAATGTGCATTTCCATGTCTATTCAAAAAAGGGGGGGTGACAGTTAACAGGTTAAAAAAGTTTTTTTGAATGAATGATTCAATGACTCATTACCCATTCTGGATAATCAGCGATCGGTATCGGCAGATATTCTGGATAATCGGCTATCGGTATCGGCAGATATCATTCGGAATAATCGGCTATCGGCCGATATTATTCTGGATAATCGGCTATCGGTATCTGCAGATATCATATCGAATAATCGGCTATCGGTATCGGCAGATATCATTCGGAATAATCGGCTATCGGCCGATATCATTCTGAATAATCGGCTATCGGTATCTGCAGATATCATATCGAATAATCGGCTATCGGTATCGGCAGATATCATTCTGAATAATCGGCTATCGGTATCGGCAGATATCATTCTGAATAATCAGCTATCAGTATCGGCAGATATCATACCGAATAATCGGCTATCGGTATCGGCAGATATCATTCTGAATAATCGGCTATCGGTATCGGCAGATATCATTCTGAATAATCGGCTATCGGTATCGGCAGATATCATATCGAATAATCGGCTATCGGTATCGGCAGATATCATTCTGAATAATCGGCTATCGGTATCGGCAGATATCATATCGAATAATCGGCTATCGGTATCGGCAGATATCATTCTGAATAATCGGCTATCGGTATCGGCAGATATCATTCTGAATAATCGGCTATCAGTATCGGCAGATATCATACCGAATAATCGGCTATCGGTATCGGCAGATATCATTCTGAATAATCAGCTATCGGTATCGGCAGATATCATTCTGAATAATCGGCTATCGGTATCGGCAGATATCATTCTGAATAATCGGCTATCGGTATCGGCAGATATCATATCGAATAATCGGCTATCGGCATCGGCAGATATCATTCTGAATAATCGGCTATCGGTATCGGCAGATATCATTCTGAATAATCGGCTATCGGTATCGGCATTCGGCAGAAATCATTCTGAATAATCGGCTATCAGTATCGGCAGATATCATTCTGAATAATCGGCTATCGGCAGATATCATTCTGAATAATCGGCTATCGGTATCGGCAGATATCATTCTGAATAATCGGCTATCGGTATCGGCAGATATCATTCTGAATAATCGGCTATCGGTATCGGCAGATATCATTCTGAATAATCGGCTATCGGTATCGGCAGATATCATTCTGAATAATCGCTATCGGTAGATATCATTCTGAATAATCGCTATCGGTAGATATCATTCTGAATAATCGGCTATTGTTGGATATTCTTAATAATCGGCTTTCGGTATCGCAGAGAAATTTAGTATCGGTGCATCTCTAATAATTACAGTACAGACATGAACGCAGCATTACAACATATCTGAGTTTTACATCTTTTCCTAATGGAGAAAGTATTTGGGCAAAAAAAAGAGAATAATGGGGATAGAGACGGATCTTTCTTTGTTTTAAAGGTTGAGAAAATAAATATTTTGAGCAGCTTTGCATTACTGAAGGGCAACCGTACATCACATCGCTTGTTTAAATCAGTGCGTTTTAAGGAGTCACTTCCCTGGCATTTAAAGAAAACAACAGAAAAAAGAAGAAAAAAACAACAACAAATATACCATAGAAACGTATTACACCAAAAATATATAAAAATCACACGTCACATAAAAAGGACTCAAACACAGGCGATACGGCCACTTCCCCTCCTCAGTTTGTGTCCCGTCCACTTAAACATGGAACACACAAACCGCGTACAAACTATTGCAGGGATTCTGGGTAAGCGGCGCTCGTCGCCTGCCTTGAGCTGAAATCAGAAGGTAAGAGCATCACATCCACGTCGTAAACAACACCGCCACCTCACCAGTACAAATCACACCACACGCGCTAGTCCACAGTTTTACGCGCCTAGTCACTAGAAAAAGCTACTGACTTCAATAGTTAAGCCACTTTTGGTACAATTGCAAAAAAGAGAGCTATCAAACAACTTTAGAATTCTTTTTTTAAATGTTTTATAAATAATGCAAGATACTCTGTCATTTTTTATATATATAAAATTCAAGACTCCACCATATAGACAAAGATTCTTAGAATACGTTACGCAAATGTCACAGCAACAAAGTTATGGTAAAGCTTGTGAGATTTCACCAGTTTATGTCTTTCAGACAGTCTTTCAAAAACAGAAACTTTTTCTGTGTTTGTTTTCATTCTTAGTTAAAAAAAAAATAAAAATAAAAACTGGCACAGGAAAAAAATAAATAGATCTACAAACAACGAGAGACATTTTAACCTCCGCTGTGAAGGTCACACAACATGAAATAAGCAGTGCACCACAACCAACTGACAAGAGAAGGTCACACAAAGCAAACAAAACCTCATTTAACGTCGCACAACATAAACATGTTATTGCCTTGCCGATAAAAATGATCTCCTGTCTTGAAACAGACGGCTGGAGCACATAAACTGGTGGCAATATTCTGATAGCTACCATATGAACAACATTAGCTGATTTGACTCCGCCTCCACTCCTCCTGCCCATCAGTGATTGGTCAGTGCATATATTAGGCTCAGGTAAAGGGAGTTCCTCATTGGCTGATACTCTCTCCTTCAGTTCCAGACGGTGGAAGAGTTTGGAAGTCTGAACGGTTTAAAGTGTTTTGTGCCTGCAGTCCGTAAACAAAAGGACGGAAAAATGGCGAAACAGTAGATATCCAAAAAGAGAACAAAAAACACAACGCTGTATAAAAAGTACATTTCCAACAACATAAAACACTGAATGATCACACATCAATAAAACACTTGGACCCCATGTGAAAAACACAATACGAAGTCGCCAATATTTGTACAAAAAATTACAAATCTCACAGCAATATCACACACAATCCACCAGGAAAAATTTGGCTGCATGTTTTTTTTTAGACTTAAGTAATTTGGAGATTTTCGTTTTTTGGAAGCCCAAGTGAATAAACCGTCCTAGATGTGCTTTCACGCTTTTTGTAAGCCACATTAGAGAGCATCGCAGCGAGAACCGTTTTTCATCAGTCTGTCTGAAACGGAGAAGAGGACGGCGCGTCCCGCACCTAAACCCTCATGCACTGACCAACCCTTCGTCTGCGTGCGTACTAAGACCTCGCGTCGGTTTTCGATTTGACTATCGTGATAACACTCGTGGCTCCCACCTTTCCGGGAACGAGGGGCCCGATGACGGAGGCCAAGTGCCCGCGGTGGGATACGGGCGCCGTAGACACGGGCCCTCGCGCCACAGTTCTGGCGAAGCTCTGAAGAGCCTCGTATTTGGAGCGAAGCGCGTCCAGCTCCACTTTCATACTGGCGTTCTCCGAAGCCAGTTTCTCCACCTCCTGCTGAAGCTCCGCCTTCTGCCTCTCGAGCTCCTCCTTCTGAGTGACGCGCTTGACGCGACAGCTAGCGGCGTAGCCTCGGTTCTTCAGCGTGCGCCGGCGCTGCTTCAGCTGCAGGATCTCTTCTTTGGACAGGCCGCGCAGGTGCTGGTTGAGCTCGCGAACCGACATGGACACCAGCTCATCGTCCGTCAGACTCGTCCCGTTCTCGCCGGGCTCCCTCTTCACCTGAGGAAGAACAACGGGAAACATTAAAGGTGCAGTGTGTAAGATTTAGCGCCATCTAGTGGTGAGGATGCAAACTGCAACCAATAGAAGTTACGCCAGCCGAAAGGAAGTGATGTCGTCGTTGTCTGAGACAGCAAACGTTTAAACAATGAGGTTTGTTTACAAAGATAAATTAAGAAATTAGGTTTACTTGATTATTCCGTAAAACCATACGTTATTCTTGTTACTTGTTCATCAATGTTTTATTCGCTGACTTTAGCTAGCTTGCATTTATATAAATAAATAATCCATAGGAAAAATATATTGCTAAAGTTTATATATATATATATATATATATAACATGGTTTTAATCAATATATAATTAAACAATAAAAATGGAATTTAGAAAAACTGAAAGATTTTCTGGAAAAAAATAAAACTATTGTCATTTAATAAATTATTAAATTGCAAAAAAAAATTCATTTCAAAATTCATAAAAAATGATATATATATATTTGTATTATAATCTAATAAATATAGTATATAATCTTGTAAATATATTCTATAATTATATTAAAAATGTAACTAGAAATTATTTGATTATCAAACTTTGATTTAATTTACTTATAATTAAATGTAATACAGAAAAAAATAAAACAGAAAATACAGAATTTCTGAAAATATTTAAACTATTGACTGATATGTAATTTTTAAATTACATTATTTAAAAATTTGATTTGTATATTTAAATATATATATATATATATATATATATATATATGTGAAGAGTTCAGATATATATCCTCTAAATGCCATTTGAAATTTTCTTCTTGAATGATGATTTTTATCAAACTTGTATATTCAAGTTCAGTAATTTCACTTAAATAACAATTAATAGGTAATCATCATTGCCATTTAAGTGAAATTACTGAACTTAAATATACAAGCTTGATAAAAATCATCATTCTAGAAGAAAATTTCAAATGGCACTTAGAGGCTTTTGCATCTGAACTCTTCATATATATATCTATATATATATATATTAGATTATACATCTAAAAATGTAATTAGACATTATTTTTGATTATTAAAATGTAATTAAATCATTAAAATGTAATCCAAAAATATTTAATCAGAAAACACAAAACTCGATTGATTAGACATGTTTTTGGTTCATTAAAATGGAATCAGTCCGAGGGAAAGAGAGCGCTCACCTTCAAGGCCTTGTTTCCTTTGCTAGTGGTCGTCATGCCACGAGGAACGCCAGCCACGCCACGCAGATCTACAAAACACACACGCGTTAGTCGTGCAGCATGGGCATCCACAACATGTGACGTCCAGCGAGGGACCAGAGCTGTGTGTGTGTGTGTGTGAGATGCTTATGACGAGAAACAGAAAGCAAAACCGTTCTGAATGAAACGTGGAAGAAAACAAACTGGACTAGAGAAAGTGATCAGTGTGAACCCACGACTTCCTGTTTCTGACTTCCTGTGTGGTTGAGGCGGTTGGGAGCGTAATGTTCCACGACCCGCGAGACGAGGAGAGCACTGATGCAGGAGTGTGTTTCGGGTCCGAGGGCGAGAGAGGAGAACGGGATCACTTCCACAGAACCAACACTAATGAACGACAGTCAGACCCGTCAAACACTGATCTGACACCTGTCAATCACACAGCAGGAGAATCACAACACTAGCAAACGAGGAGATAGACACACACACTCATTCTCTCTCTCACACTCTCACACAAACACACACACACAAGCATGCACTCTCTCACACACACATGCTCACACACAAGCACTCTCTCTCACTCACACACTCTCTCTCACACACACACACTCTCACACGCACACACACACACACACAAACGTCTTCAATGACTCCCATTGAGGCGTTTGGAGACACTATGTGATGAAGGGTTGTCGTTGTTCCTGCCGCCCAGAGGCATCATGGGATACAGCGAGCGTGATTCTGCACATTCCTACACACACACACACACACACACACACACCAGTCCAGCTGATCCAGGATCAGACATGAACGTCACAGAAAATGTCAACCACATCTGACCTGAGGAGTGTGTGTGTATATCGCTGCTCGTTCACGACTCACGAGGGGCGTCAGTAATGAAGCAGAGAAAGAGTGTGAGGATCAAACACAATCTGCAACACACTCGACACACTCACACATCAACAGAGAAAACACACACACACACACGACACTTTACAAAAAAAAAAAAACATTACGTCAACAAACTCGTACACATCTCATCATTAGAAACTACTATCAACACACTCTCTCTCACACACAACACGACTCAAACACACAACACAACCCAAACACACAACGCAACTCAAACACACATTTCCTCCGTATGAAAAATCAGAAAGAATAATAATATCACTTTACAGGACATGTGATTGTGTTTCATGACCCTTTAGACATGTATTTAATGCTCGCTCTATCAATCAATTCACTTTTTTCCAATTTAAAAATCACATTTTAATTCAATTGTAGCTAATAAAATCATATCGAATGAACTGAATTAAAACTTTAACATTGTTGTGCCTTATGAAATACTTCTGCCATTTAAAATTCAGTTTTAATTCAATTCTAGTCATCGAAATCATATCAAATCAACTGAATTCATAAAACTTCAAAATGTAATCAATATTTGTACCTTATGAAATCGGTTTTAACTCCATTTTTCCAATAACATTTTTCTGGATTCAGTTTTAATTCACATCTAGTCATTCAAATTAAAGCAAAATCACTTATGCCACATGATTGTGTTTATTTTCTGAGCTGCACAACAGCAGAAACTAAAGCATTGTGTAAAAGCAGAACACATCGTTAAAGTCGTCAGTCGAAACAACAGCAAACCCCTCGTTCTGAAGGAGACCCGCATAAATTAGCCTTCGTTATTGAAGTAATTAGACTAAAAATAAATAAACCCTGTGCTGACCTGACTAAATGACTAGTTACCCATCCTGACCCATCCCTAATGTGTGTGTGTCTGTGTGTGTGTCTGGGATTTCCTGGAAGTTGATTTGGAGAGAATCCTTCTACCAGTGATGAGACAGACGGGCTCAGAGTGAGAGAGAGAGAGAGAGAGAGAGAGAGAGAGAGAGAGAGAGAGAGATAGTGGATCTTCTGACCCCGTCATGAATCTTGAAGTTATGAATAGAATCGCATAAAGTCACAACATCAGCAGGGGAAGCTAAACGACTCTCTCTCTCTCTCTCACACACACACACACACACACACACACACATACACACACACACACACACACACACAAACACACACACATTTACTTAGCTATCTAAATGAGGACATTCCAAAGACGTAATAGTGTTTATACTGTACAAACTGTATATGAAGAGTTCAGATGCAAAAGCCTCTAAATGCCATTTGAAATTTTCATCTTTAATGATGATTTTTATCAAGCTTGTATATTTATGTTCAGTGATTTCACTTAAATAACAATTAATAGGTAATTATCATTGCCATTTAAGTGAAATTACTGAACTTAAATATACAAGCTTGATAAAAATCATCATTAAAGAAGAAAATTTCAAATTGCATTTAGAGGCTTTTGCATATGAACTCTTCATATACTCTCCTCTTACACTAACTCTACCTATCACACACACACACACACACAAACCCTGAGAGAGTGTGTAGAGTGATCTCGCACTCATCATTAAAGAGCTTCAGATATTCTAGACATGGACGAAAGCAGCGTCTAAAATTAACAACGAACCATCGCTAATAAACGACTTCACATTGTTTCACTGAAGGATGAAAGAGAATTTCAGAATTTCAATTTCATTTCATCCATTTATTCCTATTTAATTTTTTATTAAATTTCAATTAAAATCAATTAAATTTGTCATAAAAAATAAATCATAAATCAAATCAATTGAGCTCATAAAAACTTTTCCCCGAATTTGAAATTACATTTTTGTCATAAAAAAATAAATCACATCAACTTTACTCAAAAAAAACAGTAACACTTTACAATAACACTGATTTCACAGGACACAGAGATTGATTCAAACGTTCTGGAATACATTTGAATGATTTGTGAGCACGGCTTTAAATACGTGTGTGTGTGTGTGTGTGTGTGTGTCTCAGACGGACGAAGGGCGTCTGAAGTTCCTCAGAGGACACACAGGTTAATATAACGACACACACACTCTGTTTAATATTCATCTGAGAGGAGAGGACACCCGCTGCTGGACGCACAAAACACATTAGCTCTGATAAAGGACTTACGCTGTCCTCTGAGTGTGTGTGTGTGTGTGTGTGTGTGTGGAGGGCTGCTGTTGCCGTGGTAATGAGGGATTCTTCCTCACTGACCCAAAGAACAAAAAAGACAGAGAAGTTTTCAGGATCAGATCACACACACACACACACACACACGCTGTCGGTCATCCCAATACTTTACAAACTGTAGTCATTCATTAAATCCCTTAAAACTCATCTTTGATCACCAAAATTACATTTAAATATTTTTTTCTTCTTCATGTCTTAAAATATTTTGAATGCAACTCGACACCCTCGCCTCATTTAGTATGCAAGGTTCTATGAATATGCGAATGAGCCCCGCCTCCACTCACTCACTCCATTGTTTGACGATCACACGTTGATCTGATTGGTTACAAGGTCGTTTGTGACGTCAGAAACACCAAAAGCGTGTTTTTGAGTTTTAAGGTGAAAATACTCAGCAATGCTGTCCACGTATTGAGTTTTACTAATATCAATATTGTTTTTAATGATAATTGCTGATGCCAAGTTGACAACCATGACTAATGTAAAAAAAAATATATATACAACATATGTTTTAAATCACTCATTTTTAAACCACGATACTTAGAAACTAGGGTTGTCAAACGATTAATCGCATCCAAAATAAAAGTTTGTGTTTACATAATATATGTGGGGGCACTGTGTATAATTATTTTGTATATATTATGAATACACACATGCATGTATATTTAAGAAAAAATTTTATTTATATATTAAATATTGATATTTATTTATAATGTAAATAATCTATATACATGAAAATATTACATGCATGTGTGTGTATTTATATATATATAAAATAATTATACACAGTGCCCCCACATATATTATGTAAACACAAACTTTTATTTTGGATGCGATTAATTGTTTCATAGCCCTATTAGAAACGCATGCAAATTCTAAGCAAAAATCTCTAAAATAATCTCTACCGGTCTATCGCCCACCCATAATGCCGTGCAGTTTCAGACAAACTTCAGTCAAAAACCACCACAGATGCAGAACTGGTGAGAGAGAGGAGGGATGCAGAAAGGCAGATGTGGAGCGGGCGAGTGATGCAGGGGTTGCTGGGATCTCTCGTCAGAACTGCCTCCTCGACACATTAGTGGAGCTTAGAGGAGGACGCTGGGATTGGGGTCGAAAACGCCTGAACTCAGCAGCCGGCGCACGCAAACCTGTGATCACACACACACTCCTGCAGCGAGAGCGCCAGAACACCAAACATACACACACACACACACACCAGTGGCGCTGTAATGCTGATGATGACATCAAGACTTTCAAATCTCTCATTACATTTCACTGCGGTTCTTTACATTTATTCAGCAAAATAAACAAGTTATTAGACTGATTTATTATTGTTGATTTATCTGATTTCATTAAACATGTTGAATCTATTCTGTTGGCTGAAACGAAAAATAAGTATATTTGTTAAAGGAAGCATTTCAATGGAAATTGTTTCATGAAATCTAATTAAACTAAACAAGCATTATAAAACTGTCAATAAATAATCAAATTAAAATATTTATATATATATATATATATATATATATACACGCATACACACAATTATTATATTTTCCATTAAATACAATAAGAAACACAAAGCAAATAAATAGGTTTCGCTTACAATAAGCTCCTATAAAGTTATTATCATTAGTAAATGCATTAACGAACAATGAGCAATGCTTTTGTTATAGTACTTATTATCAGCTCAGGTCAGATATTTTAAAAATGTATTAAGAAATGTTAAAATGAACATTAAGTAAGTGCTTTAGAACTATTTATAATTGTTAGTTCATGTTGACTGATGTTTTTAAATAAATGTAAACATGTTACCTAAAAATCAATCATTAAAAGTGTAAAAAACTATGGAAAATATATGTGTGTGTGTGTGTGTGTGTGTGTACACGATGGTTGGTGAGAAACTGGGTCTCCGTCTCGACCTACTTCTGTGTGAAGGTTGATGTTAACGTTCGGGTCTGGAACGCCATGATTGTCTGCGGGTGTGAGGGTGTGTGTGTGTGTGTGTGTCACATGATCGACGCACCAGTCTGAGATTCAAGGAAACAGATTTACAGGTGAGTAAAGGTGTGTGTGTGTGTGTGTGTGTGTGTGTGTGTGGGGCCTTTCCCCGAAGTTCATCCAGTTTTAGAATCGTTAATCCTGTGTAAACGCTCTTGTGCAACACGGAAAGTGTTTTGATGAATACACACGCTCACACACACACACACACCCCTACCCATAAACCAACATGTGCATAACACTAGATGTAAATAAAACACGCTCTGTTAGGGATGGGCAACGATTAATCGCGATTAATCGCATCCAAAATAAAAGTTTGTGTTTACATTGTGTGTGTGTATTGTGTATAATTAATTTGTATATATAAATACCCACACATGCATGTATATATTTAAGAAAAATGTGTTATTAATATATCAAATATTTATATTTATATATAATATTAATTGTGAATAAATATATATAAAATATATACATGCACATATTTCTTAAATATATACATGCATGTGTGGGTATTTATATATACAAATTAATTATACACAATACACAAACATATATTATGTAAACACAAACTTTTATTTTGGATGCGATTAATCGCGATTAATTGTTGCCCATCCCTATTTATAACCCTGTTTTATTAATAAAGACCAGGAAAATGTCTTCACTAATCGGTCGTGATAATATTTCACTATATACATTTTGGCCCTCACACGTTTAGCACACCAGAAGCGCTCGACCAATCACAACACACTGATCCAGCCGACCAATCAGAGCACAGTGTGCTTTTTAGGAGGCGGGGCTTCACAGAGACAGGAAGTAAACAGAGCGTTACTGACAGACTGGGAAGACGACACTTGCCAAATTATTAAAAAAGTGAACAAAGACAGAATTTTATACTTATTGTTATGAAAAATATTAAACCTTTTCGAATCACTGTTTCGATGTTTCGATCGTATTAAAATCAAATAAATCAATCAAAGTCGACTCACTATCAGCACAACACAAACTCTACAGAGGAAACAGACAAAAATAAAAAAGTGTCTGAGTTCTTCCTTTCCAGTAAACATCAGAAGACATCTCGTGTCCTTGAGGCGGAAACATCAGATCCGGGAGTCTTGAGTGACACACACACACACACACACACACACACACACAGATAAAGAAACTACAAGAGGCTGCGAGTAAAAGCATCAGCGACAGGAAAACTCAAAGGTGCAATTAGACGAGTGAAAGACGAGAGAGTGATGGCGCTGGAGGAGAGAAACACTTCCCCGTCTCAGGTAGTGTGTGTGTGTGTGTGTGTGTGTGTGTGTGTGTGTGTGTGAGAAATCTCCTCAGCGCAGCAGAAAAACTGCTCCGTCAGGAAGGCCTGTTTTTTATAGTAAGGGCTTTTTCCAGCAGAGAGACTTGTGGGTTAATTTAGTTCTCTGAGGCACACGTAGATAAGTTAACGAAATCTTATTCCCCTCCTGCTCTGTCGCAGGTCAGCACACACACACACACACACACACACACACACACACACACACACACACAGTGAAGAAAGAGAGAGTGTTTGTTGAAATCCAGCGGGTCTCTATGTAGAATCGGCCCTAGAAATCATGCATGTGACGGTCACTTCTTTTCCAACAACTTTCTATCTCTCTCTTACACACACACACACACACACTCACACACACACACGCTAACACACACAATCTCACACAGACAATCTCTCTCTCACACACACACACACACTGACTCTCACACTGACAATCTTTCACACACAATCTCTCTCTAACACACACACATTCTAACACGCACTCAATCTCACACAGACAATCTCTCTCTCACACACACACACACACACACACACACACACACACTCTCTCACACAAACTGTAACATGCACTCAATCTCACACAGACAATCTCTCTCACACACACACACACACACACACACTCTCTCACAGACACTCTCACACACAGACACTCACACTCTTTCACACACCCACTCACGTGCACACACACACAAAATCTCACACAAAATCTCTCACACTCTCTCAAACACTTACACACTCATTCTCACACTCACACACACACTCTCACACACACAAACACACACACACACACACACAGACAATCTCTCACACACATACTCTCTCACACACACTCACTCTCACACACACATACTCTCTCACACACACATACTCTCTCACACACACTCACTCTCACACACACATACTCTCACACACATACTCTCACACACACATACTCTCACTCTCAATCTCACACACACACACACACACACACACACACACACTCTCACACACACATACTCTCTCACACACACTCACTCTCACACACACATACTCTCACACACATACTCTCTCACACACACTCACACACATACTCTCTCACACACACTCACTCTCACACACACATACTCTCACACACATACTCTCACACACACATACTCTCACACACATACTCTCTCACACACACACACACACACACACTCTCACACAAGTAATCATGCATGTGACTCTCGCATTCACACAAGCAGCGGAGAGTCATGATGAACCACAGACGGATACTCGTTCACACACTGGGAGTTAGTGTGTGTGTGTGTGTGTGTGTGTGTGTGCTATAACAGTAAGCCAGACACTACAGCTCCTTCATGGAGGGAAGCAGAGGAGAATATGGAGAACCCTTTTTTAAATCTGGACCCTGAGCAAAACATCATGTCATTGATGGGGATTTCTAAGCCTGTATGTGATGCCAGTAGGTGGCGCTAGACAGATCGAGTTTCACAACGACTCGTTTCGTCCACATTAATGAGCATCAAGGATTGTGTGTGTGTAAAGACACATCAGTGTGTGATGATGATGATGACGATTAATACACTCACACACATTTAAACACCTAAAGCAGGAGACACACCCCGGAAAGGTAGATCTCACTCCTCCTCCTCCTCCTCCTCCTCCTCTCCTGTCTGGATCGCACTGCTTCTGCCGTGCGGAGATTGCAAGAGCGAGCAACACTTCAACACTGCGGGTAAAAGCTGCAGCCGGGATGATGCAACGGGAAGACATCGAGCGCCATCGAGTCCACCACACATCATGAATATCCACTTCACTGCGGCACCATGGGTTTCCAAGAAAACTTTCCGAGCTTTGATGATTATCCTTCAAAACTTTATTTGTAAAATCCATCCTCACAGCATCTGGGAGAGACTAAACGCTGATCTGAAGTGTGTGTTCATCACATCGTTTGACCAGTAAATCAACCAAATAACAACATCAGAGACCCGGATCACTAAACCAGTCTCAAAATGATCACTTTCTCTTTAATGCTAAAAATCATTAGGATATTAAGTAGTAAAGATCACGTTCCAGGATGATATTTTTGTAAATTTCCCACTGTAAATATATAAAACATCTATTTTTGTGAGTGAATGCTGCACAATCGGCAACATAAATGCACAACTTCACAGGCGATTCCTCAATGTTTCCATTGTTTTGCATCTTTGCAAATTTTCAATAGTCAGATCTCGGCCAAATATTGTCCTATCAAACCATATATCAATGGAAAGCTTATTTATTCAACTTTCAGTGATGTATAAATCTCAATTTAAAAAAAAAAGACCCATGTGACTGTTTTTGTGGTCCAGGGTCACATATTTGAGTGCATCTAAACTTTTCACACCAATCAATCTAATAAAATAAAAAACAGCCCAATTAAGATCCATTATAAAACTGATAAAGCGCACACACACACACGAGGACAATCTTGACCGGGGAATGGACCACTAAACAACTATAACAACCCTTTATAACAGCTTTGCATCGTGACACACACACACACACCTCATATTTTCATGTAAATGCATCAAGAGAACATCTTATGTTCTCTTCATCTAATGTAATGTTCAGATTACACAATTTTTGTCGGATTTTGGCACGATCCGTTTGACGTAGGGTGTCGTGGGGATTCGTAAACGACAACGGGCATCGGGACGCAAGATTCGATCGTATCATCTCGTATAGTGTGTCATAGGCGCGACAACCTACGTCGCATCTGCGATGCTTCACGACATCACGACAAAAAGACTAGCATGTTTAATTTTTTTAACGGCCGTCCACGACGGTTCCGTCACATGTATGAGGTTGACCAATAGGAGCACAGAAGCTCTTCCGTACACAACTTTCAAAAAATGGTGTTAAAACTAAAAGTAAAAATATAAAAGAAAACAAAATTTTACATCAAGTTCTCTTTGGAGGATTGACAGCCCATACTGTCCTCTTCCAGCAATCCAGGAACGTGTCCATTGTCTTTCTTTTTTTTACTTTTTTTCTGAATACAACACTCACCACTTCATCCATTGTTTGTTTACGGAAGTCACTCGCTACTAGTTTCGCCTTCTTGATGACATCACACGCGCCGTTAAAGACGACACGTGATGACTGTCAGGAAGCAACATGTGTCTTGTCCACGACACGACTGGATTTTAGGAGTAAAAATGGCGTAATCTGACACAGTGACTATCGTAACAGACAAAAAAATCGTGTAATCTGAACCAGGCATAAGAAAACGCCTCATTACACACAGGACCGACAGATTTACAACGTTTTTTTTTTCCAATTTTGAATCCACATATGCACTGATTCACAGTCGTACCTCTCAACCCCAGACTTTCTTCTATCCACTTACTGTCCAATATTGAATATTTTTCATAATCTACCTCACCGTTGCTATTTTTACTGCTATTTCATTATTCTATGTTGTTATGTCTTTTCATGTTGGCACTGGAAAAGAACTTGCTTTTAATCTAATTTTACATGTTTAAAAGGGCATTTCATTAAATTTGCGTTCTATTTTAATCCCAGTCGATCTTATAAAAATAAAAATAAAAACAAACAGCCCAATCCAAATCCATCATACACACACATAAACAGCATAATGTGCATAAAGGAGGATGCTCAGGTTAAGAGATCCACCGACACACACATCCACAGGCTTTAAACAACCAGTCTGCCTCTTCATAACAAGCAATGTGTGTGTGTGCTTGTGTTCCCGATCTCCAGTGCTCGGACTGCAGTGGTGTGTGTGTGTGTGTGTGTGTGTAATTCCCGAGGTATCTCTCTTTAAAACTATGCCACTGTTCTGAGGCGCTGCGTTACTATACTTGAGCTGTATCTTACAGCGGATTTCATCATCGCTCAAAGAGGCCATGAAAAAAAATAGACTCCATTGATCTACACACACACACACACACACACACACACCCCTCCTTCAAAACACACACTTTTGCCTCTGCTTTTTTTAACATTAACTCAGTAAAAACTTAGTTTTTCCTGCGTGGCAGAGCATGAAGATGCACACTGACCTCAAATAACCTTCATCTCTGTCTGTGCATGACCGCTATCACACACACACACACACACAGCAGTGGGTTAATGATCATTGAGTGAGTAAGTGTGTGTGTTTACTCTTTACAGCACCTGTGATGCAACACACACACACACACACACACAGCTCAACATCTTTCCTGGAGTTTCATCACACAAACACGTCAAGGCTAATGTGTGTGAATTCATTCAGCAAAAACACACATCAAACAACTGTTGCTGCTGTGTGTGTGTGTGTCACCGATTTCCCCTCAGAAGGTAATAAATCTCAGACTCATCTCCTGCACTGAATACTGAACAATGTTTATTTGTCCTCATAAGCCTGAGCGAGAGATATTTATTAAACAGAAGAACAGAGAGAGAGAGAGAGAGAGAGAGAGAGAGAGAGAGAGAGAGAGAGAGAGAGAGAGAGAGAGAGAGAGTGTTTCTGAAGGACACCTGTCCTCCAGCACAGACAGAGACACACACACACTCATCACTCACACTGACAACTTCCTGTTAAAAATATCCTTCTGTAATAAATTAAGATGTTTGGACAAAATAGGACAAATTCAGACCAGCTGCACTTCCTGTTGAGCAAACAAGCCGAGAATCTAAAAAAAGAAATGTATATTCAAAATTTAATACATTTTTACAAGTTTAATATTCTTTTAAAAACCATAGAATTTTATATATATATATATATATATATATATATGTGTGTGTGTGTGTGTGTGTATTTCATACAATAACAGTAATCAAAACTGTAGTTAAAAATTGTTTTTTCATTATTATTACATATACATTCATTTTCCCTTCTAATTATATTTACTAAATGTATTATTATTATAGAATATATACACACACACACATACCAGAAAAATCCATTCAAAAATATTGTTGTGAAGTTAAAAAAAATGTTTATGTATTATATTTCTTTACTTGACGATTATGTGTCCTTATTACAGTAATGTTCACAGCATATCTCAGTGTGGACAGGTCAACAGCTGTCGTCGAGTGTGTTCACTCACACACTTTTCTACACTGGAAACAATAGAGATATATAAGCTATATAAATATAAAGAGTCTAACAGAAGAGGTTGTGTGTTTAGAGAGACTGATGCAATCAAACAGACACAAATGGGGTGGATATGAACATTGTCCTCCAACACACACACACACATCGCTCTGAACAAAAGAGGAAGACTATTTTCTGCTGGGGGAAGAAAGAAAAGGGAAAAAGCAGAAAAACTACCTGTGAGTGTAAAAAAAAAAAGAGGAAGAACAGAAACTGCGATCTGTTGCAAAACACTGTGAATGCAAACATCACATTTCTTCTGCTGATGCAAGTCTTGCATTTTTAAAAAGTTGCAAGTTCAGCAATCAGCCGTTCTCTCGTTCATCACACCGTTTTACACCTTTATTTAAGACTAACCCGAAGCAAACATCATCCTCATCATCATCATCAGCGTCTCACACACACACACACACACACACCGTCTGTTCTTCAGTCGTCTCAGCACTTTCACAGAATATAAAGACAAACTCTCGTGTTCTCGTGCTCTCGCCCATCAGCAGATCCACTCGTCTCCTGATCACATTACAGCAACACACACACACACACACACACACATCACCATTACTGGAGTCGTTACTGGGAGATTTCCGGTTAATGATGTAAACAGCCTCTTAAAAGCGCCTAAATGGATTTGCATAGTTACAAAGATCTCACTGACCAAAGAAGAAACTACACCACTGATGTAGATATCTTAAATTAATATGCAAATACTTACTAGCACTTGTATGAATATGATAATCATACGACAGCAGTTTTGACATGTTTACTGTCATGCATTTGGCAGATACAGTTACACTTTATTTTAAGGTGTCTGTGTTAAAGTGTAATTATGCGTAATATATATTAACTACGTGAACTTTAGTTGCATGTAATTATGCATAATTTATAGTTATCATTATAGTGCATAAAATATGTAACAATGACACTGAAAAATAAAGGGTTACACTTCATTTTAAGGTGTCATGTTACAGTGTAATTATATATTTAAGTACTGAGTAATATTAATAATAGTAAAGTAAAGTGTTAGTGTATGTTGTATCGGTTCATGCATTGCATCGGGAATCAAACCCATGATCTATTTGTTTGTTTGTTTGTAATTTAACGCCAGCTAATATTTTCATAAACAGATTTAATAGCGAAATATAAAAGGTAAAAAACTAAAACGCTTCTTCCATGAACAATCAAAAAACTAAATCAGACCTCTTTTTATTCAAAATCTCAATAAGGTCAGGAAAGAAATGCTGCTGATTCGGAACAAAAATGCTGAGCATCGTGTAATCATAATACAGCCATGAAAGCGGATTTACAAACAAAATGTACAAGAACAAACACTCTGTAACGCAAATACACAAGAACAAGCAGCAGATATGCGTGTATCCTAGCATATCCTAATATTATATTATGATAAATGTGCTGAACATGCATTAAAAACACGCATGCTATATTGATATATTGCTGTAAAACGAATGTAAAAGCACCTGATAAAGCCATCAATCAAACGCGCGGTGGTGTTATTGATGCACGCGCTCTCCGTGCCTCGAAAGCTATAGCCGGTTCCGCGCGCTCCGGTGTGCCGTGTTGCCATGACGCCCCGGTGCCCGGGCTCACGTCAAACAAATACCAGCGATTGATGAATCAGCATCTTCTTCACCCGCTCAGATGCCCATTAATAACGCTGATATGATGATTCTCTGATTTGAAATCACGCTGATGTGATGATTCCGGGCGCGCGCGTCGGGTAACGGAATTCAACAAATGCTCCACAAAACTAGTTTCCTCACACAGCATTAAACAGGGAATTAAACCCCATGCAGAGATAAACAAAGATAACAGCCTATATTCTTTGAAGAATCATTCATATCTATCATATATTTTTTTAAAGTCCCATGGTACTTACTTTCTATTTACGTGTTAAATGTGTTTTATTTTCTCAGCAAATAGAACTTTCAAAATGTATGTTCCCATAATGTTTAAAAAAGAGGAAAGGCAATATTCCCGCGTTTTCTCACGGTTTTAACACCTTTATTTAAAAAAAAAAACGTTTTTAACGACATTCAGAAATGCCGTTTTCATGACTTAACGGAATCATTAGCAAAACGTCCTTAGATCATATTTTTCTTTTCTCTGTTCTCAAACCCTAGTGTGTTCCCTACCTAGGGCTTGTAAACACGTTGGAACGGCTCGAAACGAGACAGATACCCGTCAAATAATGTAAATGGACGAGTAAAATACGACACCTGAATCAGTAGCATACAACAAAAGTACTCCGGTATTAACACCTGATACCATAGTACCTCCACAGTACTTTTACTAAGGGTGTGTAAACCTGTGGAAATAATTCACTCATCTCGCGTAAAATAGACAAAAAAACGTGAAAGAGAGAGAATAACGCACCTCGAACCCGGACGATCGTGTCCAGCGCAGACGCTTCTGATGAACCAGCAGGTTCCGATTATTCAGATCCAGATCCGCGAGTGTGTTGCTGTGTAACCTCTGCCTGACACACACACACACACACACACACACTCTCTCTCTCTCTCTCTCTAAATATAACACACGCCGAATCCCGCTGATTTCGGCAAATGTTTCAAATCGAAAGCGACGATCTGAACCGATCAGAGCCGGTGATTGATCACAGATTAGGGTGTGAGAGTGTGCATCGATGAGCCCTTTGTCTGGTCGCTGTCATCATGGCTATGTATGTGTGTGTCGGGTTTTAAGCGGAATGACCCGATCGTGATGATTCAGCACGGCGAGCCCTTTAAAACGCGCGTCCCGCTCAACGCGCGCGGCGGGGTCACGTGACGCGCACACATATGAGCATATGAACACCGATAGTAAATAATACACATATTAATAAATTTTTGTAATATTCACACTGTTTTATTATTCACCATTGCTGGAATAGCTAAATACATAGGGTCATTATATGTAGTTAAATATAACGGGGAATTATATATTCATAACAAGCCTATAAATAGTTCTCCTTATCACCAGTAGTTTAGTAATGTGTGATTTTATTTAAAAAAGTTGTTTTTGGTGATATCCTTTCTTATTATATTTTTTACAATTAATTTGTGAACAATTTAGGTTATTAATTACATATTCAAATTATTTATGAATTACATATTCATAACTATTATTTGGAAAGTAGTAAAGATAACATCCTCTTAGAATTAATGCATGATACTGCGATGCTGCAAAAAAAGCAAAGCACAGCATATTTAAAACGTTTAAAAATACAAAATGCATAACCTTTATTCTATTCCCTTGGCATTGACCATGTAATTTTTCAATTAAATAATTGGAATTCATAATAAATACTTACAGAATGAATAATTTAATAATACTGCTTATTTTCTCTTTTTGGTGTCATTATTATGAATGTTCTTTATTTAATTCCTTATTGTATATTTATAAATGGTTCATGTTCTGCACTAAAAAAAGAAACTGACATACACACTCACTCGCACGAGCGCGCGCGCACACACACGGTGTCGTGCACACTCAGCAAAACAGGTCTGAGCTGAGCGACTCTCTCGTCCCCGTTATAAACACATTTAACCTCGACACGCTTACCGAACGCGTCCGGGAACGTCTCGAGCTGCAGATTACGGTGTCCGGTGGAAACGGAGAGCATCCAGCGGGAGTTTCTCGCGGTTGTCGGCGAATTTGTGACCGTGTTGATCCTCTTTCTCTCGCGCTGGAACCAGACGTCATATGATTCGGCTTGGTCACGTGGTTTCATTCATGAAGGACCTACGCAACGGCAGCGCGACTCTTAAAGGAACACGCGCGTGCTGAGCGCTCACAAACAGTAGCATAAATGTCTACTACTGTGTTTTAATAAATCAAAAAAATAAATAAAACACAATAAAGATCAATAAACACAACATCTTTAGAAAGAGAACTGAGCATTTTGAACACAAAGCACAACTGAGGACTGATGCACTGCGTCCGAAATTGCGTGTCTGAGCAGGTAATTATACATTAAAAATTATGTTGTATAAACTATAAATATAGTATAAATATATATTTATAGTATAAACTATAAATATAGTATGAATGAAATTCGGAGGTAGTATATCCGCCATGTTGCCACTATCACGTGATCCACCGCGTCAGTTGCGTCGCTTCACTTACATTCATAAATACTTTCCATAATGTTAATGTGATGATGTGAATATGTAAAACCTCATGTTCTTATGGCATTGAATTAATAAAAATTAAAAAAAACTTCCCATGGCTTCATAGGATAGTAAATTGTTTATCGAATGCACACTTCAGAATCTTGCCGGAAGCACACTGTAAAATAATATAAATTAAGTTTAATCAACTTGGATGTTTAAGTCATTTCAACTTAAATTACAGAAAAGTGACTTTAAAAAACGAATGGAATCTTGTATAACTCATAAAAAAGTAGAAAATTGTTTAACTTATTTTGATAAGTTAAAGCAATGTAAAGTTAAAGCATATGTTGTCGTCATATTTTTACAGTGTCATCTGGGTACTTTCGCCTATACTATGTTTAAATGTTAAACTCAGGTGAAGCTGCATTGTCTCCCGTCAGAACCGTTCACATTGGAGGAAGCTGATGTGATGAATCACTGTGGTTTAGAAGATCCGTCAGAACCAGAGCCCGTCTTCCTCTTTCTCTCTGCATTCACCAGCTGTACAGCAATGATAAAACATATCTATTCAAACACACACTTCTCTGTTCACACTCCTTCCTCTTTTCAGAGAATATCAGTGCTGCGGAAGCCAAAGACAGAAATAAGGAGCTGAAATGCATCTGCAACGCGTAAGGTGGTTTTGAGCAAATATCAGGATGGATTTGTGGTATAATGGACACTTCATACAGCTCTCAGCAAAAACTGCTCAGATATTGATGACGAGTGTTGATTCTGCAGCTGTGCGTAATCAAACAAGGCCACTCAGAAATAGCCCAATGACCATATCCCAAATATCAAAACTTAAAAAAAATATACCATTTCCATAAATAAATTACAAGTTTAATGTAGTAGGGATGCACCGAGTTTGGCCGATACTGATAACCGATATTTATTTATTCTTGAAAGCTGATAACCGATATATCGGTTCAGATAAAATAACAAATAGTAGCAAAGCACAGATATAATAGCATATCTGAAACTTTTTAAATACAAAATACATAACAGACATATTTTATGTGGTAAGGATGCACTGATATGAAAAGGTCAATACTGATAACCGATATTTTTTAAGATTGAAAGCCGATAACCAATATGTTGGCAGATAAATCTAAATCAAAATTTTTTTTAATAATTTTTGAGAGCCTGATTACAAAAACAAAATCTCATCATTAAAAGCCACGTCCCAAGCACAAAATTATAATGTTTAAATTATAATTTTATGTAGCCGATATGACAGATAGCACTTGACTATTTTTTTACTTTTTTGAAGTGATACTAATTTTTCAAGCAATTCAAAAGCATCAATGTTGAACAGAGCGCATCGGAAGTGTCTCAGCTGAAGCAAATAATACATTATTAATCAAGCTTTAATATTTTGGCCAAATTTTATTATCGGGCCGATAATGATTACATTAAAATTTTACATATATCTGCCGATACTATTATAATGTTACGCAAAATGAAAGCTTTTATCGTAGTGATCACAAAACTTAACATCTACAGCTGTTTAATCATTGGTAGGATATGACATATTTAAATGGTGTACAAGCATTTCAGTCAAATACAATTTATGCAATATGTCAAACTTTGAACCCACGCGTGGATAAACCCAGCAGTTTAAAAGCAGACCGATTCCAAGGGAAAACCACAGATTTGGCAACCCTGGTGTCCGTTACATCAGATTATGAAATCACTGTTTTACGCACCAAAAAAAAAGTTGCAGATATTCATCGTGATAATTTTGCATGAGGAGCAGACCATGATGCCATTCTATTATTATTCCATTCTATTCAATATTTGACTAATATTTAATAAAAATATGTTTTAAGAAAGTTCTGATAAAAATCAAATCTAACATAAAAGTTTGTAACTATATGTGTGTGTGTATATATATATATATATATACACACACGTGTGTGTGTGCAGTATATATATATATATATATATATATATATATATATATACACATATACACACACGTATGCAAACGCACACACACTGTAAATATATATATATATATATATATATATTACGGATGCACGATATATCGGCCGCTATAATGTTATCGGTATCAGAATTTGACCGAAATATTAAAGCCGATAAATAATGTATTATTTCCTTCAGCTGAGACACTTCAGATGAGCACTGTTCAACATAATGGATTTGAATTGCTTGAAATATGATTGGAATCACTTCAAAACAGGAAAATATCGGCTACATAAAAAAATTATAACTTGAACATTATAATGGTCTGTTTGGAATGTGGATTTTAATGATGAGACTTTTTTTTTTAATCAGGCTCTCAAAAAGGATGTAAAAATTTGGATTTAGATTCATCGGCCAATATATCGGTTATAGGCTTTCAAATATAAAGAATTATCGGTATCGGCCAAAATGTTAATATCGGTGCATCTATGAACATTTTGGCCGATACCGATAATTCTTAATATTTATATTTATATTTCTTTATATATATATATATACACTCTCTCTCTCTATATATATATATATATATATATATATATATATATACACACACTCTATATATATATATGAAGAGTTCAGATGCAAAAGCCTCTAAGTGCCATTTCAAATTTTCTTCTAAAATGACCATTTTTATCAAGCTTGTATATTTAAGTTCAGTAATTTCACATAAATGGCAATGATAATTACCTATTAATTGTTATTTAAGTGAAATTACTGAACTTAAATATACAAGCTTGATAAAAATCATCATTAAAGAAGAAAATTTCAAATGGCACTTAGAGGCTTTTGCATCTGAACTCTTCATATATATATATATATATATATATATATATATACACTCTATATGTATGTTAGATGCGATTAATCGTGATTAATAAATTTGCCAGCAGTAATATTAAGTTATGAACTTTTTCTGAATGTTCTCTTAACATCTGTCCATTTTATCATTTTGCAAACATTATGGGAACGTTACTTTTGATTGCACTTTGAGAGAACCTCCCCGGAACGCTCTGAGATCATTCCCTGTTAGTTGGGACAGCCGACACACACGAGAATAAATTAAGATTTGTTTTTCAACATTTAGATGAACTCTCCTTTTTATGCATGAGAAGAAAAATAATCCCAAGTAGTTCAAAATCAGGCAAAAGCTCTTTTGAAGAAACATGTTTGGCGAGACGAGCAACTGAAGAATGGTGGAAATGACTGATTGTGTTTGTGGAACATCATCAGAAAAATGATGAACAGTGTGTGAAGCGCTCCTGCGTGTTTCCAGAGGAATAACAGGAGCGTAAGATTCGTTTGACTTATCAGCGTTCGAGAGCGCAGGGCCAGCCGAGGAACGACCTCTGCAATAAAAGGAGGATTATCGAACTCTTTAGCGCCTCCTCGACTTCCAATCAGAGACACAAATAAACAGCGGCCCTCAGAACACACACAACACAAGAGCAGCGTCCTTAATCACACACCGAACGCTGGAACTAATCCCGCCGCCGACGTAAAGGCATAATAGCACTCACTTCAAGAGGTTCAGCAGCAGAAATTAACTCTTGCTCTGAAACTTTCCGAAAATGAAAACGCTTGTGTTGTAATTTAAGGAAGTGTATCGGGAATCGGCTCGGGTCAGACTTGAACAGAATGTGCGTTAAGAGCCAGCTTTCATGAGGACGTCGACTCGTGTGATTTGATCAAACATATTACAATGCAGAAAAACACAATCATGGAGCGCTTTATAACAAATGCCATTATAGCTGAGCACGAGGAACGTAAAGCTTTCCTTATTCAGTCTTTAATAATGCACAAAAAACATTTAAACGTTTTTTAAATGTTACATCTCGTTTTAGAATGTTCACACAATGTAACGTTCTATGATGTTTGCAGAACGATACAATGGAATGTTCATAATAATTGTTACATGATGAACATATAAATGTTCTGGTGGCTCTGCTCCTGTTTTCCTCTGTTCTGGGGTCTCGCCAGCGTGAACTTTGACCTGCAGGTCAGAGCGGATCAGAAGTAAAACAGGCGTGTCTTCACACACTCGTCTACGTGCAGCTGAGCGGAGGAACATCTACAACATTCTGCTCTAGAAATAGCCGAGCCTCCAGCGGAGACTGGAAACGTTCCCAAACACACACTCACACTCTTACACACACACTCACTCATTCTCTCAGACAGACTCACACACGCACTCACTCTCGCACTATCACTGTCACACACTCACTTTCGCACACACACATTCACTCTTACACACCCACTCAGACAGACACACACACACTCACTCACTATCACTCTCACACACACACAGTCTCACTCAGACAGACACACACTCACTTTCACACAAACACACACACACACTTATTCTCTCAGACAGACTCACACACTCACTCTCGCACTATCACTCTAACACAGACTCTCGCACACACACACATTCACTCTCACACACTCACTCTCACACACACACACACACACACACACACACACTCAGACACACACACACACACTCACAGTATCACTCTCACACACACACACACACTCTCACTCACTCAGACACACACACACTCACACAGTATCACTCTCTCTCACTCACACACACACACACACTCTCACTCACTCAGACACACACACACTCACAGTATCACTCTCACACACACACACACACTCTCACTCACTCTTAAGTCACCAGTGGCGACTACTGGATCATCTCGCACAGAGTTCCCGAAGGCGATTCTTATTTAAATGTAAGCAATATTTATTGCATCAGAAACACACAACGGACAGACGGAAAGACGTTTCACGCACGACAGTCGCTTATAAAACACTTTGGCTGTTTGACATCCATTATTTTCGCCAACGTTTCAAAATGAACAAAGAAATAAAATAGTACTTGGGCATCGAGATCTGCAATAAATCCCCATGAAGTGTTCAAGAAAGAGGTAACAAAGTCAGTCTGTGACATCACTTCCTGTTAACAGATCTGAAGGTTTGTGTGCAAATGATGGTAAAGTGACTTGATATAAAACCTGTTTTACTTCCTTTAGAAATAGAGCAAAAAAAATACTCTGTAATGACATGTACTAGTGTGACATCATGATGCGCTTCAGCTTCAGTCTGAGTGAGTGTGTGTGTGTGTGTGAGTGTGTGTGGACGGATGCCATTATCTTGTATCGTCCCGTGAGAGATGAGTCCGCCATGTTCAGTTCTTCTTTCCGCTCCGGCTGTTGAACAGGTTCACTCTGCTCTTGGTTCCCACAGACGTGGACGAGACGCCCGGCTGTTGCAGGACTTTATCCAGCGTCGTCTTCTTGATGGCGGCCGGCGAGATCTTCTCCTGATCCGCCAGAAACTGCAGCTCTCTGACAGCAGGAACATCTCATTAATATTCATGTTGTTTTCAGGCTCTACTAGAACTTGAATGTTGATTATTTTCCTCATATTCTCCATAGAGTGCCGAAGTGATGATGTCACTTTGTAGGACAACTGGGAAGTTAGCGGCGCATGGGTTCCCTAGCATTTCCCCCATAGACTTTTGGAAAATAGCAAAAAATAAGATGTGTGTTCAACAAAGAGTTGAGACCCTTAATATTATAAATAAATAATATTTATTTATTTATTTACTGTATTTTATTTTTATTATGATGATTTTTTTTTATTCTAAACTGTTTTAATTATTCTGATTACTTTGGATTATTTTAATTTCTTCTATGTAAAGCACTTTGAATTGCCACGGTGTATGAAATGTGCTATATAAATAAACTTGCCTTGCCTACACGTTTTGTCAAAAAAAGCCTTTATAAAGTTAAAAAAAAAAACACAAGCAGGTTATAACTGGTGTGTTTTATGTCATAGATCAAAAGGTGAAAATATCTAGAGGGTTTGTTCACCACAGACCTTATTTCAAGCGATTTAGCAAAAACCCGTTCAAAAATCACACAGACTTTAGAGCAAGGGAACCGTAGTGCTAAAATGCTAACTCACTTCCGCGTCCTCTCTTCCCAGTCTGTCGATAACGCTCTGTTTACTTCCTGTATCTATGAAGCCCCTCCTTCTGAAAAGCACACTGTGCTCAGATTGGTCGGCTGGAGCAGTGTGTTGTGATTGGTCGAGCGCTTCGAGTGTGTTTGGGAAATGTCCCGCCCTTTCCATAACCGTCAGTTTCAACCAGACTAAAAAACTATGGACGTAGTGAGCGTGAAGTCACCAGTAGTGTTTTTGAAGCCCAATGTGGGCGGAGCCGGCCGTCGCCATATTGGCAGCGTGTCGCTCCTGGATAAATGAAAATGTGCTTAGCTGAGGTGACGTGATGCTAACATAAGCAGACAACCAGCTAGTAGTGACATCAGTGACAATCCACCTGTCACTCAAGTGGCCACGCCCTTAATTATGCAGACGAATCGGGCTGGTACTAATACGGAGCGTGTGTAAGCTCTCACCGGGTTCGGATGCAGGACGCCTCCACGGCGTTGATGAGGAGACTCCGGAAGCCTCCGCTCTCCAGGAAGTGCAGTGCGTGGATGGTGGCGCCCCCTGGTGAGCACACGTTATCCTTCAGCTGCCCCGGGTGCTGCTCCGAGTCCAGCAGCATTTTAGCAGCACCCTGTAAATTAGTCAACATTATTCAAAATTCAACCCAGAATTTGGGGGCAAATTAATTTGATTAAATTTCGTTTTTTGTTAAAATATTTGATTAGGTACATTGTTGTTAAAATGTATAAGTTTCATGATTGCACTTCATTAGACATGATTTTTAATTAGTAGAATTTAGTTTAACATTTAAAACACAATCCAGAGAAGAAATAAATTCAGGATTTTTTTTTTTTACTGATTTCATTGAGGTTAAAATTTAATTAATGGTTGTTAAATTGAATTTCTTTTTGATTACTAGAATTATAATTAATATTTAAAACAGAATCTAGAAAAAAACTGAATTTGGTTTAAAAAAAAAAAATCATAAGGCCCTAAAATTTTACTTTATTACTTTTTTTATTAGAATTTAGATAAAAAAGAACTAAAAATATAACTGATTCCATAGGGCCCTAAAATTTTTGTGTTTGTTATAATTGTATAAATTGTTGTTAAGTTGTATTGCTTTTTGATTACTGGAATTTAATTTAACATTTAAAACATAATACAAAAAAATAAATAAAAATAATCAATAAAAAAAAGGGGGGGGGGTCAAAAGGTCATCAAGTAAAATAGGCCTTGGTTGTGTGTATATCTTGCTCAGGTCATGTGACGGGACGTACCAGTAAAGCTTGTGCTCCCAGTCGCACCGCCAGTCTCCGTGGCAACCCCATCTTCACCCCCCCGTCGGCCAGAGCGTCCAGAGCTGTGAACGCCTGAGAGCACACACACACACACACACACACACACACAAATCTGATAAAACAGCATTTGAATGAGTGAGTGAGTGAATGAGAGAGTCAGTGAGAGAGTGAGTCAATGTGTGAATCAGTGAGTGTGTCAGTGAGTGAGTGAGTGAGTCAGTGAGTGAGTGAGTGAGTGAGTGAGTGAGTGAGTGAATGAGTGAATGAGAGAATCAGTGAGAGAGTGAATCAGTGTGTGAGTGAGTATCTCACATAAGCAGTGAGTGAGTGAGTCAGTGAGTGAGTCTGAGAGTCAGTGAATGAGTGAGTGAGTGAGTGAGTGAGTGAATGAATGAGTGTGTCAGTGAGTCTGAGAGTCAGTGAGTGAGTGAGTGAGTGAATGAATGAGTGTCAGTGAGTCTGAGAGTCAGTGAGTGAGTGAGTGAGTGAGTGAATGAATGAGTGTGTCAGTGAGTCTGAGAGTCAGTGAGTGAGTGAGTGAGTGAGTCAGTCAGTCAGTGAGTGAGTGAGTGAATGAGAGAATCAGTGAGAGAGTGAATCAGTGTGTGAGTGAGTGAGTGAGTATCTCACATAAGCAGGTCCGCTCCCGCTGAGGCCGGTCACCGCGTCGATCAGATCCTCCTCCACTTCGGTGCAGAACCCGACGCTCCCCATGAGCGTCTCCAGGAGCTTCCCGTCTTCCAGATCCGCGTGAGTCCCGGTGGCGTAAACCGTCGCTCCCTCGCGCACCACCACCGGCGTGTTCGTCATGCAGCGCATCACTTTAGGAGCCGCGCGATACTGGAGCAGCTTCTGCACACACACACGTCCACACGCACACACAGCTCAATCACCATCTTATGTACCTGGACAGGGAATTATTGCTATTATTAATAGAGTTATTATTACAGTAAGCGCTCAGTTGTTAACAGTAGTTTACATCAACTAACAATGAGCATTACAGCGTTTATGAGCTGCATGCTTTTAGAGTGAGTGAGTGAGTGAATGAGTGAGTGAGTGAGAGAGAGAGAGAGTGTGTGTGTGTGGCACCTTCTCGATGGAGCTGATAGTGACTCCAGCTGCACAGGAGACGATCAGGTGTCGGTCCTCGATATCCGGGCCGATCTCGTCCAGAACGAACGGGATGATGTGCGGCTTCACCGCCAGGAACAGGACGTCACTCTGGTGCGCCGCTTCCTTGTTGCTCGTCGTCAAACTGACGCCCATTTTCTGAGGAACATCAGAGAAAACGTTAAAGCGACCAACTCTTATTCTTTATAGAATATTGCAGTGTTTCTTCTGAATGATTTATCAGTGCACATCATTATTGTTTTAAATGCATGTTTCTGGTAATCTTGCATTAGAATAACAGCGGCAGGAGTGTGTGTGTTTATTGTAAATGATCTACAGGTGCACATCATCATTATTGTTTTAATAATGTTAAATCAGAATCAGTTCCATCCAATCAACTCCCCACAGACACATAAAGCCCCGCCCACATGTTCTCGTTCCTGAAGCGTTTCACCCGATATACGACACAACAGAGGAGAGAAGATGAGCGCAACTTCAGTTTCATGTCGACTTTACACTCTAAACACCCCAGAGATGATGTTCACTCACCCGTAGGCCGGAGACCGTGGGCAGATCTGTGTCCGGAGAACTCGCTGTGATTCGGTTTGCAGCAATGACTCCTGAAACACAAACAAAAGTAGTTAAATTGATTGGTTGACTGATTTATTTATTTATGTTGTTTTATGGCCTTGACAGTATGTGTGCATTTATTGTATGTGAACATTGGTATTGTCTGTGTAATGTTTTGTTAGCTTTGTCTTGTCTGGGGGACTACGGATGAAAAATCCGGTACAATACATGAAATGGTAATTTTATGTTAAAAATTGTGCATGGTCCCTTCATAAAAAAATAAAGAAAGAAAGATACTGGTTATTGCATGTAAAATAATAAAAAATAAAAATAAATAATAAAAGTTGTATTTGAGTTTAAAAAAAAAAACATTTCATTATTTGAACAACATGTCAAAATCGTAAAGAATTCAGTCTTATATTAAAGACTCCTCCAGTTATTTTTGATTATGTAAAATGTAAAACTATTAAAAACCCTTTTAAATGAAGTAAAATAAAATTTCAGATTAAAGCCTAACCCTAATGAAAATCACAAATGTTGCCTTTGCAACTAACTGAAAGTTATTTATATTCCTGTACATTTCTACTGCTGTATTATATTGCGTTGTTTACATTTCTGTTTCTTATATTATATTTCTACTGTGTAATTCATATGTAAGTCTGCACTATCATGTCGTGTGTTCTGCACTGGACGCTCCGGTCACCATGACAAATTACTTGTGTGTGTGTGTGTGTGTGTGTGTAAACATACTTGCCAATGAAGCTCATTCTGATTCTGATATATAGATAGATACATGTGTAAACAACTGGACCAGTCGAGAGACTAAAGTTTATTAGTGTGTGTGTGTGTGTGTGTGTGTTACCCGCGGCTGTGAAGCCCTTGACCAGGGCATGTGCCAGCTGACCCGCTCCAATAAAGCCCACACTCATCCTGATGATCACACACCTGCACACACACACACACACACACACACACACACACACACATCAGATCAGTTATACATCTGTCACACACTTTTATCTAAAGCAACCTGCACTGCATTCAAAACAATCACTGTAGATGACAGCTATAGATGAGCTATAATATTCAGACGCTGTAGGACAATTATTATAATACATTACAGAAAAACACTGTAAAATAACAGTCATTTCATTTCAATCACAGATATTTTAATTATAGTAGCAAGGATTAGACAGTGGTTCATTGCAACATCAGACCAATTTTTATAATTGTCAAATTAGAGAACTAAAGTATTAATGTTGTCATTCACCACAGCATAAAACATATATAGGCTATATATACTATGATGTTATCAGTGCATATTCTAATTATTCCTTATCCTGCAGCCTGACACATCATCATTATTATGATTCTATATATATTTCATCATCTCAAGAAATTGAAGATTGTCTCACCTCCACCGTTATTCACCGTGAAATGAAGATTCTGGTCTAGTTTATTAAGCGGTGAGTGAAAACACTGACTGATGTCAACGTGGCGCCATTCCCTCCATGTGCAGCGGCACCGCGCTCTGACTGACACGCGCGGGAACCAATGAGAGACGAGAGGCTTTCGCGTCAGACCAATCAGCTCTCGGGATGAGATGTGGGCGGGGTTTGTAACTGTACGCTCTTATTGCATCAGTTCCTGTAGAATAAACGCTGAATGTAGATCAGTGTGTTTACAGACACACTTCACATTACTCTTCATACTTACATATGTGCTAAATACACTGTACAAAACACGGTTTGGATTTTGCAGGCTGTTTTGTTAGCCTATGTCAAATTAAATTAATTTTTTGAATTTAAGACATTATATCCCAATTTAAAAAAAAAAAGTTTTAGAGTCGTGTGATCATATCAGTTTTACTAATATGTAAATCCTCTTCTCAGAGTTTCCTAATGGAAAGAGTTTTTGAGTTTTATGATACAAAACAACTTCAAAAAAATCCACTGGAACCAGGTTTTATTTTTGTACTAAAACGTAAACTATTAAAAACATGTTTGTTAAAATATTAAATATTATATGGAAAACTTAAACTGAAATTTAAAAATTTGACTTGGCAATAACCTGAAATAATTTTGAGCTGAAGCACTTAAAACTGGAAATAAATAAAAACTAAAACTGAACTAACACATAAATTAAACCTATAAAAAACAACAACAAATCAAAACAACTAACACAATTCTAAAAATTAAACTGAAATACAAATTAAATTTAAAAAGCTAGGCTAATTGAAATTATGAATGAAAACTATATGAATAATACTAAAAATAGTGCAGCAATTAATCTCAATTAAACGATTTGAAAGCACTAAAAATAACTCTAAATTAATTTTATATGTAGGCTATACATTTGAGCAACAAAACAGGATTCTTGTTTTAATTGCATTAAAATTAGGACTAAATTATGTTTGGAATTCCATGAGCATTCCTTTCGGATTCTTTGACACTCCGGTTACATGTGAACGTCAAAGTCCTATTTCTGTCAGACGCATCCTCATCAGAATCCTCCGTCGGCTTAAGATGGATTATCAAGAATGTTTGTCTTCAGATACTTGAAATTCCCTCTTTCTCATGAATTATATATCAAAGGAATTCAGGGTTTTGTTCCCACTAAAGCACATATGCTAACCCTGTCAAGCCTGATGAAACAATAGTCAGAAAGAAATTGAAGAGTTTAATGAACCTTTAGAGAAAATAAGACAAAAGTTTGCAAATGTGTTTTGCATACATCAGGTTTTTATGGCTCATATGAAAAAAACAGTTCAATTTTATTCAGAGGCTGATAACACTGTATTTATATATGGACAAAAATTGTTGCAATTCTGATGCTTGTACTAATGTAAATCAACGAGACCTTCACTGTAAAAAAACGGTAAACTACTGTAGCTGTGGTTGGCAGCATCATACTCTAAAAATCTGGTGTGTTACTGTTTTTGAAATTAACTATAAATACCGTTTTGTCAGATAAATCTATAACTGTATTAGATGTATCTGACAAAACTGTATTTAGCTGTTAATTTCACAACGTATTTTTGCTGGCAACCATAGCTATGAGAGTTTAACGTTTTTTTACAGTAGCCTAGCCATAAAATGCATAAATATCAAAATCTGCTAATAATGTTTTAAGATGATATTTAAATTCTTAGTTTTATGATCTGTATTTTAAAACATAATGCAATGCAATACAATGATGATTGAGAGATGAACAAATAAACCTTTCTTTAGGTTTATTTGCCTGATGATCAAAATTTGATTTTTTTAAATGATCACTGGATAATCACGTAAACCTGATGAAATATTACTAACAATATCAATGTATGAAATCACATAGCCTATGGCTTCATAAATCCACTGCATTGACCAATCAGACGACACCTAGGCCTATATCACATATTTTGGTCTTTATGTTATAATAATCATAACCTGTTTGTGTAGTGAGCAGCTGAGAGAGGAATGTGTATAGTGTTCGTGTCTGTGTGCTAAATATACTGTCGACAGCTGCTGTCTCACTCATGATAGCAGCGAGACAGGCTTTCATTGCACACTTTTACTGTCTGTCTGCCCGTGACGTCACAGAAACACGCTTGTGTTTCTTCCCGACAGAAAGTTCGAGCCAAACTTCGCCCGTCTGCCTCTTTAAGTGAGTTAATTAAAGTCCCGCGGCGTCGGGCACGATATTCCTCTCTGTGCCCGCCGGAGCGTACCGACACTCATTGGCTTTCTCCCTCAAATCCCCTCAGATTTATTAAAAATACCCAAATACATGAATCAGTTCTGTCTGAAAAGGAATCCAGGCGGAGCGGGCACGACGATTTCTGTCACCGTGATTAGACGGAGGAACGGATGCCAAATCCACAGATTGACGGTTTTTCTTAAGGGGCTCATTTGGAGAAAACCAGAGAGAGAGACAGAGACAGAGAAAGAGAGAGCGCGAGAGAGAGAGAGGCGCGCACACGAGGAGTTCGGTCGACTTTTGTATTCAGCTCGTGTCGCGCGCTCTGACTGGAATTACCGCGCGTCACCGGATTAAACGCTTCTACACAAAAGACGCGTCAGGAGCGATAAAGCCGTGAAGCTCTTGACATTCAGAGCAGCCCGTATAGGTGATGTGAGGGTCCTATGTGTGTGTGTGTGTGTGTGTGTGTGTGTGTGTCAGGAGGTGAGGGTCTCTCTGATGTCGGTCGCACGAATAGGCTGACGTTACTAATTAATCCGGTATACCGTATGGGCCGGTTATTAAAAATCCTCCCGCATTCGTCAACACCTCTAATTCATTAAAAGATGAGTGCTTAATGACTTTTTAATTAGGGTAGTATTGATTCATTCTGCTTGACTGTGGCATGTCAAAATATGCATGCGGCAATCATCACAGCAAAGCTCATGGTGCATTTACGAAAATCATTTTGAGTTTAAGTCGCAATGAAACGGAAGTAGCAAAAAATCTTTTCTTCTGCCTAGCAATCTGTAAACCTGGAACATTTAAAAGGAACATTTCCATGATGTTTGCTAAATTATCAAATGGAATGTTTCGTCAATTTATCCTGAACACAAAAATATATTTAGTACAAACGTTCAGAGAACATTTATTATTAAAGTCCCATTGTAGTCAAAATTGTTATCCCTTAAAACCCATCATTAATTACCAAAATGACATATTTAGCTAATAATTTTTTTCCTTGAAAATAAATAAATCTTCATGTCTGTGGTTCTATGAATATGCAAATGAGCCCCACCTCCACTCACTCACTCACTAAACTGGTTGACGATCACACGTTGATCTGATTGGTTACAAGGTCGTTTGTGACGTCAGAAACACCAGCGATTTCAAAGCGTGTTTTTCGAGTTTTAAGGTGAAAATACTCAGCAATGCTGTCAACTTATGAATTTATAAATGATTTGTCTTAAAGCACATTTAAAACACCACACAGACACTTTTAACAACATTAAAAACTTGACTTTCACCACAGGGGGACTTTTAAAGTATTCATTGACAGCTCTCCTGTGTGAACATGATCGTTTTTGTAAATAATATGAACATGCATTTAAAAAAACAGATTCAGTATTCTTCAAAATGAATAAAAACGTGAAATGTGAAATGCAAACTCGCAACTATGTTAAATTACACAAATATTTTATGCTTTTAATCTCACTTTAGTAAGTGATGCCTTTGATGATCCAATTCAACCATATCCTAATAAGCAATAATTGTGTTTATTACACCACACTTTTATGTTTTATTGATACTAAACGCATATAAACATCGTTTACGATAATATTAGCACAACATTCTCCTAACCTTAATTTTTACTCACGATATAACGTTCTTTAAAGGTAATATCCCAATATAAGGTTAATAATACTCAGCAAATATCAGTAACATCATAAGGACTTTCTTTCTGGTCACATAAGCAGGATCCTCCATTCATTTAGTGTGCTTATTAAGCCCCGCCCCCCAAGCTCACGCTCATCTGCATACACTGAGAGCCACGCCCACATCTCATCAACTGTCTCACTCACTCACTCAACAGTTTTATTTTTCCATAACCCGGATGCACGTCACAATACAGAAGAGCCGTCGCTATTGCCGTTGCATCACGACTTTAATCATCAGCACAGGTTTTAATGCATGCGTGGTGATACAGGTGTGTGGATATGATCAGCTGACACTGACAGGACTGTTGGCTTCATCTCGGCACAGCACAGGCCTACACTGATCTCGCATGACAGGAAGGTTCTTTGTGCAGTAAAGCGCAGCAGCCTGCAGACGCATCATCTGATTGACAGCTGTCACTCCTGATCTCACTCAAGCACTGATGAAGACGCACCGACCATAACCAGATCTAATGCTGGTCAGAGGAAGAGGAGGAGGAAACCCCAGCGGCATCTGGCTACACTGATTCTGTAGACACATGAGAGGCCCTGAGTGCACACACACACACACACACACACACACACACAATTTCAGTCAGAACACACACCCCTGCTGTACAGAGTAATCAGCACCGCATCTGAAAGACCAGCAGACGTCAACGTGAAGTCCTCATGATGATAGAAACACACTGATATCTGGACCATCATCTGAGCCGCACACACACACACACACACGGCACGGGCCGCACCATCTGTCTGTAACGGCCTCGCCGAGAACAAACTGAGAGAGAGAGAGAGAGAGAGAGAGCGCAGAGCCAAGCAGAAAAATCAACGACAGCCTTAAAAAAATGAGTGTGATTATCTACATCACAGAGTCAGCAGTCTGTGTGTGTGTGTGTGTGTGTGTGTTATCAGTGAGCAGCTTTAGAAGGGGATGTTCTTCAGGACGACCACACACACTTAGACACTCAGACACACAAATTCACACTCACTCACACACACACACACAGAGACACAAACACACACACACTCACTCACACACACACACACACACACACACACGCAGTCTCTGCCTTTATCAGGACTCAGGAGAAACACATCCAACTCATATCTCATCCCAAAATTAAAAGAAAGAAATAAGAAATTACATTTTGCCTGGAAGAAAATGAAACATATTTTAGGATCTTTCTAGGCTTTTTGGTGAAATGACAATTACCTACATTTTTCTGCAATGAATTATTAGGGATTCTCATTAGATTCTGTTTACTAAAAGCAATGACAGTTGGATGAGAATTTGGGGGGAAATGTGTTAAATTACATGAAAATAATATTCCTATCATCAGCATAGGCTAATGTAATCTTAATCTCAGTACTGCACTAAAATGATATATTATCAAAACTGTGAAGTATTTATACATCGCACTATAATAGTGCTGTGCTTTAAACTATTACAGTATTATCTGCAGTGTAATCCATTAAAAATATTAGAATCACAAATTGAGAACATAGATAAAAAATATTTAAAACAAAGATAAAAATAAGATATAAAAAAATCTAATGTAACAAAATTAAAACCATAAAATATAAAATCTACATATATGACAAATTAATAATTAAAAAAATATCAATGACCCTAAAAGAGGCATTTGTTTTATTTATGCAAAATAAATGTTTGCTTTTGATTTTGTGGTGAAAATGAGACGATGAGCCGATCGTGACGTAATATACCGATGCGAAACAAAAACAAAACCGTCAAGGAACGTCATGTTTTATTCTAAATTTGTGGTCTTCTTCTGTCTTGCAAAACCATTTTAAATCAACTTTGCATATGGTATTTTCATATAAGTTAATATATTAATAATAATAAAAAAAACTGCAATATTCCCTTTAAACACAGTAAACGGAGCAGGTAAAGATCTGTCCCGCTGACAGAGAGAGAGAGAGAGAGAGTCTGCAGATGCTGATTTGCTGAGTTTGCCGCTCGGTGTCTCAGTCCTGCAGGAGATCTGGATCTGCTGACGGGAGAAACTCATCACACACACACACACACACACACATTCACACCGGAGCCTAAACCACCGGCATCACGGGACTCAATCATGCTGGGGACGATTCGAGTGTTACCGTGATAAAGGCATGAGTTCATCCATGCATAAAAACAGTACAATGGAGGAAATGTTGCATTATGGGAAATCATCCAGTCTCATTTGCTCTGATTTCAGCGTTAATCTGCTGAACGGGTGAAACATGGGAAGTGTTCATATCTGTGACCTGCTCAGAGGAGGAGAGGAATCGTGTCTTTGTGGAGTTTTTTGACTGTCCAAATCAAAAATGTGAGAAAATGTGACAAGATCCAGCCAGACACTGTTTGTGGATTCAGCATCACGAAACGAGAAAGAAACAAGTACTGGATTACAATAGACGTCAAACTTAAGTCAGATTTATTTCTATAGCGCTTAAAACAACATAGACTGTTTCAAAGCAGCTTCACAGTAAATAACAGGAAAATAACAGAATTGATACAAACTTCAAATACGAGAGTATGAAACGAGTTACAGAAGACAAAAGTGACTCAGTTCAGTTCAATATTGACCACGCTTACATAATGCATCTGTTTCGTAAACATCTTGATGGCACTGCAGTTCCTCCACTGGCCACTAGAGGCGCTGCAGAAGAGACTCACTCCCATAGACCCGCATGTTAAAATGCCCAACTTTACAGCAGAATAAACATGTTCACAGTCTGGTGCAAAAACTGGTTTTGGTCTATATCGCTAATTTTGTCCTTCATGACGACTGTGAGGGGGGTGAATATTTTTATAACTCATCCATTTAAATTATATTAAGTCTTAAAGTTCTGCATAATTAAGGAGTGACAGGTGGATTGCCGCTGATGTCACTGCTAACGTTTGTCTGCTAGTGTTAGCATCACGTCACCTCAGCTAATCCGCCTCGCTGCACATTTTTCGTTTATCCGGAAGTGACGCGCGACCAAGAGGGTGACGGCTGGCTCCGCCCACTTTGGGCTTCAAAAATGTTTTTCAGAAACACTACGGGTGACGTCATGCATATTTCTTTACAGTTTATGGGTTAGACGCCATATTGAACTTATTACATAATGTAAGGGACAGTATCCCGGTTTCATCAACGCATGTTCTCGCTAGACTCGAGACGCTGCGCCACCGACCGGTTCCTCTGCGAATACACGAGGTCCGCGATGTAAAGCGAGAGGTTGATGAAGCACAACACGGCGACGGCGAGCTTCACGTCCCACGAGCATTTCCCGCTCGGGCAGCCCTGCGGTCGTAGCGGAGCGCCGTACTTCCGGTCGAAGCTAAACACGGGCCAGATCACAGCAGCGCTAAAGTATAGCAACACCGCTACGAACGTGTAGACGACCACAACCCGCTCGAACGGCAGTCGGACCGCCGCGGTCCGACCCGAGACCGTCAGCGCCACCAGCAGCACCGACACGGCGAAACACACGCCGAACACCGACACACAGTAAACCGTCGCCACGTGGCGTGAGAAATCACTCCCATTAGCTAGCATCACAAAAATCACGCATGCTACGAAGATTTGCACCACTTTCAGGATGCCGGATGGAGTCGCCATGTAGCCGACGGCACGACCCGGTTTAGCACGCGACAGAAAAACCTCAGTCCCGTACGCGACGCACGCCGCCCACGAGCACACGGTCACCGCGATACGGTAGTTTCGTATGTCGCAGTTGTTGAAAGGACAGTCGTTCGCACGCACGAAGTACACGGGATACATGACAGACGCAGTTAGCGTTAGCAACACGGCTAGAGACGCGAACGTCACGGTCAGATTCTCCCACGACACAGGGAGACACGCGTGAAGGCGGGTCACGTCCAGCACGAACACACACGCTGTGATGGAGAAGCACGACGTCCAAACCGCCATACAGAACGTCCCGTAGGTGGCGCTATAACCGGCGGCGTGGATCACCAGAGAGACGACGGCGCAGCACAACGTTAGCTGACACACACGCGCGGCACCGATCGGGGAAAACACGCCCGCACCGTTTAAATAATGTCCAGCGGAGGCGCTCATGTCGTGACGTTTGGTTACACTAGAGCTCAGAGGTCAAACGGCTCACCAAGACAGCCTCTATTTAATCAGAAATACAAATATTAATATTGCTATTTAAACTGTTTTCTATTGGGATATATTTGAAAGTGTCATTTATTCCAGCTCCGTTAAATTTTCTTATTATCAATGTTAAAAACAGTGGTGCTGCTTCATATGTAAATCAAAATCAAACTTACTAAAAATATATTTAATTCTAAAAAATGTAAATTTCAAATAATTTCTAACTGAAGACAAACACTAAAAATTAATAATCATAAAATATAAATATATAAAAAACACTTAAAAATGTATTAAATCATAAACATGTAAATGAAAACAAATAAAACTTAAAATAAATCATAAAAATGTCAAATGAAATTAAAATAATTTTAAAATGAAATACAGTAAAATGTATAATCATAAAAAATATATATAAAAACTATATGAAAATAAGCACTTTTTAAATTATAAACATGTAAAACAAAAACGAAATTAGGTAAAAATAAAATAAATAAATGTTAAAAATGAAAAGTGTGGAATTCGTGATACTTTTTTGAACAGAAAGTTCAAAAGAACAGCATTTATTTGAAATAATCTTTTGTAACAATGTAACATGTGTCCTTGCTGAATAAAAGAATTCAAAACTCTTACTGACCCCAATCTTTTGAGCAGTAGTCTATAGTATAGCGTTCTATGATGGCATGTATGTGCAGATCAACAGGTCCAGGAAGGCTCGCGTCCGTCAGGTTCTGTGGATCTGCTCATCTCAGCTGAAGTGATTCGGGCTGACGAGTCCTGTTGGGTTTCCAGTTCCACAGAAGCAGATTCCTGGCAGTTCTTCTCCTCGGGGTGCATGAAGTATTTCCGACTCTGTTTTGGAGCGCGTGACTCACTATCTGTCAAAAAACAAAACCGTCAAAATAGCCAGAGACTCACAGAGATCATTACCATCAGATCCATTATTACCTCCCAGATCCAGCAGAACCGGTTCCGAGAGAAGACCCGATCTGTGTCCACTTTCTCCAGACTGAGGGTGTTTCTGTTCCTCGAGGAGGGTGAGGCTGGAATGTGCAGAAGCACCTGTGAAGGAATCGCAGTTATTCTATATATAAACACATTTAGACACACACACACACAGAGAGAGTCACTCGGGGTTTCCAAGCATGCATTTTGAGAATGAAGGGTTAAATATCCAGGATTACTGACTATCGAGTTGCACGGAGCGTTTGTCGTGGTTCTGAGAGGGATCCAAAACTGTGAAACAACAAATAAAGGAGATACTCTGAACGCCTGCGTTTTTGTCCATGAACTTCAAATATCATTTTGAATGCATTAAAAATCACTTTTTTATTGCCGATCTGCGAAGAGCTTGTAACAAAACTTAAATTACTCCTTCTGTCGTCTGATGTTTAGATATGTGAAGGACTTGAGTCGTTTTTGCCGAGAAATATCTCTACCGTTCTAAGAAGAAACTAACGAATGCTTATACAATGTTCAGGATAATAAGCTGAACTAATAAGCTAATGTGTGTGTCATGGATTCACTCAAACAGTCTCAAATATACTTTATAATCATATATCATAACAGTGTTATTATAATGAGGTCATCTGTGGACATGATGATGCTGTAAACACACACATCACTCTTTCTGAACTTCTGCTTTCTCATTTCTGTGTTTATTCTGTTATTGAGAGGAATATCAGCACTTACATATTCATCTAAACGTCGCTCTCAGCAGTGGTTCATGTTCGTTAACAGTATATATCGCTACTAATACTATTTACAACTTCTAAGTAAAGAACTAAATGATCTTCACTGTGAGTATATTGTGTCTTGAATGTGTGTTACTGTTCACGAGCGCGAGCAATAAGAGCTGCAGTTCCACCCGAGGGCCACCAGTGTCGCTATAACACGGGTCTCTGAACTCTGCATATTCCTGAGCATTTAATGCATTAAAGTTCCCATTTTATGTTTTCTGAGTTGCCCTTATAATGTCAGTGTGTTTTTAGATTTATTTTAGAGAAATAAAAGGCATTTTCCTAACCTGATTTTAGCCTCTGACTTGAACGCTCTGTTTGAAGGGGCGTGTCTCTGTGGGATTCAATGTAACCGCCCTCTGCTGTGATTGGCTGTGAGTCTTCAGTGTAACCAACGGGATAATCTATGATTCATGCAAAATCATTATTATAAAGTCATATACACACATTGTAATTTGACAAAATAAAGCATTAATATGAGAGAGACAATGACAGGTAAACTTTAGCTTCGGTTGAAGTTGACTTGCTTTTATATTTTTATTAAAATATATTTTATCGGACATTCTTTTAACAATCCCGCTGCAACTGTGACAGCTATAACAGCTGTAAAATTTACGACAACAAAAACACTGATCATCACACCAGAAACAAATATACTGGAAAGTTAAAATTGGAAACATATTAAAACTCACTTTCCGTTTATATCATGATGTTCGGGCAAGCATTTAATCCACCTTCTCAACAGCGACTGATAGTTTTTTTTTTAGCGTTTTATTTTTGAATTATTATGTATATTTTTTTTTAAAAAAAACAAATAATTATTCTAAAAGTTTTTACATCAATTGCAGTTTTGGTTATTTTAGTACAAGTTATACTAAATAAAAATGAGGAGCTAAAGTTTCTAGGCAAGATCAAATAGGTACGTTTATTACATTTAATATGAATTAATTTTCAATTAATGTTTACTTCATTTCAAGTAAGCGTTTTTAGTTGTAGTTAACGATAGTTACTTCACACTGGCAGTTGAAATCAGCTCCGATGCGGCTGCGAAACGACCGGAAGTCATTCATTTCCTATGGAGATTCGCAGACCGCATGCGAATGGGTCCGAAACGGGTCCGACCGAGTGCGGTGCGAAGAAAATCGTGTCCGTTGGTCATCCGGATGCGTTCAAAAATTTGAACTCTTGCGAAAAGCTACGGACGGTTCCTATCCGACAATTCCAGCGGAAGTTGAGCGTTGCTATGGTACTGATAAACAAACCTGAATTATTAACTTTTAATAAAATAAATATTAATTTTATAACGATAATTTGTGATGTCATTTTTTATTTTCATGACTTTCTAACGTTTATAAGGGCAGTTAATACAATTAAATTGAAGGTAGACATTGAACTATTGACCACTATATCACATTTTTTAGCCGACCTGACATGTCAACGTCCTGAGCAACTTTCCTCACGCAGCATAACCCTCATCAGAGAGATCATACAGAACTGACAGAATCAAACTTTAATCTCTCCGCCATTTTTGTTCTACCCGCATCCGACGCTTTTCAGGTCCTGGTAACAGTTTGAATCCTGTATAAAGATATATTTGACATCAGCGCCCCCTGCTGTTCACTAACTGTACTATCGTCTGGGGTCCGGTGACATGTTTGACAGATGCCTCATCTTTAATGGTCATAGTTATAATAATTCATTTAACTAATATTATAACAGGATAGTGGTCATTGGTGTATATATATATATATATATATATATATATATATATATAATTTTTTTATTTTTTTCTTCCTCTTGGTGTGTTTTTAAGTAAGTTGGCCAATGAGACAGACACCATACTGTCCAACTCAAAGGTATTTTTATGGAATTTTTTACTGAAATTCTGTTTACTTTCAAATGCTCAATTCAGGGGGTCGACAACTTTAGGCACACAAGTTATTTTCACAGATATCTGTCCAGTTTACTCATGGCTCTTAGCCTTTAAAACGTTTGTATGTATATCCGCAATACTTTATCAGGGTGTAAAGATATCATTAGAGTTTTTAAAGTTATGGCTATGCTCTTGTTACCAGATGAGATATCAATCATTTGACCCTGTGATTCTTCAGGACAAGATCTTGATGCCATCCACACTCAGTCCCTGACGGAAGGTGATTTTCACAATAGCTGCTACTATCACAAACCAAGAGACCGAACACAACAGGCCTTCATCCATATAAACTCACCCATATAGGATAGGTTCCGAAATCCGGTATTAAACATTGAACGGGCCCTGGGGCCAAATTAAGGTGGACCGCAGTATCGCTCAGATGTTATCGGTTCAGCTGACGGTACTGAAGAAATTACACTCACTATTGTAGACATTTGCAAATGTTCTGTGAGGATTAGGAGGGGTGTTTTAAACAGTCTTCATACAACATGTGTTTTTCAGGCTGGTTGTTTGTCATTTTGTAAGAGTAGGGAGAGGTTGTACCTCAGTAAAGACTTATTTTACATTCGATAATTCAATTTCCGTACCTGAGAAATTAGATTTTCCTAAAAAAAACATCATGCACTACTTATTCCAATTGTATTTTTCTTCTTTTGAATTTATCTATGCTTGAAATTTCTTTATAATTTACAATGCAGATTCACTCCTCTAAATAAAAAATCTCTTGAAATTTGTTTTTATATCGCAATATATATGAAGAGTTCAGATCCAAAAGCCTCTAAATGCCATTTGAAATTTTCTTCTTTAATGATGATTTTTATCAAGCTTGTATATTTAAGTTCAGTGATTTCACTTAAATGGCTATGATAATTACATATTAATTGTTATTGAAGTGAAATTACTGAACTTAAATATACAAGTTTGATAAAAATCATCATTAAAGAAGAAAATTTCAAATGGCATTTAGAGGCTTTTGCATCTGAACTCTTCATATATATATATATATATATATATATAGCAGCAGATAAACAAAATATTTTATTTAAGGTTTTCAATCTAACCCAATTTAAAAATTCGAGTCGAGACCTTTCGAAAGAGACCACCCCCAGCCTCGTGGGCCCCCAGGGTTCCGAGATACAGGCCCCCAAAGCCCATCCGGAAGCGAAAAACGCAAATATCTCTGCGAAAACTCAACGTCTCCGTCGGACACCGGGCTCCTTCGAACCGTCTCGCCGAACTGAACAAAACCAAATGCGTTTCGTCATTTTTGGTGGAGTATTCGCGGAGATATTAGCCGAAAACCGTCGGCCACGCTCTGAAATGGCGCCACAAGCTCGGGAGAAAATCACAAATATCTCGTGGAAAAATCAACATTTAGACGGAAAAATTTTATTGATTGGAGAATGGACCGAGACCTTTCGAAAGAGACCACCCCCAGCCCCCCAGGGGCCCGAGATACCGGCCCCCAAAGCCTTTTATTATTTTTTATATAATACTTTGATAATAATAATTTATATTATTTTTAGGAGCGATAAATGATTATTTAGGAGCATCGCGTATTAAAAACACCACACACACAAATAAACAACATTAAATGCTGGATTTTCACCACAAGGGGGAGTTTTTGAAGTCATCAGATCACTTTTACCTTTGAACGTGATGAAAGAGAACAAGGCAGTGTTGGGCGGGTTAAACTGTGTTCACGCGAGCATTAGTTCACCTGCGCGGCTCCGCTAGCCCTCAGCAGGTCCTTCATCAAAGAGCCGCCGCAGCTGGAGCTCATTAGCCGAGTCGACGGGGCCGCGCGGGGCTAGTGGAGCGATGACGAGTGCCAGAGCCTCCGGACACTTTGAAGTTCCTCCAGACGGGCAGCGTTTACATCAAAGCATCGCTTACACATTACCAGCTTCGCAAAATGCCTCAAATCTTCGTTTGAGAACTAAAGGCTGTTTACTCAACACAGTTTTCAACTAGAAACAGAAAACCTTTTAATGCGTTTCGGCCGTTCATTTACACAAGTTTTTGAAAACGATACCGTTATCGACTTCATAAAACGAATTTATGAACACGACGTCACGCGCATTATTCGTTCAGTCTATAAGGTGTTTCTTTACAAAGAACATCGCCATCTACTGGCCTGACTGCAGAATACAACGCCTTTAGTCGTTTTCGTGGATCAACGTGAACGGGATCATTTTGATAATGTTTATACGTGAAAAACACAAAGGAAAAACATTTCCGTTTTAGGTACGTCATGTAAACGAACCCAAAGTGGAAGTTTTTCAAAAACGATACTGCTATCATGTCTGTGAAAACAACAAAAATGTTTTTGTGAATACGGTGACGTTGTGCGCACGCATGTTACGTGTTAAGTCTATAGTTGCGTGTTTCTTTACAAGAACATCGCCATCTACTGGCCTGACAGCAGAATACAACGCTTTTAGTCATTTTCATGGGTTGAAAATGACAAATTTTGCAAAAGATAAATTAATTAGAAATTGCAAAAGATAAATAAGTTTAAGTAGGCTATTAAAATGACAAAAAAATATACATATACATATACATATATATATATATATATATTAAAAACTTAAAAGCACTCAAAATTACTAAAATGCGCGTGAAAAAGAAAACTGAAAATATAAAAAGGAAAGCTAATTTAATAAATACTATAGTATATAAATAATACCAAAATAACAGAGTGTGACAGCATTACAATAAAATTATTCAATTTGAGACGCAGTCATGGACTACTCAGAAACAGTTGATGCCAGAAAAAAGAGAAAAACTCCATTGGCAATTAACACGTTTAATTGATGAAGTTTCGCATGAAGTATTGTTGAACTATTAAACTATTGAAGCCGGAGAATCCAAACACTGTCGTCCTCCTGCGCTGAAATGTCACTTCTTCCCTGAAAACATACAATATATAGATTAATATATATTTCCAATATTAACAACAGTTTTATAAATCTAAAAAAAACAAACATTTAATATAAAGAATATTATCTACATCCTCAGTAAACACTTAGTCAAGTATAGATTAACTCTCTATTCATCAAATAAGCCTGAAGAATCATAAACAGTTTCCAACACTGATAATAATCATAAATGATCATCAGATCCTCATATTCGAGTGATTTGTGAAGGATCATGTGACACTGAAGACTGGAGTAATGATGATAATCACAGGAATAAATGACACTTTACTGGATATTCACACAGAGAACAGATGATTTACACTGGAGGAATATTACACTGTATTTATAATAAAATTAATGCAGCTTTGGCAAGCATAAATGTCTTGTTTAAGAAAAATGCTGAAATAAATGCTGTTTGTCTGAAATAAAGCAAATGTTGCGAAATATGCCTTAAACTGTGTAAAAATCAATTGAGTTTATGTACACTTGCCGTTTACCGTTTACTAAAAACGTTTCTGTTTATTTAATTAAAGCTAAAAGAAGTAGATGTTGAAGCATTAAAATTATTAACTGGAAATACTAAACACTAAGGACGCACAGATATGAAGATCGTTTTTCCAATACCGATAATTCTTTATATTTGAAAGCTGATAACCGATGTATCCCATAAATCTAAATCCAATTTTTATACAATTTTTGAGAGACTGATTACAAAAATAAAAGTCTCACCGTTAAAACCATTCTTATATCAGTCCGATAACGATCATTTTAAAATTGAACATATATCGTGCATCCCTACTAAATACTAAAACTTAAAATAATAATAATATTACAAAGAAATTACTAAAATTAATATGAAATAATAATAATAAAATTCTTTATATATATCGATAACCGACATATTGGCCGATAAAACTAAATCCAAATTTATAAAAAAATGTCTTATTTTTATTTTAAATAAAGTCTCACCGTTAAAAGCCGCTCTTATATCAGGCCGATAACAACTACATTAATAATATCGTCCGATACCGATATGGTGGCCGATATATCGTGCATCCCTACTAAACACTAAAACTCAAATAAAATATTAAATTAAAAAAGAGATTGCTAAAAATTTTACTTTAAAAATTTTGGAATAAATAAAAACGCAACAAACTCACCTGACAGCTTGAGCCACTTTGGCAGTTTCCCGGGGTCGTTCCTCACGGGTCTGTTCGCAGGCGCCTGAGACTCACAGCCGGCCTCAGAGGAGTCACATGACCCGGGGGCGGAGTCACATGACCCGGGGGCGGAGTCACATGAGCCAGGGGCGGAGGAGGGGAGTGGAGGAGAAGAGCGAGGGATGCATCTGAAGGTCACAGAAAGGACACGTGTGATGATCGAGAGAAGCGTTCTGACCCCTTTCATGTGACTGACTGAGGTCAGAGGTCATGACCTCGGGAGTTATTAGAGCATCACATCAATTTAATGTGTGAGAGGAGTACGCACCATAACTGGACGACTCTTCAAACTTAGAAAAAGATGCTTTGAAAGTGAGTATGTGTGAGAGAGTGAGTGTGTGTGTGTGTGTGTAAGAGTGTGTGAGTGCATATGTGTGAGAGAGAGAGTGAGTGTGTGTGTGATAGTGTATCCTATATAAAGACATCACTATGAGCTGCAGGACACAGCGTCTGCTTTGATGTGTGTGTATGTGTGTGTATGTGTGTGTGTTGATGATGGAGAGCGGGAGACAGGTGTGTGTGTGTGTGTGTGTGTGCGCTGGAGGGGTTTCTAGGAAAGCAGCCACTATCTTTAGAGCGGATGTGAGTGGAAACAGCCGCTGGAATCTCACATCGAGACCAAACCTCAAAGGAATTCCAGAGGAATTCCCAGAGGGTGTGTGTGTTTCACATCATAGGTATTTACCAGTTAAAGCTTCACTGGCTCATACTGGAGCTCAGGTTAACGTAACCATAGCGAAACTGATGTTTTCAGCTCTGAACTCTGATTGGACGAGCTGCTGATACACACACTTATTTAATTTATTTCAATAATTCAACTTAAAAGCTGAAACTAATATATTATATATACTCATTACATGCACAGTGAGATATCTCAAGCCTTTATTTGTTATAATTGTGATGATTATGGATTACAGCTTATGAAAACCATAATCTGCCATTTCATAAGCTGTAATCCATAATCATCACAATTATAACAAATAAAGGCTTGAAATATCTCACTTTGCATGTAATGAGTCTATATAATATATTAGTTTCAGCTTTTAAGTTGAATTACTGAAATAAACAAACTTTTGCCTGTAGATACACACACACATCTTCTATTTTTTACCTATTGTTATTATAATTGCAGATGTTTGTCCTGAAATGGCTCGTTGGAAAATGTTAAATCAGTTTAATAACAGAAATATAGTAAAATAATTACCCTGCAATGAGTTCATCAGCCTGTAGGGCGGAGACACTGGCGTCCAGAAGATCAGAGCGTAGGTAACAATCTGTGGACACACACACACACACACGCACACACACCATGATTACTGCTCACTTTCTGTCCAAAATATATAATGTTTCGCTGCAGTTACACAGTTTGAGCCAGCAGGGGTCGCCAGCATGGGACATTTATACAGTGAATCATTTTGCGAAGCATTTGATTCAAATTGATTCCAAGTTTCGAAAAGCTTCGTTTCTCCCATCACTAGTTGCAGACGGCAGAACATCAAACTACACTGGAACCAAACTTCAGACACCAGAATAGATTGACTGGACAGTGTGTGTGTGTGTGTGTGTGTGTGTGTGTGACTGGAACCCACAGGGCTCCCCGTTACCCAGAATGCACTGTGAGCTTCCAGTAAGGCAGATTAAATTGATGTCATTGGTTTGGACAGCTGATGAAAGAGATGTTAACAAACCTGTCGTCACGTCTGAGCCAAAGTACACGAGCGCAGCGGGGAAGAGGTTCGCCTGAGAGAGAGAGAGAGAGAGAGAGAGGTTAATGACTGTCGTCTCTCTCTGTTTTACTACATTCATATTGAGACAAAGATGGGTAAAAATGATCCAAAAACACTGATAATAATCATAAATGTGTGTTGATCATCAGATCTTCATATTAGAGTGATTTGTGAAGGATAATGTGACTCTGAGTAATGATGATAAATTCAGGAATAAATGACACTTTACTGTATATTCACACAGAGAACAGATGATTTACACTGGAGGAATATTACACTGTTTTACTGTATTTTTTTGTGTTTTTGATTCAATAATTAAATGTCACCTTGATGAGATGAAGAGGCTTTTAAAAAAAAAAAAAACAATAAAAATCTTACCGATCCAAAACTTTTGACTGGTAGTGTATACTCACACACACACACACACACACACACAGGTCAGTTGAGTGTCTCTGCCTCTATAATGGGCGTCTCTGTGCCGATTTCTATTCTTAGAACTCTTTGAAGAGGAAACAATGTGTTTGAACGGGCCGAGGGGCGTCTGTCCTCAGAGACCCCGATTCGAGAGACGCTCGCTCACGCATGTGTGTGTGTGTGGGGGGGGCATTCCTTCCATTACATGATGGAAAGTGAGCGAGAACATCCTGTTTGTGCTTCTTAAGATCATGAGATAGATGTTACACACAACACCACCTGTGACCTCTGACCTCTGAAGGGAATCATCACTGTATCAACCTGACATCAACCTGGCAGCAACACACACACAAACTCTCACTCACTCACTGACTCGCTCACTGACTCACTCACTCACTCACTGACTCACTGAATCACTCACTGACTCACTCACTGACTGATTCACTCACTGACTCACTCACTCACTCACTGAATCACTCACTCACTGACTCGCTCACTGACTCACTCACTCACTGACTCGCTCACTGACTCACTCACTCACTGACTCGCTCACTCACTCACTCACTCACTGACTCACTCAATCACTCACTGACTGACTGACTCACTCACTGACTCGCTCACTGACTCACTCACTCACTCACTGACTGACTCACTCACTCACTCACTCACTCACTCACTGACTCACTGACTCGCTCACTCACTCACTGACTCACTGACTGACTCACTCACTCACTCACTCACTCACTTACTGACTGACTCACTCACTCACTCACTCACTGACTGACTCACTCACTCACTCACTCACTGACTGACTCACTCACTCACTCACTGACTCGCTCACTCACTCACTCACTCACTCACTGACTGACTCACTCACTCACTCACTCACTCACTGACTCACTGACTCGCTCACTCACTCACTGACTCACTGACTGACTCACTCACTCACTCACTCACTCACTTACTGACTGACTCACTCACTCACTCACTCACTGACTGACTCACTCACTCACTCACTCACTCACTGACTGACTCACTCACTCACTCACTGACTCGCTCACTCACTCACTCACTCACTCACTGACTGACTCACTCACTCACTCACTGACTGACTCACTCACTCACTCACTCACTGACTGACTCACTCACTCACTCACTCACTGACTGACTCACTCACTCACTCACTGACTCGCTCACTCACTCACTCACTCACTCACTGACTGACTCACTCACTCACTCACTCACTGACTGACTCGCTCACTCACTCACTCACTCACTGACTGACTCACTCACTCACTCACTGACTGACTCACTCACTCACTCACTCACTGACTGACTCACTCACTCACTGACTCGCTCACTCACTCACTCACTCACTCACTCACTCACTCACTCACTCACTCACTGACTGACTCACTCACTCACTCACTGACTCACTGACTGACTCACTCACTCACTCACTGACTGACTCACTCACTCACTCACTCACTGACTGACTCACTCACTCACTCACTGACTCGCTCACTCACTCACTCACTCACTCACTGACTGACTCACTCACTCACTCACTCACTCACTGACTGACTCACTCACTCACTCACTGACTCACTCACTCACTGACTCGCTCACTCACTCACTGACTCACTCACTCACTCTCACTGTAGTTCAGAATGAGGCTGATGGACACAGTGAGTCTCACCTCGAATAAAGTGACATTCGGGTCGTCAAGGATGGTTTTGGGTGGAGCAACAACTAGAAAACAAAAAATACACAGATAAAACACACATCATGCATCGTGTAGGACAACAGTGGTGTGCACCTGCAGGAGAGATCTGATGAAACTGTCTGTGTGTGTGTGTGTGTGTGTGTGTGTGTGTGTGTGTGTGTGTGTGTGTGTGTGTGTTAAACTCACACAGGTAGAACTGCAGCTGTTGGTCCTGCAGGAGAGATCTGATGAAACTTCTCAGAGCAGCGACTGGAAAACACACAAACATCTGCTGTGAACACACAACATCAAGAAAAGAAATAAAATTATATAATACAAATATTTATACAACGCAACATAAAAAAAGGAAAATCACAACAATAATTTTTTTTTAAAATATGTTATACAAATAAACAAAACACAACATAAAGAATGAATACTAATAGAATAAAATATATACAAACATTATAAATACAAAACAATAAAAAAAACATATTCTACACAACCTAACAAAACAGAACATATATAAAATATAAATTATCTAAAATATAAAACATAAAATTAAAAAGCAAACAAACCCAAAGTGGGATCTGAGTCACCTGACCTGTTTCTAGAGGCCTGAAGAAGCCCTGCAGAACCTGGCGGTCCGGGAACTGGACCCTCAGCGCCACCTGAGAACGAGCAACCGTAGCAATCCAGTCACATGACGGATCACATGATCAGCACTGGGCAGAGCAAGCACACGCACACATGCACGCACACACACACACACACACACACACACACACCTTCGGGTACCGGTCCAACTTCTCCTTCATCTGAGACTCTCGGAGAGATTTCGTCATGAGTGGAGCTTCTTCAAACGCCCTCCTGAAACACACAGAAGATCCATCCAGAAACACAAGACAATATACAATATTCATAATACAATCCAAAACCTCCGCTTGCCCTGTGAAAAAGTGCGGGGACGAATTTATCTTGAATTAAAAGTGGGGGGGGGGGCACATCCCCGTAATCTATGCCCATGCTACAACTACTCTACAACTACCCTATGGCAACTCTACAACACTATTCTACTCTACAACTCAATGGCAACTCTACAACTCTATTCTACTCTACAACTACCCTATGGCAACTCTACAACACTATTCTACTCTACAACTCAATGGCAACTCTACAACTCTATTCTACTCTACAACTACCCTATGGCAACTCTACAACACTATTCTACTCTACAACTCTATGGCAACTCTACTCTACAACTCTATGGCAACTCTACTCTACAACTACCCTATGGCAACTCTACAACACTATTCTACTCTACAACTCTATGGCAACTCTACAACTCTATTCTACTCTACAACTACCCTATGGTAACTCTACAACACTATTCTACTCTACAACTCTATGGCAACTCTACAACTCTATTCTACTCTACAACTACCCTATGGTAACTCTACAACACTATTCTACTCTACAACTCTATGGCAACTCTACTCTACAACTACCCTATGGCAACTCTACTACACTATTCTACTCTACAACTACCCTATGGCAACTCTACAACACTATTCTACTCTACAACTCTATGGCAACTCTACAACTCTATTCTACTCTACAACTACCCTATGGCAACTCTACAACACTATTCTACTCTACAACTACCCTATGGCAACTCTACAACACTATTCTACTCTACAACTCTATGGCAACTCTACTCTACAACTACCCCATGGCAACTCTACAACACTATTCTACTCTACAACTACCCTATGGCAACTCTACAACACTATTCTACTCTACAACTCTATGGCAACTCTACAACTCTATTCTACTCTACAACTACCCTATGGCAACTCTACAACACTATTCTACTCTACAACTACCCTATGGCAACTCTACAACACTATTCTACTCTACAACTCTATGGCAACTCTACTCTACAACTCTATGGCAACTCTACTCTACAACTACCCTATGGCAACTCTACAACACTATTCTACTCTACAACTACCCTATGGCAACTCTACAACACTATTCTACTCTACAACTACCCTATGGCAACTCTACAACACTATTCTACTCTACAACTACCCTATGGCAACTCTACAACACTATTCTACTCTACAACTCTATGGCAACTCTACTCTACAACTCTATGGCAACTCTACTCTACAACTACCCTATGGCAACTCTACATCACTATTCTACTCTACAACTCTATGGCAACTCTTCTCTACAACTACCCTATAGCAACTCTACAACACTATTCTACTCTACAACTCTATGGCAACTCTACTCTACAACTACCCTATGGCAACTCTACAACTCTATTCTACTCTACAACTCTATGGCAACTCTACTCTACAACTACCCTATAGCAACTCTACAACACTATTCTACTCTACAACTCTATGGCAACTCTACTCTACAACTACCCTATTCTACTCTACAACTCTATTCTACTCTACAACAATCCTATGACAACTCTACTAGATACAACAACTCTACAACTACCCTATGGCAACTCTACAACACTATTCTACTCTACAACTCTATGGCAACTCTACTCTACAACTACCCTATAGCAACTCTACAACACTATTCTACTCTACAACTCTATGGCAACTCTACTCTACAACTACCCTATGGCAACTCTACAACTCTATTCTACTCTACAACTCTATGGCAACTCTACAACAATCCTATGACAACTCTACTAGATACAACTACTCTACAATAACCCTATGGCAACTCTACTCTACAACTATTTTCTACTCAACAACAAGCCTATAACAACTCTTCAACTACTTTAAAACTCATCTATTCTACTCTATAACAACTAATCTACAACAGCAACTCTGCTACAAAGGAGTTGTGTTTGGTCACTACACGTCAAACACACAGCCTCTTCGTGTCTAACTTGTGTCGTTCGCACCTCTCGCTCTTCAGCTGGGCGAATCTCTTCCGAATGTCGTCCACGGTGACCTCAAAAAACTCGTCGGGCAGTTCTCTGTCGTCATGGTGACGGGCTCCTGAGTCCAGATGGAAGACCAGCGGCTGCCTGTCGATCGGCTGGACGCAGACACAATCAATGAGCACGCTAACATGTGCCAACTAACTCAACACACACTCACGGTTATTGACACGTTACTGCGATAAAGAATTATCTATTAATGACAAACATGCAATAAGCAGCGAAAACAGCCCCGCCTACTGATTTACATAGAATTTGCATACAAGTTGACTTAAAAAAAAAGTGTAATAAAAGAGAAAAGAAAATAAGGAAAATATAATAATGCGTGTTTAAAAATATATTAATATATACTAAATATTGTCACTGTTATTGCGTGTGCATTGATAAAAAGCTTTGCACAAAAACGTATTTGCAATTTCTTTTTCACATTTGCATTTTATTTTAGTATTCTTAGTTTTGCAATCTGACGGAGATGATGCATTAATTAGAAATTATGAAATAAAATATAATTTTGAATTTTGGCACCTATTTTGCATAATTTAATCTGGTTTTCATATTTATTTGTGTAATTTAATGAATTTAAATAGGGCTGAAAATGCCTCCCATTGAACGCTACTGTTAAATAGACCGACATGTGTGTTTTTACCTCCAGATATTCGTCTGGTTCCTCTTCATCCCTCGTGGCTTGTTTGGCGCTGACCGATCTCTAAAAGACACGAGAAACACATTCAAAAACTCTTCAGCTTGAGAGAGAGATCTGTGTGTGTTTTAATGAAAAAGCCATTCAAAAGATTGGAATAATTATGATGTTTCTAATGTCACTAAAACAGTCTCTTCTGCTCAAGGCTGCATTTATCAGATCAAAACTACAGTAAAAATTGTGAAATATTATTAGAATTTCAAATGACCGTTTTCTATTGTAATACATTTTAGAATGTAATTTATTCCTGAGATCAAAGCTGAATTTTCAGCATCATTCCTCCAGTCTTCAGTGTCACATGACCCTACAGAAATCACTCAAAACATTTCTGATTTGGAGAAACACCTTGATTTCGTGGCTGGCTTTGGGTTTTTTGGCTTTGGGAGGGCTGCCGGACACACATGGGGACCACGAGGTCGAGCTCTTCAGTCCCGCAGGTCCTCCCAGACGCTGTCCGCTTCCCGAAAATGGCACGAAGTCAGTGGGCGTGACCGAGGAGGTGGAGCTATGGGACTGAGGGGGCGTGGTCGAGGGGGCGGAGTCACGGCACTGCTGGGACGTCCCTGGTCTCTCGTCGTCCCTCGTTATCTTCGACTCCTGATGCTCACTAGTTTTAGGCCGCACTGTTCGCTCTCGGCTCTTGTTTGGCTCCTCCTCTTCCTGTTGGACAGGGTGATGGTTCAATGGGGCGGCAGCCTGAGTGGGCGGAGGTGGGGTTTCCACGGGAACAGAGGCTGATGGTTCTGGAGGAGGCGGCGGCTGTGATACGGTCATCTTGGCAACAGCGTCCGTTGGCGTAGCATCAGCATCTATCGGCGTGGCGACAGCATCCGTTGGCATGGCGACCGTATCCATTGTCGCACCAGGACATGAGGAGCTAGAGCCTTTCAGCACATATCTAACAGACAGAAACATCTTCAATATCCTCATATATCATATAATTGTGGATGAGCTCACCAAAAAAAATCTGTTTGCTATGATAATAAATAAATAAATAAATGAAACGAAATCAGAGAGGGATGTGACATCAGCACCGAGAGCTCACCGTATGATGGCACTTCCTCCCGTGAGGCCCAGAGACTTCAGAGTCGTCGTCTTCAGTGCTTCCTCACCGCTGACCTAAACAAGGACAGAGAGACATGAAACCGTGTGCACTTCTTTCTGTTTAATTACACTAATTGAATATTCTGGTGTGTTTTAATCATCCACAAAAAGAAATCATCCTTTATTATTAATTATTTCGATCTCCATTAGCTGCACACGAGCCGCTACTCTTCCTGGAGTCGATTTAAACCAACATGCCGCTTACAAAACTTTTACACCAATATTCAGTGCATTACATTTTCCAAAACTAAACACAAATAGAAATAAAGATTAAAAACACAACACCCCTACTCATACATACCTACATCCAAATCCAACATACACCCATATACACAAAACCTAGTTACTTCTTAGATATGAAATAATCATTTGTTACAAAAATACATTTATACAATTTGGCCATGATACTGAACGCAATAATTTAAGAATCCTAATATTTAAGAATCCTAAAAATATTATATATTCCCAGAAGTAAAAATCTTCAGAGAAAAAGATTACAGAATCATCAAAAATATGATACTTTTTACATAGTATTGAGAACTTTTATTAATTATCTATCTATAAATTACAGGAACGCGTGTCTGTTAATCGCATATCTCTCGAACCGTTAGTCCGATGGATCTCAAACTTGACAAGTGTCTTGCTACGGGCACGAGTAAGTGCAGTGCCGAGTTTGACGTTGTTTGGATTAGAAACGCAAAAGATATCGCTAAATATACCGCTAAAAGAAGGCACTGACGTTAGCATGTATAAACGTTATGTGTCATGCGCAATTATTTAGCACGGGCATTTTGCACTAGTTTTAAGAAATCAGCAATTACTGAACCATTATTTCTGTTAGATTGAAGTACATGCATAACATTTTTGTGCCTAATAAAGATAATGTTAAAAAAACAACAAAATTGTAAATAAGTTAGAATTTCGTTATCATTATAGTTATCGGCCTTAAATGAAGTGATTTTGATGTTTGGTACCGAAGCGCAGAGATCAAGCGGTCGGTCTCACCTCGTCTCTCATGTAAACACACACTGGTGTGTGTCCGGACGGCTCCAGATCAGACGTCCTGCGAGAAGGAAACAGATCAAAACATCTGTCAGGAGGAGAACAAACAAAAACACACGCTGGACTCTGATCTGAGACACGACATGTGAGCATTTACTGGATATACATGAGACTCCAGTTTACAGTTTTAACAACTGACCCATATTCACTTTCCATGCAGTTCAAGTGGAATCTCAGTGGTTGAGCGAGACACACACCTGGTTTGAGGAAAGTGGGTCAGTAGATCCCATAACGTCTGTCCACTGGAGAAAGAGCCCTGAAGACGAGAGCCGTCCGGCATCTGCAGTGCGATCCGCACCTGAACCACACAACACACACAACATCAGACCTGGTGGAACATGTGTTAGAAAAATATATCGATTTATCAGCATTACTGACCAGTTAGACTACGAATGAATACAATACAGGTCTTAAGTTTGGAATAATTCAGTTATTTGAAAGGTCGCTTCTGCTCACCAAAGCTGATTTTATTTCATCATAAATACTGTAAAACAGCGTAATATTCCTCCAGTGTAAATCATCTGTTCTCTGTGTGAATATCCAGTAAAGTGTCATTTATTCCTGTGATTATCATCATTACTCCAGTCTTCAGTGTCACATGATCCTCCACAAATCACTCGAATATGAGGATCTGATGATCATTTATGATTATTATCAGTGTTTGTTTGTTTTTTAACTTACATTTTTTTATTAATTCTTAACAGAGCAGTTACATGTATCAATAACAATTATCATGTTGCTAATGTACAATCTTGGAAAGAGAGAGAAAAAAAAAATATATATATTTCAGCATTGCATTTAACATTTCTATGTGGTTTCAGCATCACCATACACACACAAAACAAAGAAAATAAATGGCCCTTTACTTGAATAAGACTTCTGCAGAAGTACAACGTAGACTAAAAACAGATTTCTGGAATATTATTATCAGTGTTGAAAACAGATTCATATTTTTGTGGCGACGTTACAGTTATTTTGTGGAATATGCATCTTATTTTTCAGGATTCTCTGATAAATAGAAAGTTCAAAAGAACGTAGTTTATTTAAAATAGAATCTTTTATAACATTAATTGTTATAAAAGATCAATTTAATTAGTCCTTGATGATTAAAAGTCTCATTTAACTAAAAAAAATCTATATTTCTGATTGTTAGTTTTTGTATTTTCAATCAAAGCTGAATGATCTGAATTCTATCAAAACCAATGTTTGGCTTTTGGAAGTTATACCGCAAATTGTGTAAAACTTTTTGCACATTTATGGTAATCAGAAGTCAACGAAACCACAATAATAAATCTTCAGCACAGAAAATCATTACAGCAAATAATGGAGCATTTACCACTGAAACCTCATCGAGCTGATCCAAACGGGCTTAAACTCTTGAACGCATTTCAAAGAAAGTGTGGAAAATAATAACCCTGAAATCTCCTTTAGAGCCAGAATCATTTCAAGAAAGCCTCCAGTGATAGATAAACCCTGTAAAGCGTGCGTGCGTGTGTGTGTGCGATCTGAACCACAAACACACTTGGACACGCCGAGCATTTCCCCTCCCTCCACATGCCTGAAGCGTGAGGCAGAACGGCCGTCAAACGCTGGCGGGAAGACCCATTACCCATCATGCTTTACGACCGACCCGCTCATTAATCATCTTTCAATCAAACGAGAGTGTGATGTTCATTTTGCCTTTCATCCAAACGCTCAAACATTCGGCACTATAAACACATTCCCATAAAACCAGCAGATGCGATCTGTGCTCGTGTGCCAAACATGTGTTTCATAAGTGTGTGTGTGTGTGTGTGATGATGTCATAACCTAACGAGCTCCTCGCACAATCCCAGCCTGACAGGAAGAAGGACACGTGTGTGTTGATGCATTTACACTCACTGTAAACAATACGAATGAATGATTCATGCTTATTTTTCTGATATGTTATAAGTGAGGATGTTCAATCCAGCTAAACTCATTTTTCCTGAGCGTTGCACGGATGTTTACTGACAAACACGGCATGAACGTGCAGACGTATAATCGACAGGCCTAATTACAGCGGAGAGTGGAAACGAAGTGCGTTCCCAGGAGGCTTTTATAAACTATATCAAAACTGCAATGGAAAAATAGGTCATTTATACACCACAGATGTTTGTTCTAGCAAAAATATAAAACTACAAATTCATTCCAAACAAACTCTGAGGGACCGATTCATTTAGGCTCAATCTGCAACACTTTTATTTGATTTGTTTAACTAATTGTATTCAGTTCACTGATTTAATATTAATAGCTATAAGTATTTAGCCTTACATAAAATCATTGTAAAATAAAAAAGTTGTGTCGTCTCGTGACATGTGATGTGTTGTGTAATTTATTATAATAAAATAAAATAATAAAACACAGGTCACACACACACACGCCGGCTGCACATACACACCCAGGTCACACACACACAGATCACACATACCGCGCTCTCGGCTCCTGCCGGCTGCCGTACACACACCACCACCTCCAGCTTGGCATTGTTCGGCAGACCAGCAAACCTCCACTGCAGAGTCAGATCTAGAACATTCCTCTGAAACCTGCAGATGAAGAGAGACAGTGAGCCGTCACACACACACACACACACACACACACACATACAGGTTAAACTCACTTGAGTCCATGATCATCTGGATTAAAGCCGTGCTTCTTACACACATCCTCAAGAACCTGCAGAAATAAACATTTTAATATTAATTTATCTGTGAACATTGAATTCATTATTTAATATTCATATTAAAGTGTTCAACTAAAATTAGGCAAGTACGCGTTTATCATCACTGACGTTTTGTTGTTGACTAATATATTAGGTTGAGCTACTAGCTCAGCTCAACATCAACATTAAGCCCCAAAACAAAGGCTGTTTAGGGCACTAGATAGGCAGCTCACTAGTCCGGAATGCGCTAATGATGGCTAAAACCGTGACTTATGGTCCCCAAAGTGTACACTAGATAGCAGCTCACTGCATCTTTGTTGGCCGAAACTGCTGTCCTGTCACTAGGTAGGCAGCTGACTCAAAACGCAAGCATCTCAATAGGGGTCTAGCCAGTATAAACACACACACAGTCTTCAGGATCAGATTCGCGAGTATGTAAGTGAGTCCGTACCTGTAATAAAGGTGTGTTTGGAGACACTTTGACAGTTTGTCTTCTTCCATTCGGAGTTAAAACTGACACAGCTGAAACGCTCGCCGCCATGACACTCTGTGACGTCACGATGTTTGTTTGACAAAACTTTATGCGTTTCTCACTGTTAACATGCGTCATTTGTCTGTTCATGTTCCACCGTGATGACTGTCTGTCATTTGCACTCTAATGTTGATATTTAAGCCGCAGTTTTGTGTTAAACTGCAGTTTGATGGACTGTTCGTGTTCACCTCATCATTACTGACCCCAAATACCCTCAAAGCCTTTCCAAACATCTGCACTGTCCATCTCTCAGGAATCTGCGGGACGAGGCTGAAAACCACTGGATTCACAAAGTGTTTTCTTGATGAGCCACAAAAATGTAGAAGTTCCTACATGTGTTGTTTTGAACTGCTAAATCGTTGTAGTGAAAGTCTGAAAAATAAGAGAAATTTGGTTGGATGTATGGATGGATGGATAGATTGATTATAAAAAAGAAATAATAGATAGAAAGAGACAGACAGTGTTTTAATAAGAGAAATTAGGATGGATGGATAGATAGATAGATAGATAGATAGATAGATAGATAGATAGATAGATAGATAGATAGATAGATTATAAAAAAGAAATAATAGATGCATAGAGACAGACAGTGTTTTTAAACTAAACATTTAAAATGTGCTAAATCGTTGTAGTGAAAGTCTGAAAAATAAGAGAAATTAGGATGGATGGATGGATGGATGGATAGATGGATGGATTATAAAAAGAAATAATAGATAGAAAGAGACAGACAGTGTTTTAAACTAAACATTTAAAATGTGCTAAATCGTTGCAGTGAAAGTCTGAAAAATAAGAGAAATTAGGATAGATAGATAGATAGATAGATAGATAGATAGATAGATAGATAGATAGATAGATAGATAGATAGATAGATTATAAAAAAGAAATAATAGATAGAAAGAGACAGACAGTGTTTTAAACTAAATGCCAAAACTCTTAGCTTTTATCCCTCTTTCCTCGAAGTGTCTCTCTCTCTCTCTCTCTCTGATGACCCTGTTGCTTTGATGATCGGGATCTATCCCTGGATCTCTTTGATGTGAGAAGTTCAAAAGGATCCAGATAAGTGAAGTGGAAACCAGTCTAATCAAACTCTGAGCAGAGGGATGGGTTCTTCTGGCCGTCGAATCCCAGTGGACAAACAAGAAGATCCAGTGAAATCTTCCTGTGTTTTCCATGAACAGCTACACAGACATCAACAGACAGACAGTGTGAAGTGTGTGGAGTGTGACTGCATGAACACACACATCTCTGAACTGAAGACAGAACCTGAACCTCTGAAGTTCGTTTGGATCTTTCCAGCAGTGTCGTGTGTATCAGTAATCAGATTACAGATTACTCATCCGTCCTTCGGATGAGACGTTAAACCGAGGTCTTGACTCTCTGTGGTCATAAAAAATCCCAGGATGTCTTTCGTAAGAGTAGGGGTGTAACCCCGGCATCCTGGCCAAATTTGCCCAGTAGCCTCTGTCCATCATGGCCTCCTAATCATCCCCATATACACCAATTGGCTTCATCACTGTCTCCTCTCCACCAGTAAGCTGGTGTGTGGTGAGCGTTCTGGCGCAATATGGCTGCCGTCGCATCATCCAGGTGGATGCTGCACATTGGTGGTGGCTGAGGAGATCCCCCCCCTTCTATGTGAAGCGCTTTGAGTGTCCAGAAAAGCGCTATATAAATGTAATGAATTATTATTATTATTACTTTTTCAACTGAAGTAACTAGTAAAGTAATGCACAGGAGGAGTGTGTTAGAGAGTGTCATCAGTGACGGGTCCGAGCCGGAGCTCTGAGTGCCTGGCATCCCTTTGAAGCGCCGGGAATGAATTCCTCCCGTGTGTGTGTGTGTGTGTGTGTCAGTGAGGTTCTCCTCTGAACAAACAGCTCCATCTTATCCATCCAGACCATCAGCCAAGGAAATAAACCTCAAACTCTCTCCTCTCTTTGAAGTTTGTCTGACCTCTGACCTCTCCGAGCGTGTGTTAGTGTGTGTGTCTGACCTCTTTAATGCAAAACAAATTTTCTTATTGTGTGTCTTACTTTACTTAGCTGATATGTCTTAGTTTATGTCAAAGTTAGTATACAAAAGATAAACATAATACTGCGAAATATAAAATCAAATAAGAGCAATATAAAGTCTTCACACACTGGAGATCAAAAGGACATGCATGTCACTGGGCCACGCCCCCTTTGACCAGCCCTCCCTCCTGATTGGCTGGCACTTCGGCTATAAAACCCCCTCATGACGGCCCGCAGACACTCGGTGATGTGAACAGGAGACGGCTGTTCTTTAGGAGCGGAGGATCCCGTGAGTGTTCATGACTCCCAGTGGATCTGCATGGAGATGATCCGAGCTGTGCTGGTTGTGCTGGTTCTGCTGGGGCCCGTGGAGGGCAGGAGGGCCCGGGGCCAGCGCACACACACACCGGAGAGCTTCCCTCTGGACTTCACGGCTGTGCAGGGAAACATGGAGAGTTTGATGAGTCAGGTGAAGAGCTTGGCTCAGTCCCTGTACCCCTGCTCGACCCCGAGCCTGGACCCCGAGATGAAGCTTCACTTCCTGAGGAACGCTTCGGTCTCCTGTAACGACGGCTCACCTGCGGGGTGAGTGACGGCTTCTTCTCATCTGTGTGTGTGTGGCACTGAAGGGTTGCAGGTTCAAACCTCACTGTCCATCACTGACGTGTTCTTAACTAATTACTAAGTAATTAGTTACTGTAATTTAATTACTTTTCCCTTGAAAATGTAAAGTAAGGGATTATTCTTAATTTATCTGTAATTTAATTACAGTTACTTCTGATGTAATTGAGGTAAATACTGTGTATGGATCAGCGATTCGTATGCATTTCATGAGGTGTCTAAATTGTACGACCGCACTCGTACAAATTCGTATGAATTATTGTAAAATATGTATGAAAAAAGTGTGAAATGTGTGAGATCAGACATAAAACAATAGTGGGTTTAACATCAAAATGTATTGTCTGATGTTAAAGTATGTTTTTATAATGTAACCTTCTCCACCTTGGTCAGTTTAAGGATAATTCATGCAATTTTATAGTATTTATTTGAAAGAATTAAAACAGATTCATCATGTCTATCCTTGTATTATTCAGCTGGTTGAGATTGATATGGGATTTTGAAAGTAATTAGTAATTAAAAACTTTTTAAGGAGAGTAATTAGTACAGTAATCTAATTACACTGTTGAAGAGGTAATTAGTAACTAGTAATTACTTTTTTAGAGTAACTTACCCAATACTGTTCTTCACACACACTCTCAGATCAATGCAGAAGATGATCTGAATGTGATTAATATATATATATATATATATATATACACACACTGTCAAACCAAATTAATTCAGACAATTTTGCTATTTTATTTCACTAGTGTCTGTAGGACACAATAGTTAATTTATGTGAGGAGAGCAAAATAAAGAAAACTGACATATTATACCTAAATATTCTTCATACAGCGACTATCAGTGATATTTATTAAAATATGGGAGCAAAAATGATTTCTCCACTTTGAGCTGATCATGTTCTGTGGAAGTGTGTTTTCTGATATTCGTCATATTTTCTCTAAACTATAGTGAATACACTGTGATAATGTGAGAAATATTGAAGGTGTCTGAATAAATGTTGGTTTGACTGTATGTGTGTGTGTGTATCTCGGATAATTAGGGTGAGATATTAATGCCTCACATGACATCCCCAGACAGAAGAGAGGAAGATCCGGGGATAATCGTTGCGGTTCGGTTCGTCTGGGAATCTTCGGGGAGGTTTGCGTAAAATAAGCGAATAACGGTGTGTGTGTGTCGCGCGCGCACGTCCATTGTTCTCGCGCACGCGCCGCAGGTGAGAAGAGTGACATCACGCGCAGGCGTCGCTAAACCATAACTTCTATATGAACATTTATTTGGGCGGAAAAACTTTTTAAATTCTTAAAAATCAATATAAGTTTTATATATAAAAGAATCTTACCATGACTTTTCAAATCTACTTGTGTTTATCAGTTGCTTTACATTGTCTGCTTAAAATGCCCCAGTTATGCTAATTTAAAGGCTTCTAATGTAGTTTTGTCGTCTCCTACAACCGGTTCAAATGCATCGAAGGTCAAAAACACTTTAATTTTCTCATAAGAAACACATCAGCTCTTTTTTAACAGAGTCTGAAACGATTTGATAAAGGATTCGTCTCTCTAAACCCCGCCTCTCTGAGCACTGCTCTGCTCTGATTGGTCAGGTGGCCCAATCTAGATGCGAATTTGTTATGTTGTTGTTCAAGTGAGACTGGAATTACTGAAGACTCGTTTCAGAATCGCTTCTTTCTTTTGGAAGGCGATATACTTGCGGTTAAATAATCTGATCAAACACAGCAGCAGCACATTCATCTCACATGAGCTTGTTTGTCATTCTATGATTCAGTTACTACATAAAGGAGTCCCGAGGCAGCAGGAGATGGCTGATGTTCCTGGAGGGTGAGTGAATTCGTTCATGTGTGTGTGTGTGTGTGTGTGTGTATGTTCTGTAACAGTGTTTGTGTTGTTCAGGTGGATGGTACTGCTTCAGCAAACAGACCTGTGACAGCAGATACGAGAACATGAGGCGATTCATGAGCTCCAGCAAATGGCCTTCAACCAGGACAGGTTAGTCACGCCCACCTGACCTCTTAACTTGACCTCTGACATCTCAAAATGACTTCTGTCCTCTCACCTGACCTCTGACCTAACAAAATGACCTCTCAACCTGACCTCTGACCTATCAAATTAACCTCTGTCCTCTCAACCTGACCTCTGACCTATCACCTCTCAACCTGACATCTGACCTATCAAACTTACCTCTGTCCTCTCAACCTGACCTCTGAACCTAACCTCTGTCCTCTCACCTCTCTTGTGTGTGTGTGTGTGTGTGTGTTTCAGGAACAGGGATTCTGTCTCCTCAGCCGGAGGAAAATCCACACTGGTGGAACGCAAACAGAGTGTAAGATTACAGCCTTCATACGGAGATAATAATGTACTCTATCTCCTAAACTGACGTAGCATTTTTAGATTTTTGTACGTTTACTTTTTTGTAATGTAGGAGAAGTCAGATTTTATTTAATTGTGAGGGCAATACTCTCTCTCTCTCACACACACACACACACACACACACAGAGATAATCAGAGTAATAAGTGTGTGTGTCTGCAGGTTTGTGCCGTACTGCTCTAGTGACGTGTGGAGTGGATCATCACCAAAGACAGACCAGAGTAAAATACACAAACACGTCTGCATCATTTACATTCATCCGTGTGTGTGTGTGTGTGTGTGTATGTATGTGCGTGTGTGAGAGAGAGAATAACATGCTGTGCCTGTCTGTATTCAGGTGATTACGTGTTCATGGGTTCTCAGATCATTCAGGAGGTCATAAAGGATCTTGTGTCTGAAGGACTGGACCGCGCTAAAGTCCTGCTACTGGCCGGGAGCAGGTGAGGGACTACACACACACACTCACTCATAAAAGTGCATCTGTCCATCATAAAAGTGCATCTGTCCATCATAAAAGTGCATCCATCCATCATAAAAGTTCATCTGTCCATCATAAAAGTGCATCTATCCATCATAAAAGTTCATCTGTCCATCATAAAAGCGCATCTGTCCATCATAAAAGTCCATCTGTCCATCATAAAAGTACATCTATCCATCATAAAAGTTCATCCATCCATCATAAAAGTCCATCTGTTCATCATAAAAGTGCATCTGTCCATCATAAAAGTACATCTATCCATCATAAAAGTTCATCCATCCATCATAAAAGTCCATCTGTTCATCATAAAAGTGCATCTGTCCATCATAAAAGTGCATCTGTCCATCATAAAAGTTCATCTGTCCATCATAAAAGTGCATCTGTCCATCATAAAAGTGCATCTATCCATCATAAAAGTTCATCCATCCATCATAAAAGTCCATCTGTTCATCATAAAAGTGCATCTGTCCATCATAAAAGTGCATCTATCCATCATAAAAGTGCATCTGTCCATCATAAAAGTGCATCTGTCCATCATAAAAGTGCATCTGTCCATCATAAAAGTGCATCTGTCCATCATAAAAGTCCATCTGTCCATCATAAAAGTGCATCTGTCCATCATAAAAGTGCATCTGTCCATCATAAAAGTGCATCTGTCCATCATAAAAGTTCATCTGTCCATCATAAAAGTGCATCTGTCCGTCATAAAAGTGCATCTGTCCATCATAAAAGTGCATCTGTCCATCATAAAAGTCCATCCGTCCATCATAAAAGTGCATCTGTCCGTCATAAAAGTGCATCTGTCCGTCATAAAAGTGCATCTGTCCATCATAAAAGTGCATCTGTCCATCATAAAAGTTCATCTGTCCATCATAAAAGTGCATCTGTCCATCATAAAAGTTCATCTGTCCATCATAAAAGTGCATCTGTCCGTCATAAAAGTGCATCTGTCCATCATAAAAGTGCATCTGTCCATCATAAAAGTGCATCTGTCCGTCATAAAAGTCCATCTGTTCATCATAAAAGTGCATCTGTCCATCATAAAAGTCCATCCGTCCATCATAAAAGTGCATCTGTCCGTCATAAAAGTCCATCTGTCCATCATAAAAGTGCATCTGTCCATCATAAGTGTTGATGTTTGTGTGCACTGTCCCTTTACCATAACTGCAGCATGAGTGTGTCCTGTGGTTCTCTATACTGTGTGCCAGTGCCGGCGGGACGGGTGTGCTGCTGAACGTGGACCGCGTGGCGGAGCTGCTGGAGGGACTGGGTCTCGGGGCGGTGCGGGTCCGCGGACTGGTGGACTCCGGCTGGTTCCTGGACCACAGCCCGGCCCGGGACAGCGACTGCAGCGACAGCATGAGCTGCGCACCGACACAAGCCATCCGGAGAGGAGTGCGGTGAGCGGACGCTACAAACACACACACACACACACACAACCCATCAGCCGGATTCATTATCTCATAATTACAATTTATGATACATAATAATGATTTAGCATGTTATAATTATGATTTAGTTTGTTGTAATGTTGACTTTTTATATCAGTTATGATCTTACAATTTTTAATCTCACAATTGACTGTATTTCAATTGCAAATGTATCTCTTATTTTTTACTTGTTATGTCATAACTGTTAATGATTTGTCATAATTTACTTTTTAGTCTGTCATTGACTAATGACTGTCATCCTTTTCACATTTTTATGTCAGTCGACTGTCCTAATTTCCATTGTTTATGACTTTGTCAAAATTGAGAAAGTCGTCATTGACATAAAAAGTTAAAGATGACATACTGTTATAATTACGTTTTGTCATAATTTACATTGTTACTTTAGACTGGATTTTGAAAATATTTGTAATCATCACTTAGTCGTAATTGACATAAAAAGTTAAAATGATGATACACTCATCTTTAAATTGACTCATAGTACGACTTATAATTTCAAGTTTTTAAACAGACAAAGACTCATGATTTTAACTTTTTATGTCATAATTATTACTTAGAATGTTATATTTACCTTATCATAAATTTGGCTCTCATAATTTTGAAAGTCTCATATCGTTTAGTATGTTTTAATTAAGACAATTTAGTAATGTCATAATTTCATATTTTTTTTAAATCTCATTATTAGTAATAGTGTTATAATTATGTGTGTAGGTTCTGGCACAGTGTGGTTCCCGAGCTCTGCAGTCGAGCACATCACGGGCAGGACTGGAACTGCTTCTTCGGCTATAAGGTTCATCCGACACTGAAGAGTACGTGAGCCCACACCGCCCTCTAGTGCCCTGAACAAACACACAGCAGTGCTGAACAAGTGCTGTCTTTAAATATGCAAATGAGGCATCATCAAATTAAACATGCTCTAATTTACATACACTTCTCTCTCTCTCTGTCTGTGTCCTTGTCTCTCACCCGCTCTCTCTCTGTGTGTGTCTGTCTCTCGCCCACTCTCTCTCTCTGTCTGTCTCGCCCCGCTCTCTCTCTCTGAGTCTCTTGCCCACTCTCTCTCTTTGTGTGTCTGTCTCTCACCCTGCTTTCTCTCTCTCTTTCTGTGTCTCTCACCCGCTCTCTCTCTCTCTGTGTGTCTGTGTCTCTTGCCCACTCTCTCTGTCTGTGTCTATGTCTCTCGCCCGCTCTCTCTCAGGCCCGGTGTTTGTGGTCCAGTGGCTGTTCGATGAGGCTCAGCTGATGGTGGATGATGTCCATCTGACGGGTCGGCCGGTCCAGGAGAACCAGTGGCGGTACATCCAGAGCCTGGGCAGCGAACTCAGGAACACACTCAAAAACGTCCCGTAAGGATTCTCACACTTTCCAATAAGGATCATTACTGTGTTAACTCACATGAGCAAAACCTGTCACAGTATTTATTAATCTGTGTTAATGTTAGTTAATAATCATCCAGCTGTTCACTGAGTGTTATTGTGAAGTGTCACTTCCTGTTTGAACCGGTCACACTGATCTCTGATTGGCTCGTGATTGTTTGATTGACAGGGCTCTGTTTGCTCCCGCCTGTTTGTCTCATGAGATCATCACCAGAAAGTGAGTAATTATGCAGATCATAAGGGAACACTCTACAGTAATGAACAATACTACAGCATTTATTAATCCAATCATCATCATCATAACGACCCAGGCGTGACTCACCATATTGCTGCCTGCACTGTGTGTCGCTTCAGTGACTGGATGGACGTCCATGTGAAAGGTACCTCGCTTCCCCGAGCGCTTCAGTGCTGGGACCGCAGCCTCCGTAACCACGGCAACGGGAGCATCACGCAGGCTCCGCCCAGGGGCTGTCCCGCGCACTTGATCGACAGCTGTCCGTGGCCCCACTGTAACCCCTCGTGTCCCCGGGTCCGAGAGCACGCGACGGGGCAGGAGATGAGCGTCGTCCAGTTCCTCACACACCTGGGCTTCGACGTGACGCGCATGGCACATCAGCAGGGCATGGAGCCCGACACACTCCTGGGCATGCTCAGTGACGGCACCTGACACGCGGACGGCCAATCAGAGAGCCTCGTGACGTGTGCGCAATGCATTGGAGGACGTTTGTGATCAGTTAGCGTGTGCTTTTCTCCATTAAGAGGCGATATTTGCGTTTTGACCTTTATAAAGGCAGCTTTTCTAAACTTGGTAAATGTAAGGGGACGCATCCATATGTAGATTCATGGATACTGAAATATTGGGGAAAATTAAATTATACTTTAAATATGAAGGTAGGTTCGGTTGTAGGTTTCTTAATCAGTGAGTCATTGATTCATTCACTCAACTGATTCAGTCGGGAACATTCTTTATGAACGAGTCATTGAATCACTGACTCAACCGATTCGTTGAAAAACGCAAGATAATTCAGGAACAGTAATTTATTAATTATATACGTGTCAATAATGAAAGAGGACAAATGAGCGTAGATGATGTTTCATATGAAAGCCTTTTTACACCACATAAAAATATATAAAAACATTGGTAAATCAACTAACTGATAATTATGGCATACTAAATCGAAATTCTGACTTAAAAAGTTTCATAATTCTGAGAAAAATGACTTATTTTCTGAGAATTATGATTTACCAGAGCACAATTGTTTTCTTATGTGGTGTAAATGGGCTTCAGTAATTTTTAAAGATGTACTATTAAAGCAGACAGACGATCAACTGGGCTGCAGAATCTGAAGGTGTGTGTGTGTGTGTGTGTGTGATTAAACCATAACCTCCTCTCTTGATGACGACGATGAACACTCAGTCTCTCGCTTCAGCCCATCATAATGAAGCACTTCTTCTTTAACAACTTCACAAACGAAAACTGGGAATCTGGATACCAAAATCAACAGAAGGACAAACACACACACACACACACACACAAGCATCTACTCCTCTATAAACTAAACTGACTGAGAGTCTCACAAAACCTGTCAAGAACATGTGCCTCAAATGTTAAAAAAAAAACGATAAGAAACCATTTTTTTGTGCAAAAAGCATCACAATAATAATAATAAAACACAATAGTCCTAAAAAAATAAGCTTTTAAGTGCAAATAAAATGACTTCTATTTTTCTGTTATTTTGGGATGAATGTGTTCTTGACGTGTTTCCTGACATTCACCTTCTCCCGTTATATTGTGATTTGTAGAGTGTGTTCAAACGTTAGCTATATGGTTATTTATTTTATGTAAAACATATTTATGAGTGATTATGATGAAAGTATTTTGTGTAAAGTGTACATACCTGTTGAATGATTTCATACAAAATATGAACAGTCATTATTGTGGCCAAATTTCTTTTTGTTGATATCTACTTTATCTACTAGTTATTTCTCTTAGATGTAGATTGATATCCATATATAAGAGAAATATTAATATATATAGACGCATACACACACACACACATATATATGTATTAATTGCGATTAATTGCATCCAAAATAAAAGTCTTTGTTTATATAATATATTTGTGTGTGCTTTATATAATTATTTTGTATATATAAATACCTATGCATGCATGTATATATTTAAGAATTATTTGCGCTTAAATTCTGTATATATTTCTAAATACATAATCTATATTATATAAATATTTGATATATTAATAACACTTTTTCTTAAATATATACATGCATGTGTTTGTATTTATGTATACAAAATAATTATATACAGCACACACAAATATATTATGTAAACACAGACTTTTATTTTGGATGCGATTAATCGCAATTAATTTTTGCACAGCCCTAATATATATAAATATCGATACCGAAATATCTGAACGGTACACTTTCACTTCTCTCCAAAGGCGCGTTGACAAACACCACACGTGACGCACTCGTCTCATTCGCTCTGGTTAAATAGCAAAAGTGAAGTTAATGTTGGAGAATAGCGCGGACACGCATTTAAAACACACCGCGTTTACATCGAAGTATCATGACAACACTAATATATATATATATATATATAAATATGCATTAATGTTTACTAGTTATTTCAGACTTGCATAACAGAATCAAAAGAATTAAGAAAGCAAAGTTTAATAATAATAATAAAACATTTTATTTTAAAAAATTTCACAAATATCACAGTACATAAAACGGAAGGTCCAGTTTTGTGAATTATTTCCATCTTTCACAGTAAAATTAAAAGTGTCTCGAGACTAAAGACGGCAAGCAAACCCCGTCACCGTAATAGAGCCGCTTCCACACGAGTAAAGGGAATCTACACACCGTCTGATGTTCATCATGTGCTTCATGATGATGATGATGATGATGATGATGTGTGTGTGAGAGAGACGAGGTCATCAGCAGGAACTCCTCAGCGTCTCCTTCAGTTCATCATGAGTGTCACGAATAACTGGAGTCCTGAAACCAGACGCAAACAAGCCCTCAAACACTGACGACCAATCAGATCAAGAGCAAACACTGACGACCAATCAGATCCAGAGCAAACACTGACGACCAATCAGATCCAGAGCAAACACTGACGACCAATCAGATCCAGAGCAAACACTGACGACCAATCAGATCCAGAGCAAACACTGACGTCTACAGTCCTCTCACTCGGCTGTTATCACATTATAGAGGAATCAGCTTTTACTTATTTCGTTTTTATTTTTATTTTTTATTAGCTCAAAATTTCAGTTTGTCATGTTTATTTTACGATTTTAATCTATCATCATTTTATTTCATTTCATCTTATTTCTTAAAAAAAAAATTTCAGTAACAGCTTTAGTTTTGGTGAAGGATAACAAACCCGGCAGATTCATCACACCGTATTTAGCACTGAATCACTTCAACCAATGATTCATTTCAGCACATGATTCTGACTCGAAACATTTCAGTGATTCAGTACCTCGCTGGCTCCTCGTACGCGGCGAGGTGAAACGACACGCTTACGCTCATGGATGTCCTGCAGTCGCGTGATCAGAAACTTCTTATCCCCGCCCTCCTGAATCAACACAAACAGGAAGTGATGTCATACCACGCAGCTGCAGACAGATGATTCAATCGTTACATAATTGTTTGATTCTTTTGTCTCACATTCTCGATCTGTTCCTGAAGGAGTTCGATGATCTTCCGCTGACCGTCGACCACCTGACTGTGGAAGTAAATCACTATCCTACAAACACACAAAACAAGGAAAATCACCACAGATCGCTTTAAAGGTGTGGTTGATAATATATGGGTAACTCCACATCAGCTGCATGAACTCATCAACTAACCCTTCAGAAATATCCTGTTGCTTCTACATGTCGGCACTTCTAGAGTCGCTCATCTTTGACTCCGCTTTCAACATAAATGTTCAGTGTGTGTGAGGTAATCAGAGCTGCTAACACAAAAGCTCTTGATGCTCATTTGCATTTAAAGGGACACACACAAAAACGGCTTGTTTTTGTTCACCCTCAAAAAGTGACAATTTTAAAGGAGAAGTTGACTTTTGAAAAAACTTTTGCTGATAATTTACTCGCCCCCGTGTCATCCAAGATGTCCATGTCTTTCTTTCCTCAGTCGAAAAGAAATGAAGGTTTTTGATGAAAACATTCCAGGATTTTTCTCCATATATTGGACTTCAATGGGGTCCAAACGAGAGTTTCAGTGCAGCTTCAAATGTCTTTAAACGACACCAGACGATGAATAAGGGTCTTATCATGCGAAACGATCGGTTATTTCAAAACTTATTCCAAAAACGTAACTTTTCTAAGGACAAATGCTAGCCTTGCTCTATTCTGTGAGGCGCGTTTGTAACGTCACGTAATTACGTTCAAAAAGTCACGGGCGACGTAGCCGGAAGTACAGAGTCAAAATCGTCCGACATCGTTGTTTTATCTTTTAATTCCTTTTTTTGTAAACGTCGTTTGAGTTGCTTTGCACGTTCAACTTGTAAACACTGACTCTGTACTTACGGCTACGTCGCCCGTGACCTTTTGAACGTAATTACGTATTACGTGACGTTGCAAACGCGCCTCACAGAATAGAGCAAGGCTAGCATTTGTCCTTAGAAAAGTTACATTTTTGTAATAAGTTTTGAAATAACCGATCGTTTCGCATGATAAGACCCTCATTCATCGTCTGGTGTCGTTTAAAGACATTTGAAGCTGCACTGAAACTCTCATTTGGACCTTGAACTGTTTGGTTCCCATTGAAGTCCATTATATGGAGAAAATCCTGGAGTGTTTTCATCAAAAACCTTAATTTCTTTTCGACTGAAGAAAGAAAGACGTGGACATCTTGGATGACACGGGGTGAGTAAATTATCAGCAAAAGTTTTTTCAAAAGTGAACTACTCCTTTAACATTTTGAGTAAATCATGGGCTAATTTTAATTTTTTGGGGAACTATCCCTTTAAATGGAGAGTTCTGCTGGAGTCTCAAACGATTCACTCTTACTGGACGACTCGTTTGCATCGTTCTTCTTTCCATACGAGGCGGCAAAGCTGATGCTCTAATGAACCTGAGCCGAGAACAGAGATTAAACACAGACTCACAGGAAGACGGCGGCGCACAGGAACAGGAAGAGAGGGTTTTCCACCAGGTACGTGTGAGCCGAGGCCAGCCAGGACAGATTGGGGTTCTCCGCCGCCAGCTCCTGGACCCACCGCTTCCCGGCGTGGAACATGGTATCCAGCCCACGGAACGGGCCGCAACCGGCCGACGGCTTCACCCTGGGTCAGACCACAGACATACACAGCCAATAAGAGGCGATATGCTGCGTTACCATAGAAACCATACTCTAAATAATTGTATAAGGCTTGCCATCATCATATTTCATAGTAAAACCTTTTCAAAACACATTGTCAGAAAAGGTCAAAGTCTCGAGGTTCCAAATGTTTTGACAGAATTGATATTTGGACAGAAATGTATTAATTTGTGAAGGCAGAATGCACCTCGCCCGGTGGCTGTGTTTGGTATTACGCCTGATTAAAGTCTCATGAGAACTTCCATTTTTGTGATATCAACTTCAAATTTGGAACACTAGGTTAGATATATGGCTTTGGAATTATAGTAATTATATATATTTTATATAATAGACAGTATATTTGATTTACTGTAAATGTAAACTTCCATAACCTTTTCATACTTTCACAATTTTGAAGTGCTTTACAAGGGGAGCTTTTCTAATCTTGGTAAATGTAAGAGGACGCATACATGTAGATTACTCTGCAGTTACATTTGCATAAATAACGATTAATGTAGGTTAACGAATACTGAAATATTGGGAAAAATTTAATTATACTTTACATATGGAGTGATTCGGCTGTTTGAGCAAATGAATGAATGAATGACTCACTCATGAAGGCATTCATCCCCACCTATTTCTTAATTAGAGGATCATGTCATTAATGTATTTAATATTTCCATATTAACCTGTTAACTGTCACCCCCCCTTTTTTGAATAGACATGAAAATGCACATTTCGAACTTAAATGGTTGTAATTCAAGAATGCTTTGGAATATAGACATATGATTGGTCTTGTTTTAAAGAAGACATTTGGCAGATTTTTGTAGAAGTGAAATAAATTAAGAAAGTGAAACAGAAAAAAAGTTATAGAAGTTTGAGTTTATGGAAATGTACAATGTAAAAATATTAATTATTCATATTTTACATAAAATATATATTTTCAAAACCTGGGCTACTCTAAAATGGCAGAAAGATCAAAGCCAAAAATCTGAACAAGTTGTGTTTCAAATTTTAGGTTGATATCTCAAAAAATGAGCTTTCAGTAAGATTTTGTTTGAGCGCAGTACCAAACTTTTTCACTAGGGCACAATCAGACTCCATTACTGCCCATATAAGGGCGCCTGCATTTCCATTCATGTTTTGAGTGATATGAACCATTATTTTTCACAATTTTCATACAATTTCTGAAGTAGAAATCCTATTCAGAAGAAGCATGGGAAGTTTGGCAGATTTTGATATGAATTGAACCTCTTAGAAACACATACAAAAAACACGCATGTAAGTCATAGCTAGCTGCCACGTCACAAATGGTGAATTTATTATTTTTTTCTTGATATTTCAAACTTTTCAGACCTTTTTTTCCAAAATAATTGAATGGATTCTATCTTTTGAACTTGTGGCATGAAAACAAACTGAGGTATCTACCATTTTTTCATGATTTTTCATGTTTACTGCTATTTTAAAATAAAGGTCTGAACACGCCTTATGAGTATGAAAATATTCTTGTTTTATATTGATAAATTATGGCTCCTCTGTAATATATTTTGAAAATCAGTCACCAAATATGGAAACTAGAGATTGTAAGCTTTCAAATGATATATAGTTTGTCAATATTATTTAAGGTATTTACTAAGATATTATTGTTTTAAAAATATAGTGGCAAACGTCCCACCTGTGGGACGGTGACAGTTAAGTGGTTAATAAAAAAACTATTAAAGGTACAGTTTGTAGTGTTGTGATTCTCTTTTGTAAAATCTCCATAGTGGAAAATGCATGGAAAAATAGTTCTGGAGATGAAAGGCGTGTGTGTGTCTGTGCGCTCTATACGGAAGGGAACCGTTTCTCATGGGGTCGAAGGTCAGTGTAACATTTTCAGGAGCATCTGGATCCAGAATGTCAGTGTTCTTCTGCCAACATCCACATAAAAATTCCCAGCATACACACACACACTGTCACACACACACACACACACACCCTCTCTCACTCATACACACTCACGTCCACATGGTGTAGGTCACACACACGGAGGCGCCCAGGAACGACGGGAAGCACAGGAGTGTGATGAAGATGGTGGTCATCTGAGAGGCTCGCCACGGCTTCCCCGACGCCTGACAGTTCATCATCAGACTGACCTGCGACACACACACACACACACCACAATCGGCTCACAAATTATTCTAGTGAATCGGTTTTCAAATAATTCTTCTGAATAATTCGAGTGATTCGGTTCACAAATGATTCTTACGAGTCATTGTTAAACAAAATCCTGCAGGTTATTTGTCTAAACAAACACAATAAATGATGTCGATGATTGTGAGCAGACAAACCAACCTTCTTCATGTAGAAGAGAAACAGCAGTTTAATAATCTGAACCACAGGCAGGAGAGGAGAGAACAACACGCCCAACCTACACACACACACACACACACACACACACACACACACAGGTGCTGTTATATCGCATCACTGACCAACAGTCAGATACAGTCAGGTAGTGATGGATGTTTACCAGGCCAGAGTTTGTCCATAGATGAGCTCCAGAACGTTCCTCGCGATATCAAACACGGGTTTCCTCTTCCTCTTCAGAGCTTTCTGAGAAAACAACCTGACAGAGAGAAACACACAACAAAAATTATTTCAGTCCTATTACATTTTATAATTATTAGCAACAATCATGAGCTCATACTGTATATGATCGGCTGCTCACCTCCACAGAAACTCTCCAAAGAAAGTGTCCAGCAACATGAAGATGAAGTCCATCAGGAGGAACCGGTACAGTTCCTGACCGACAAAACTCTCCCAGCACTGAAACAGCAAAACCACCATCAGAACCATCATCAAAACCATCATCAACACCATCAAAACCATCAAATCCACCATCAGAACCATCACCACCATCATCACCACCATCAGAACCATCAAATCCACCATCAAAACCACCATCAGAACCATCACCACCATCAGAACCATCAAATCCACCATCAAAACCACCATCAGAACCATCAAATCCACCATCAAAACCATCATCACCACCATCAGAACCATCAAATACACCATCAAAACCAACATCAAAACCATCAAATCCACCATCAAATCCATCACACCACCATCAAAACTATAATCACCACCATCATCAAATCCACCAAAACCATCAAATCCACCATCAAAACCATCAAATCCACCAAAACCATCAAATCCACCGTCAAATCCACCATCAAATCCATCAAAACCATCAAATCCACCAAAAACATCAAATCCACCATCAAAACCATCAAATCCACCATCAAAACCATCATCACCACCATCAAATCCACCATCATCAACAGCATCAAATCCACCATCAAAACCATCATCACCACCATCATCAAATCTACCAAAACCATCAAATCCACCATCAAAACCATCATCACCACCATCAAATCCACCATCATCAACAGCATCAAATCCACCATCAAAACCATCATCATCAAATCCAACATCAAAACCATCAAATCCAACATCAAAACCATCAAATCCAACATCAAAACCATCAAATCCACCATCAAAACCATCAAATCCACCATCAAAACCATCACACCACCATCAAATCCACCATCATCAACAGCATCAAATCCACCATCAAAACTATAATCACCACCATCAAATCCACCAAAACCATCAAATCCACCATCAAATTCAAAACCATCAAATCCACCATCAAATCCACCAAAACCATCAAATCCACAATCAAAACCATCAAATCCACCATCAAAACCATCATCACCACCATCAAATCCACCAAAACCATAAAATTCACCATCAAAACCATCAAATCCACCATCAAATCCACCAAAACCATCATCACCACCATCAAATCCAACATCAAAACCATCATCATCACCATCAAATATATCATCAAAACTATCACCACCATCAAATCCACCAAAACCATCAAATCCACCAAAATTTGTGACTATCATGTCCAGTTTTAAAAAAATAAAATAAAATAAAATATCGGCCGATTTATCGGAATATCGGATTTTAAAACCCAAAAATATTAGTATCGGTATCGGCCTTCAAAATCCTTTATCGGTCGGGCTCTAAAATCCACCATCACCACCATCATCAAAACAGTCATCAACCAGTGCATGACCAGTGAACAGTGATAAGATCTTCTCAAACAGTGTCTTCAAAAAACACCACTGTCACTGTCGTGTAAACAAACGGCCAAAACACATAAAAAGTTTTAGGTTTTTAGTTGAAACCTCACCTGTAAGCCCAGCGTCTTGGGGTCTGATGCCACGCGACCCAACCAATGATGGCACAGCACTCCCAACACACTCACTTTCAACAACAGGTTCCTGCGACACACATCACACACGATGAATATAAGAAAACATTTAACAACACATGAAGCTTCAGGACGGCGTGTAGGAGTGCTTCGGGCATGTGTGTGTGTGTGTCTACCTGCCGATGGAGACGTAGTTGAGCACGCTGGGAGAATCGTACTCCTCCATCCAGGCCACGGCGTTGAAGAACCCCGGCAGGATCAGGTTGATGGCGGACACGAGGACAGGAACGGCCAGCAGACTCGCCTCCTTCAGCAACAGCCCGTCAGACGAGCCCGCGCCTTTAGCGGCTTCCTGCAACCACACACATCTCAGCTCTCGTGCGCATGCATATATGCAGACATACATCATCTTAGTAATCGAGTATTTTATCGATTATTCCATACAAATTTGTGGTAAAAAAAAAAACAAGTGAACAACAGCCTTTAAAATGACTTAAAAAATATCATATGGGTTTTATTGAACAAAACTTTAGTGCCGTCAAATGATTAAAATATTTAATCGCGATTAATCGCATTAATGTCATAGTTAACTCGCGATTAATCGCACATTTTTATCTATTCTAAATGTCTTTTGATTTCTTTTTGTTATATTATTTTTTTCTCATTTTAATGCTCGTCAACATGGAAAAGTGGATCGGCTTATTTAGTGCAAATGTTTTTTATTATTATTATTATTATTGAAAATAACATTCAATTAGGAATAGTGTTCAATTTTACACTAACATATTTAAATGATCTCTCACACAATGCAACACTGTCCATCAATAAAAGGGTGAAAGAAATACTGACGAGGTCCTGATATTGACGAGGGGGTGGAGAATTCGCATCATCTGTGTGTGTGTGTGTGTGTGTGTGTGTGTGTTTGCTTGGTGTTTCAGACTGGATGTGCTGCGATGATGATCGCTCAGTTCACAATGAATGACAAAACACACAGATCACATGGTCTTGTCAATGGGACAATTTGGCATTTTTTTAAAAGTAAACTTTCCATTTAGAATTTTAGGACATCCATTTCGGCGTCTCGCGCTCGTCATCCACTCAAAACGTAACGTTACTATTTGGCCGACTCGCAAGCCGAAACGAGTGTGCGGCACAAAACGTCCTCGCGCTACGCTCTGAAACCCATTCATCTCAATCGCTTGCGCCGCGCGAGGACGTTTTGTTGCTTCTTTGACCAAAGCGCAAGCGGATCAAGCTAGACCGTAAACAAAACAACAGGCGCGTACGCCGAAAACACACGTTTGGGCTTGCGAGCCGGCTTTGAGTGGATGACGAGTGTGAGACGCCGAAATGGATCAGCACGCATGCCGCGTCCTGTTGCAACAGCATGTGAAAAAACTACAAAGTTTGCTAGGACAAAAAGACCGTTAATCGTGCGATAAAAAAATGAACGCCGTTAAAATGGGTTTGCGTTAACGCCGTTAATAACGCGTTAAACTGACAGCCCTAGTTTAAATATAAACTAATAACTTATGAAGATTATGTATTATAACAGACGCTTGCAGAATAATCTCGTACCTTATGCATGTATTCAGAGAAGTAGAAGACGGCCAGAACACACGCCAGCGTGCTTCCCAAACACATGATCCACGCCAGCATGTGGATGAAGAACCGGAATAAACGCTGGAGAACCGAGAACTTCAGCTCCTCACGGTTCACTTCTGCCACCAGCTCCTACACACACACACACACACACACACACACACACACGTTACATCACCTTCATTTATACAGCGCTATAACAATATAGATTGTTTCAAAGCAGCTTTACAGTAACAGAGATTGTTTAGGCATGTGTGTGTGTGTTCTGACCTTGAGCTGTGTGCCGATGTTCGCTCGCTGGAGTCTGACGGAGCTTTTCTTGCTGACTTTAAAGTCCCACGAGCTGAACACCTTTATGGCCAACAGGCCTTTAGATTTATCGATGCGAAAGCTCCGGCCGAAGGACTTGGACATGCTGGAACACACACACACACACACACACAGAGCGACTTCAACCGCGAGTACAGTATTACTATAAACACATTTGGTTTTTGCAGTCTTTCAGGAAGAAAAAATAACTTGCATTTACATACACTAACGGCCAAAACTTTAATGTTTTTAATAAAACAAGTCTCTTCTGCTCAAGGCTGCATTTATTTGATCAAAAATACAGGAAGTCTTTGCAGTATACACACCGCGAATGATTTACAGGTGCACATCGTCATGTTAAATCAGCATCTCTTCTCGGATGACGAGGGCGGGGCTATAACCCGTCACTCACATGAGATTAGCCAATAGAGAGCCTAAGTCCCGCCCCTCCGCTTCCGGCTCATGGGACCTTATTTCGGAAAAAATATGAATGGTAGTCAATGGCGGGAGACAACTTATCTTTTTATTCAATAATACTGTGCCCTCAATTACACATATGATGTTTGTCAATTTAAAAGATAATTCTGAAAGTCAAAAACGTCGCAGTTTGTCATAAAACAGAAGAGTAGCATTTAGTTTTATGTGAAAATCGCTCTATGAACTACATCTCCCAGAAGCGAAACAACGAGTGAGATCCGCTGCTCATGTGGTACAAAACACTCAGGCGTGACGGCGTAACGTTACGATTATAACGTTAAGACTGTAGAAACAATGACAGACGTTAGCCTCGGTAAAGTTAGCTTCATTCATTGAGAGAAAATGTGCGCCTTTGGGGTTTGTAGTCTTTGTAATTACGTATTTTCACAGTCAACAGTTTCACATCAAACTGCGACTTTTGTTACTTTTAAAATGTATCTTTTATATTGACAAACATCATATGTTGTCTCTCGCCATTCAATATTTTTCAGAAATAAGGTCCCATGGTGGTCGACCGGAAGGGGGAGGGACTTAGACTCTCTATAGCAAATAACAACCAGCCAATCAACTCCCCACAGACACGGTCAAGCCCCGCCCACAAGTTTTTTGTTTCAGGAGCGTTTCGCTCGATATTCGACACAATAGAGGAGAGAAACTTACGACTTTCATGCCGACTTGAGTTGGAATGTAAAACTGATGTTGTCAGGAGACTCACGTGTAGACGAGGATGATGCAGGTGATGAAGAACGCAGCGCCGATGGTGAAGAAGTAAACCAGAGGCACGTTATAGGACAGTCCATATTCACACGACGTCCCGTTCCCCGTTCCAGAGCACCTGCGTTTCGCTTGTAGTGTTTGATGACTGTAGTAACCGTAATACAGCAGAGAGTCTGAGAAATAACCCTGACACACACACACACACACACACAAACACACACACACACACGATATCTCAGTTGGATTTAACTGGTTAAATAACCAAGTTAAAGTTTCACATTTGAGAGATTGTATATGCGTGTGTGTTTCTGAACTCACGGCGCCCGTCAGCACCTCCAGCCCCCACAAGCTGGCGACGCTGGTGTTCTGGTCCCGATCCGGAGCCACGACGGCCTGAGGAACCACCAGGAACAAACCCGTGACCAGGAACAGGAAGACGTTGAAGAAGAGGAGCGTTCGGAGGAAGAGGAAATACGACAGGACGCCCGTCCCGAAGCGACCGCCGACACACTTCAGAGCCGTTTGCCACAACTGGAGCGAGGACAGGAACGACAGCCAGCCGTACCAACCGTGGCGCACCGCCTGACGGACACACACAGCTGTTACTATAGCGCCACCTAGAGGCACACTCACGTGTGTGTGTGTGAGCATGGACCACAAAACCGGTCACATGGGTCAATCTTTTAAATTGCGATGTATAGACCATTTTACAAGATGTAAACAACACTGGTCCAGAAGCACTTCCTGTTTCAGTTTGTAACTGTTTTCTTGATTTCACATGTAAAGAAAACATCTTAAAGTTTTATATGTTCTGTTGGTTGTATTTTATCCCAGTATTTATGTAGTGTTAAAAAACTGAAACAGGAAGTGCTTCTGGACCAGTGTTGTTTACATCTTGCGAAATGGTCTATACATCATCTGAAAGCTGAATACATACACTTTCCGTTGATGTATGGTGTGTCAGGATATGATAATATTTTTGTTGGAATATGACTATTATGATGTAAAAACCTGGAATCTGAAGTAGAGCCCGACCGATAAAGGATTTTGAAGGCCGATACCGATACAAATATTTTTGGTTTTAAAATCCGATATATCGGCTGATATTTTTTTTAAAAAAAAATTTATTTCAGAAACGCGCAAAAAAAAAACATTAACAGATTTCCCTAACATTAGTTATTTGTAGTTATTTATGAGTTTTAACTAAAATAATATGATAATGCAAACTTGTTTCTTTTATTGTCACAACAGAACAGATTGATGATAGTGGCGTTAGCTAGCTTTATGGTTAGCTAGTCTATGATGAGCCATAATTTAGCAGTGGATAACGTCATACTGCAAATTGTAAAACATACATTTTCAATATAACAGGCCGAGGAGAGATGATACGTCTCATTGCTATAACTCTCACGTGCTATTAAAGAAATACTTCAGTCATATTGTCAAAAGTTAAAAGGACAGTCAGTCAACTACACTGAAACAACGTTACGCAACTACTAATTCCGCTTCACTCTCGGCTTATTTAACAGCAGCAAAACTGGACATGATCGTCACAAATTTTGTCATGCTTATTTGAGTTTAGAGAACTGATGGGGATGTTCTTTTAATTGTTATTCAAGCAATGTATGTCTCGTGACCAACTCAACGAGTGTTGCAAACAGGAACGGTGTAGAGCGCCCTCTGGTGGACAAACTATACAACTGCAACACTCGTGACATGGTTCAAGCGTGTTTCGCCCGTTTTTATTTTATTTTTGAAATATTAATTTATCGGCCATTATAACCACCGATACCGATAGCTGCCGATATATCGGTCTGGCTCTAATCTGAAGATGCAAAATAATCTAAACATTGAGAAATCCCCTTTAAAGTTGTGCATTAATGTTCACGATTCTGCTGCATTCACTCACAAATATACATGTTCTATATATTTACGGTAGGACATTTACAAAATATCATCCTGGAACATGATCTTTACTTAATATCCCTGAATATCCTTAATATTCTCATTCTACATGTGTATAGTGACAATAATAGGCATTTCAATTTTTCAATTGATAAAAATGCCTTAGAAAAACCCTGATTGGCGGAATCGTACTAAACTTGGTGTGTGTCCTCAGAATGTCCTGTTGTCTTAGTGTGTCAAGTTTGCGTTCAGCAGATATGGACCAATTCGTAAAAATGGGTGTTGCCGGACCAGTTAATCAACTTATATCTTTGCGATGCTTTGACGAATCAAAGATATTTTGATAAGTTCCTCTAACTGTTGCCGTCCCTATTCTGATTGGACCAATGGCCTAGGACTTCAAAAAGTATGTTTTTAAGAAAAATCTGGATAGATCCAAAATGCAAATGACCTTTTAGCGCCACCTAGTGTCAGACGAGTGTGTGTGTGTGTGTGCATGAGTGGGACAAGTTTGGGGTCTCTGCGATCTACAGTCTCTAATGCACTTTCACCTTCAGGACAGATAAATAATATGAAGATAATCAGTAAAAGCACAACACTCGGTTCTTGGAAACTCAGAAAGACACAATAATATTCACAGTTTATCCTCGTTAGTGATAATAATTAGATTTACTTCCATCATTGGTTCCTTTTTGTTTAGTGTTCTTTTTTAAACATTATATATTGAAATTAACTTATTTTGCACCATATCTCAGTTTAATGGCAACGTTCATTTGTGTGTTCAAACTGAACGGAGTGTGTATTATTAGCTTCTAGGGAAGAAAGCCTTCAAAACAAACATGATCACACTTCGAGCACACGACTGCTGACACACACACACACACACACACGCCTGTGCTGTAAGAGCACATGACTGCTGACACACCCTGATCTACATGACTGCACACACACAGTAACACACACACTTCCTTCCTTTCTTTCTTTCTCTCTCCATCTCTCTCTCTCTCACACACACACTCCCTTTCTCTCTCTCTCTCCCACACACACACACGATGATGATGTTATGCATGTGTTGTGGCTCACGATGATGATGTCATGCATGTGTTATGGCTCACGATGATAGTAGTAGTAGTATACTTTATTGTCCTCAAAAGGCTACATGATTGCTGCATATACATATTAGGGCTGTGCAAAAATTAATTTCGATTAATCGCATCCAAAATAAAAGTCTGTGTTTACATAATACATTTGTGTGTGCTGTATGTAATTATTTTGTATATAAATACCTATGCATGCATGTATATATTTAAGAATTATTTGCGTTTAAATTCTGTATATATATATATAAATACATAATCTATATTATATAAATATTTTATATATGAATAACACATTTTCTTAAATATATACATGCATGTATGTGTATTTATATATACAAAATAATTATATACAGCACACACAAATATATTAATGTAAACACAGACTTTTATTTTGAAATCGCAATTAATTTTTGCACAGCCCTAATATAAATATAAAATATAAAAGTATAAAAAAAGAGTGTGTGTCTGGAGAATAATACACACACATGATGATGTCATGCGTGTGTTGGGACTCACGATGATGATGTAATACTTGAGCTGACTGCAGCAGGGAATCTGACTCTGGGACAGAGAGTGTTCGGCTTTATTCAACACCAACATCCTGAAACACACACACACACACACACACACACAACATCGGAAGAGAAACAAGACTTCAGGAACAGAAATGTGTCCAACATTAATGAGTTTTTGCAATCTGATAAAATAACAGTGTACCAAGCAAAACAATCCTGGTTTTACAACAGTGATTCACTAACAGATTCATTATTAGTGAGTCTTTTGAACCGTTTCATGAAACAGAACTCGCTCATAGGAGACCATTTGTGTCCATTTATTGTTTTGTATATTACAAATATTCCTCTTTTGTGAGTCGCTTTGGATAAAAGCATCTGTGAAACACATAGAAGTGTAAGTTTGTGTTGCATTTCATTCTCGATTACATATTTATTCTGCTGTAGTGCTACGAGACCTAATCAACACAGCTCTGTTGTGTGTGTGTGTGTGTGATTTACCTGAGCTCTTTCTTCTCTGCGAGACTCAGTGGCATCGCTCTCAACATTCGCACACGATCACTCGCCGACAGATTCTGCAGATTATTCACTAATCGCTCCCTCTTATTGTCTACACACACAATAATTAAGAGCTTTAATGATGAAGTCTCTTCTGCTCAAGGCTGCATTTATTTGAATAAATATCAACCTCCTTAAATATCATAATGACTCCCTCACCGTCCTCCTCGTGCTCGTCCGCGTCCGTCTCCACGCGGTGTCCGCGGATGCTAGGTCTGGCGGAGCGCGGGAAGTGCTGGATGGAGGGCCGGCTCTGTCTGCGTCTGCGCAGCTGCAGGGTCCGGTTATAATACTGAGAGATGATCGCGCCTCGACTGCGGCCTGCACACACACACACACACACACACACACACACACAGGTTTATTTTGATATACTTGTGAGGACATTCCATACACATTATGGTTTTTATACCGTACAAACCTATAGTATCAGCTGCAGACCCGCAGCACACCAGTTTCAGAACCTCAGGTTCTCAGGCCAGAACCGGAAGCAAGGGGCGGAGTTACGCACTAACCAACACCAGGGGCGGAGCTTATGTTCGAAACCTAACCCCAACTAACGTAATTTACACATGAAACAGCTTTTATTAAACATGAAACCTCTATACGTATGTATGTTATGATGCTACATTAAGCGTTTTAAGACATTGATTTTGTGTAATATATTTTCAGTTATCCGTTTCATTGTATTAGATCGAGGCTACTTCATCATGATGGTGAAAAAATAATACTTGAAACTTATGGGCATTTTAATGTATAACAGTTTAATAATTTTAGCTAAGCAGTTTATACATAGGCTACGTAGGTAAGAGCTTTGTTTTTTGTTTTTTATGAAGGAGTTAACTTTGTTAAGCTTTGAAAGATATAAAACAAGACAAGCATTGGAGGTTTTCAAAATTCGATAACTCATTAGACCTCTGTGATATTTTATGTTCTATTTAGTGTGTTTACAAAAATCTTAAACTGTTTTGAAATTGAAGATATGTATTTGTAAGATTATTTTGATTGTTTAATAAAATAAAAAAACGCATGGGTATTTTTTATAAAATATACTTTATTTCATAAGAACGTGCAGCACGCATTTTTTTCCGTGTAAAATAATAATGTCAAAATCTAAAAAAGAGAGAGAAAATTCGGCATTGTTTTAAACGAAACAATAAAAATGTATACAAAAATGACCAATTCAACCCTAGGTCTGTTTTATCACAACAATCTTGTATAAATTTAACTTACAACGTATCAAATGAGGAACTCACTCTCAGGCCCATTTTGTCCTTACATTCTTGCTAAAATAACTATAATGCAATAATAATAATAACTCGCCCCTCCCTCACTTCCGGTACTGAAACTGGTGGTGCTGCGGGTCGGCAGCTGGACATATCTCGTACAAACTGCATATTCTGTCCCCTTACACTAACCCTACCCATCACACACACACACACACACGAGCACACACACTAACCCTACCCCTAAACATGCCCATCACACACAACCCCTAAATCCCATCACAGAGACACACACACACACGGGACTGACCGATGGTGCGGCTGGGCATGGAGGACAGGACTTTGAGTGTGTCAGATGACCAGCGTCCTTCAACCAAAGGCTGCGTTTGCTGCGGCTGCTCACTGTCACACCGAAGGTACACCGGACTCTCCAGACGCATGACGTCATCTGAGACACACACACACACAATCAAAGTGTTAAAGAGAATAAAATCCATTGTAGTCTCAAGTTTCTCTCGGGAACACGTCACAATATTCCTCATTATAATAATTTATGCACAGAATAAAGAGGCGGGGCCTAGTTGAGTTAGTTAGTAGTGTGTTAAACTGCCGGTTATGGAAAGGGGCGGGGCATTTCCGAAACAAATTCGAAGCGCTCGACCAATCACAACACTGATCCAGCCGACCAATCAGAGCACAGTGTGCTTTCAGAAGGAGGGGCTTCATTGAGACAGGAAGTAAACTGGCCGCTAAAAAAATGACGTTTAAGTTTATCAGCCGGTTTCAGTGGTTTGTACGCGGTGTACAAAAAGATCCATCTCTAGATATAGACCATTTCACAAGATGTAAACAACACTGGTCCAGAAACACTTCCTGTTTCAGTTTGTAACTGTTTTCTTTATTTCACATGTAAAGAAAACATCTTAAAGATGTTTGTTTAACTTTTTGATTCAGTTTTATATGTTCTGTTGGTTGTATTTTATCCCAGCCTTTATGTAGCGTTAAAAAACTGAAACAGGAAGTGCTTCTGGACCAGTGTTGTTTACATCTTGTGAAATGGTCTAGTTAGACAGCTCAGGCTTGTGATGATGTAGGCTATCCGGCTTTTATTCTTGGATAAGAATTGTGACTTTCACATTAAATTAAATCCAGTTTTCTTATTGTGGAAAAAGCAGTTTCTGTCTTTAACCCGATCTGAGCTTTTCTTGCGCGTAGAATCGAGAAAATGAAACAAATCGCAAAATACTCAATCACACCGGAAAAGCAATAAAATTATAGATATTTACAGACAAATATACAATAACAGAGATAACTGATGGATCCTTTATGGTGATACATATGATCTGGTACAATCCAAACAGGGAATATAAGATAAAGTGAGAAGTAAATAGTTTAGTGTATAGTCAATAAAATAAACAAACAGTTTTATTTGTGTGTGTGAGTGAGTGTGTGTGTGTGTTTGAGAGTGAGTCAGTGAGTGACTGACTGAGTGAGTTTGTGTGAGTCAGTAAGTGTGAGTGAGTGACAGAGTGTGTGTGTGTGTGTGTGATCTGACCTCTGCTCTCCTCCTCCAGCTCCAGTGAGGTCATCTCGATCTCATCATGATGGTCCTGACTCTGTTCCTCGATCAGCTGACAGAAGGAGTCATGAACCCCCTCTTCGTCAGCGGGACTCCTGATGCACAACACACACACACACACACACACACACACTCATCTCTTCTGCTCAAAGCTGCATTTATTTGATCAAAAATACAGTAATACAGTGTAATATTCCTCCAGTGTAGATCATCTGTTCTCGATGTGAATATACAGTAAAGTGTCATTTATTCCTGTGATCAAAGCTGAACGCTCAGAGTAGGAGCCGCATTTGACTTTTATATTTGGTTTCATAATTTACTTATAATTGTTTTTGTTTCCATTGCCTGAGAGGGCGCTATCCTATAAGTTGGAGTGAACAACTACGGACTTAAAACTAAAACGATTGAATCACAAAGACAAAAACAGCTCCGCAATGAGATCCGTTGAGAAAGAATCACAAGTACAACTCTTGTTTGTCGTGTTGTTGCTGTTAATAATAATAATAATCACTCACTCTATATCGGTGACCAGATCCGAGTGGAACCCGACTCTGCCGGCCATGATCCCTCACACACACACACTCTCCCGAAGAAACTCCCGGACCCCCGTCATCCTGCGCTGAACAACACACACACACACACACACAGGAATGTCAGAGAGAGGAGACGGAGTCCTGTCGTGTTCAAACCTGTCTGAGATCACTGGCACACACACACACACACACACACACACACACACACTGCTGAAGGTGTGTCTGCAGAATCAACTCTACCAGCCCTCCGGTCACTGAACACACACACAGTCACACTCAGCAGAGAACATAACACACACAGATCAGTAAATATTCACAACACACACAGATTCCCTGAAGAGCAGCACTGACACAACACTGACTTCTTAATCATTTCGACTTTTCATATCATTAATATGACTTGATATGAATGAGTATGTCATAATTTCAATATTAAACTGGTAAAAACTCATAAAGACTCTGAGACAGTGATGCGCGGGTCAATGTATAAACAACCCGCAACCGACCGACGTTTTCAACTACCCGCCCGCAACTCGGACCGCAAAAAAAAAAAAGTAAAAAAATATTGTACCCGACCCGCTTCCTGACCGCATTTTTAAAAATTAGTAAATGCTCATCGGAGCGTTATTGGGCCATAGATGTGTAACAACACAGCATCGCAAGAAGACGTCGGCCTACACATAACAAAGGCAAAGCCAGCACTTTCGCCATCATCTTTTATTATTTCGGCAAATGTCTCCCATTTCTATTTGTGTATTTGCGGAGCTTCCACTCCCCAGTCATCACCTTTTCTCTTGCCGCCTCCATCTCTCTGCAGACTGTAGTGATCATGGCCGGTTCGTGAACGAATCGTTCTTTTGAACCGGTTCTTTTTAGTGAACCGGTCGAACCAGTACACTGAATCGTTCGAAACAGTTCGCGTCTTGCGTCAGTGCTGATCCACAAGTTACTGAAGTTACTCACTTTCAGACATGCCTGACAGTCGCCTCCGAATCGAAATAAATCAATATCCAGAATAATATTTTACTCCAGTAACTCCAACAGTTCACTGAACCGAGACATGTTGGTGCCACTGTTGAGAGAAGTGATGAGCACGAGCAGCTGATTCGCACAGGGACAGCGGTTCTCGAATCACTAGTATAGAACCGAGAACTGTTTAGACTGAGCTTGTGTGCTATCTTCGTGCCAGTTATTGCAGCCAATAATGTGTAGGGCTGTATATTTCATCAAACATTGTGTCTAGTACTATATTAATACAAATGTTTAATTGGCATCTTTTTTCAAACGACCCGACCGACCAGTAGCACCTCAATGCAGAACATGAGATCCACGGGGAGGAGTCGGATCACGATCCAAGGGGTGGAGATGGGTAGGATTAGGGTTGGGTTTAGGGATCAGGGGGCGGAGTTGGTTAGGTTTAGGTGTATGTAAGGTGGGAGGAGTTGGATCTGGATCCGACTCCTCCCCATGGATTTCATGTTCCGCAGTGAGGACCATCTCCGACCGACCGCGACCTGAATATCATTAAAAACATTTTTGGATGACCCGTAACTGCGGGTAACCGCGGGTGACCGCAGGCACCCGCTCATTTCGGATCAACCCGCGCATCACTGCTCTAAAAGACTTCATTAACAGACACGGATCACAATCATGAAAATAATTACACCTGTTTGCATTATTATTGCCCTCTGCAAGAGTGTGTGTGTAATGAGTAATGGGCGCAAACAAAGTGTTGGAAACACTGAGGAAAAGGAGAAACGGAGTGTGTGTGTGTGTGCGCAGTGGGTGGAGAGGTGTGTGTTTTCCTGGCACTGACATCACCATCAGCCTGTGGTCAGAAGATATTTCATAACCTTTCCACTAAACATTTCAAACGCTCAGAGAAACTATTACAACACACACACACACACGCAGTCGTCTCCCGCTCACCACTATAGAAGTGCAATGAAATGTGTGTGTGAACCACTTTGGATAAAAGCATCTGTTGCCAAATGCATTTATGTAATTGTAAGACAGCTGTTTCAATGTGTGTGTGTCCGTCCGACATCCTGATTATGAGTGTGTGTGTGTGTGTGTGTGTAGTGAAGGAAAGGAATAAGACCCTCTAGGGAACTAATATACGCAATCTGAAACACACCCAAAGGAGGCAGATTTATATAACAGTCATTGTGTGAGAACGGCAATCAGTGTGTGTGTGTGTGTGTGTGTGTGTGTGAGATCCGATTTCACCGGCACATCTGGAACTGGAGAAACACTAGAAACATCTTGAAGAACGAGCTCTGGTTTCAGAGGGTTTTCTCTACGCTATAGTTAAAGAGCAGCACAGGAACACACACTCCTAAACACACAACCACTCGCATTCATTCAACCAAACACAACGAGCATTCCTGTCAATCAGCGACACAGCGGCTTTGTTCAGTTCAGCGCATGACTCACTTCACATCAGAATTCACTTAAACTGAAACACAATCCCACCCGTTCATATTCAGATGAATGCCATTCCCATAATGTCAGACTCCCATTCAAATTCACTATTCGACATTTCATTAAATATTCAACACTATTATTGATCTCCTGCACTGACAGACAGCATTATATGGGAACTGAGCTGGATGATGACATCACGGTTTACTACAAAGTAGGGATGGGCAACGATTAATCGCGATTAATCACATACTAAATAAAAGTTTGTGTTTACATAATATATGTGTGTGTAGTGTGTATAATTAATTTGTATATATAAATACACACACATGCATGTATATATTTAAGAAAAATGTGTTATTAATATATCAAATATTTATATTTAAATATATTATATAAATTGTGAATAAATATATATAAAATAAATACATGCACATATTTCTTAAATATATACATGCATGTGTGGGTCGCGATTAATCACATCCAAAATAAAAGTTTGTGTTTACATAATATATGTTTGTGTAGTGTGTATAATTAATTTGTATATATAAATACCCACACATGCATGTATATATTTAAGAAATATGTGCATGTATATATTTTATATATATTTATTCACAATTAATATTATATATAAATATAAATATTTGATGTATTAATAACACATTTTTCTTAAATATATACATGCATATGTGGGTATATACACACTACACAAACATATATTATGTAAACACAAACTTTTATTTTTGGATGCGATTAATCGCGATTAATCGTTACCCATCCCTACTACAAAGCGACTATATATAATAAATGAACTAAAATAATAACTTTTTTACAACTAATCACTGATCTTACTTAAAGCTGCAGTCCTCATTTTTTCCTCTTTGTTCGACATCTGCAATTGCAGTCATTATCAGCTTTACGTGGGTTGTGCCTCGGCTCGGCACAGCGCGGATGAATACGATGTTTTGAGGAGTGTGTGCAGCTGTCAATCACCACCGGTGTGGATTACTGGCGTTCGCAATCCCAGATTATACTTTTTGGAAGTGACCAATGTAATAATTTTCACCCTTAAATGTAATCTGAACAAATAACATCCACTTCTGTTCTGACCAACAGCATTGCAGTAAATCATACTGATTAAATCTAACGATCGCTTATTATATCACGTCACGTGCAAATTATACTTTGTTCTCAAATTTTTAATGTCCAACATTAGCATTGTGTGACTACATTTAAAGACCTTCAGATATTTATCTGTTTTTGACAGTACAGATGTGTGTGTACACTTGTGACGTAATGACGCAAAGACAAGCTCAAATGTCCCATAGAAATCCACAGTACTGGAGTTATAAACATTTTTAGCTTTTTGAATCGAACTACGGCAAGCAGAGAGTTTCGAACACTGGCTGGTTATGTATTTGCTTAAATTAAAATATTTTGGATAATTTTAACCCAAAAAATGTACGGACTGCAGCTTTAAGCTGGACCGTGATGCTATTTTCTTCTGGAAATAAACTTTGTTGCATTATGTTCCTGTTATCTCTGTAAAGCTACCTTGAAACAATCTGTATTGTAAAATAAAGCTGACTTGACAAATCTGTGATCTAACGTTAAGACTTTCTGGCTGTTTGAAAAGCTAGTTTTGAGAATCAAAAATCCTCTGATGATAACCCACAAATCTTCTAATACGGACGGAGTCTGACACCCAAAACACTCATACAATCACTGTATCATGTCATGTGTAACGGGATGTTCCGTTCTTCTGAAATCTCCAGGCTTTAAACATCTAAAGTTTGATTAATGAGCTCGACCCGTGACGAACATGATCCGGATGATGTGTTTTTACACCTGCCGATCGAACTCAAACACAACCTGATTGATTCGCTCAAGTTCTCAAACTCATTTAAACTTTATCTCGATAGTTTCTTTTCTATCGCTCGAACAAACGCAAACGAGATTATGTTGGTCATCAATAAATAAAGTAAATAAGCTGTAACTCACCGAATGCGTCCGTTGGACTACCGACTCCGAGAGACTGTTGAGAAAACTTCTAATGACACCGAATGAGTTGAATTTAGAGATCCGAATCAGTTTGGTAAATCGGTTCGCTCGGAGGGTTCATTCCAACACTTCAACCAACTCTCAGCGATCTTTGTGAATCGATTTAACTGAATCAACAAAATGAGCCGGTTCACATGAACAATTCGTTTGTATTACCAGGACCGAGTCACTTTCATTTCCGTAGGGGGGCGTAATGATTGATCTTCTCGTACAAACTATCAAAATACTATACTATGCTATTTTGATAATCGCATTAATTGTTTATCAGTATTTGATGTGCACAGTATAATAGACTGAACAGCAATTAAATCAAAAGTGCACGTGAATAATCTCATGTAAAAATGGTATGAGCCAAGTCATTGTTGAGAGTCCATTGACCTGTGAGCCTCAAAAACACATCAAAACAAACCGTTGGAAGCTTCTTCAAAGTTTCCCCCACATAAATCGAAGGTTTAAATGGGTTTCCTCCACAATAAAGAACTATGAGAATGTTTTAAGGACTCCCATTCAATTGAATCTGACCAAACAGACACATAACTTGTTCTAGCTTCAGTTCAGTGCCTGTTTAGACGCGTTTCTCTCCGGTAAAGCTTTGCCAGTTTGCGGTCTCTGTTATTACTCATCTCTCACTCTCTATCTCTTCCTCTCTATTGTTGAACTTGCCCAACAGTTATGATGCTTTGATAGAGGAAGTGGGTTTCTTTCTGAAGTTTATGTGACATGAGATTCTTTAGTAATGACGTAAAGTGGCTTCTTTTCCATAATGACTGTTTAAATATCAACCACAATCATGTACCATATGCAGCACTCACTAGCTCACAACTAAGAAAATAATGCATTTTATCATCACAGTACAATAAGAGCTTGTGGGGGTTTTCGGTCTTCAGATGGTGTTCCAGTGACCCCTATCCTGGACTATAATTATGTTAAAGTAAATACCTCATTTATTCTGTGTGAGATATATATATATATATAAATTCTTGGAACTATTGTGCTGTACTGTTAAATGTAATATTTATTTATTTAAATCAGTTTGTTTATATCAAATGTTTTAATTCTAATGTTATCATTGATAAGAACGAAATATTAACATTCAATCAATAACAAAGTCACTTACACATTCCTGTAGCTCACTGTAGATCATTGCGCTCGCAACATCAAGGCCATGGGTTCGATTCCCTAGTGATGCATGAACTGGTTATTATATAAACCTTGCTTTGGATGAAAGTGTTATTCAAATAAAAGTTAGAAATTTCTAAATAGTGCATTTTTACCCATCAAACCCTATCAATCACCCAGAACACCCTAGAAGCAGCCTAGCAACCACCAACTCTCAGAGTAACTTAGCAACTGCAATCACTCAAGGTACAATGCCTAGCAACACCCAATCAACTTAGAAACCACCCAGAACATACCACCTAGCAACCTTCCAGAACACCAAAGAAACTGCCTAGCAACTACCCAGAACACTCTAATTACCAACCTTCCGGAACACCATAGGAACTGCCTAGCAATCACCTAGCAACCATCCAGAAGACCCTAGCAACTCCATAACAACCACCTAGCAACACTAGTAACTGCTTAGTAAGCACTCAAGGTATCATGCCAAGCAACCACCCAAAACACCATAGCTACCACCTACAGTAGTAACCATCCAGAACATCAAAACTACCAACTAGCAACGCCCTAGCAACAATTTAAGAACCTAGCAACTGCTTAGCAACCATTTGGAGTACCCTTGAACCCGCAGAGCAACCACTCAGAACACTTCAGCAACTGCCCAGCACCAACCTAGAAACAATCCACAACACCCTAGCTACATACTAGAAACCTAACAGAACACCTAGCAACTGCCTATCACCATAGAAACAATCCAGAAGACCCTAGCAACTGCATAACAACCATCAACTAACCATCCAGAACAATCTTGCAACCACCCAGAACCCCCTAGCAACTGCCCAGAAACCACCCAGAACACCCTAGCAACCACCCAGAATACTCTAGCAACCGCATAGCAACACCCCGGTGACCACTTAGCAACCATCCAAACAGCTCAGCTTTTAGTAAGCATAATATCAATGAAATGTTTGTTTGTAAGATGCACTGAAACTGATAATAAGAGTCTGAAACACATCTGACGTCTGTACTGACCCGGCCAGATCCTTCTGAGCCTCTGTGTCACCCAAGATTCCACGACACCCACTCGCTCATCACATGACTTCCTGCCGACTCTCACACTGAGAAGAGTCGAGGTCTTCCGTCTTCTGCTCGTGTGTGTGTGTGTGTGTGGAGGGCCTCGACACACTGACGGATGATGATGGACCGAGAAGACAAGATAGCAAACTTCCACAGACTCCTATCAGGTGTGTGTGTGTGTGTGTGTGTGTGTGTGACAGTGATCAAGGGACATCATATATCACATCATGGCTTTTTGTTTGAATCATTCTTCAGTTTCCTGATGATTTAGAGTTTCAACGGAGACTTGACTTCCTTCTTCTGTGGTTTGTTTGCAGAAATGCATCACACCTCTGTTCTATATTTATAGCCAGATGACAACAAAACAGCTTTTAAAACACAAAAAACTTTCATGAATTGTTAGAATACAGTATGTTTAGTGTTCTTCATGTGTCTGAATGCACGTATATGTGCACTGTGAACAATGAGTTTTTAAAGTTCACTGCAAAAACAACAACTAAAAACGATTCTTGATTTCCAGCACAAATATCTAAACGTTAAAAAATCAAGATACATTTACTTGACAAGCAAAACTACTTGAGATTTCAGGGCTTGTTTACTTAAAAGTTTATCAAAATTAAGTGAGTTTATGCTTAAAACAAGCAAATATATCTGACAATAATCATGCTTTCCCTTTGAATTAGGTTTTTTATTCCAATATTCTTGTATATTCAATTTAGAAATTGTTGGCAATTCTTGCATATTGCAATAAAAAACTTTGGATATTGCAATAAAAACGTTGCATATTCTTGCATATTGCAGTAAAAACAGCATATTCTTGCATGTTACAATAAAAAACGTTGCCAATTCTTGCAAATTGCAATGAAAAAACGTTGCATATTCTTGCATATTGCAGTAAAAACAGCATATTCTTGCATATTACAATAAAAAACGAAGCCAATTCTTGCAAATTGCAATGAAAAAAAACGTTGCATATTCTTGCATATTGCAGTAAAAACAGCGCATATTCCAATAAATTTTTTTTCCAAAAATTATTAAAAAAAACCGTTGCATATTCTTGCATATTGTTATGAAAAACGTTGCATATTTTTGCATATTGCAATAAAAACGTTGCATATTCTTGCATATTGCAATAAAAAACTTTGAATATTCTTGCACATTGCAGTAAAAACAGCGCATATTGCAATAAAAAAAAATCCCAAAAAATTAAAAAACGTTGCATATTATTGCATATTGTAATGAAAAACGTTGCATATTCTTGCATATTGCAGTAAAAACAGCATATTCTTGCATATTACTATAAAACTTTGCCAATTCTTGCATATTGCAATGAAAAAACGTTGCATATTCTTGCATATTGCAGTAAAACCAGCGCATATTCCAATAAAAAAAAAATTCCAAAAAAAACAAAAAAAAACGTTGCATATTCTTGCATATTGTTATGAAAAACGTTGCATATTTTTGCATATTGCAATAAAAAACGTTGAATATTCTTGCACATTGCAGTAAAAACAGCGCATATTGCAATAAACAAAAATTCCAAAAAAATTAAAAAACGTTGCATATTCTTGCATATTGCAATAAAAAAACGTTGCATATTCTTGCGTATTGTAATGAAAAACGTTGCCAATTCTCGCTTATGACAAAAACAAGACAAGACGAAAAATATTTAGCATTTATTTCATTGCAATTTAAAAAAAAAATTTTTGCACAGTTGTAAATAAAATGAAGATTATTGTAGTGTTTTACAAGAAGTCTTTAACGTTTCACGAGAGAAAAACAGTTTTTGTTTTTTTAACGATCCTCTGATGATATGAATGATGTCCGGCAGATGAGAGCTGCACCTCGGATGTGTCCAGCGACTCGTGTGAATACTATCAGACGGAGATATTCGGGCTGTTGCCGAGCTCACAGGCTCATCGCCGGCCGCACGCAGACGCCGGCACACAGGATCCCGGAAGAGTCTCCTGGAACCCCAGCGTCCCGCTCAGAGCTCTACCGGTCTGTCTGCAGGGCAAGAGAGACACCAGGTGAGTCAGGCTTACACAAGGCAGTCTCAAAAACACGCTTTGAAATCGCTGGTGTTTCTGACGTCACAAACCACCTTGTAACCAATCAGATCAAGTGAGTGAGTGAGTGAGTGGAGGCGGGGCTTATTTTCATATTCATATCACAACGCATACCAAATGAGGCAAGGGTGTCGAGTCACATTCAAGATATTTTAAGACATGAAGATTGGAAAAAACTGGTGATCAAAGATGAGATTTAACGAATACAATGATTGACTTCAGAGTGACTTTAACATAAAGCCTACTGTATGTCAAGTCAAGTCACATTTATTTACATAGCGCTTTTCACAATACAGATTGTATCAAAGCAGCTTCACAGTGATAACATGAAAGTAGTACTTCTTTAGCAAGTGAACTGAAGCGCACGCTTCTTCAATCTATTGAAATCACAAAATAAATTGTGTTTTATGTAATAGTTCAGTACTCCCAGTTAAAAGTTCGCAGCTTTATCATAATTACAGCATAAATACAGAAATATTGCAGTCTATATTGGGGAGCCTAGTATAAGTAGTGGATTGAGTGAATTATACACAAACACATCGCCATCTAGTGGTCAGTTTCACAGTTTCAGTTTTGTTTGTGCCAATCAGAGATAGGCAGCATCTGCAGAGACGCAGCATTGGCTACTGGGACTCGTGGAGGCGGAGCCAGCAAACCACAAGGCGGCGCTTAAAGGAGCATGTGGGCAGGGCCCTGTCAGAACTGTTGCCATGGAGACACGCGATTCATAAGATCGAAGGTGAGTGTCCAGTATGTAGTGGCGGGCAGATCGAGGCTTCGTGAAACAGAAGCAAATGTGCCGTATTGTGTCGCGGCTTCGAAATAATCCACGGTGACCCCTAGTGGTCAGAACAGGGTAAATGCAACCAAAAACATGCACAAAAACACCTTTTACAAATATAATGCAATATTTTTATTAACAGTAAACTCTTTCAAGTAAGATAATCAAGTGTCTATATGTTCTTTTATCAATTGTCAGGGTTTGCTTTGTTTGTTCTCAGCTAAACAAGCCAATAGACTATTACAACTACACTAATGTTAAATTGGTATTATTACAGTATAATTAAATAACAAAATCGTTATGACGTAATGAAGCCTTGTTTACTGCAGTCAGTTTGATTCAGAGCAAAATATTGTTAAAAGTTTCGAAGCTTCATGTTTTGGAATCAATATGACTCTACGAGTGTGTTGATGTTGTGCCCGTTGAGTATATGATGTACAGTATGTTAGACCGGTTAGCTGAATCTGATCCACAGGTCAGTTTGGTGTCGGGGTGAAGGCGTACTTTGTGTTTCTGCGCTACTTGCTGTGCTTGAACCTGCTTTACTGCGTGATCATCGCTGGATGTGTGCTGACACCAACGCTGGTGTTCAGGAAGGACTCAGGTACCAACACTAAGACCGGCCGTTCACTCCGAGGACAAGCGCAACTACTCGAGACTTTTAATACTTGTTAACCGAAAAGTTTATCAAAATTAAGTGATTTAATGCTTAAAACAAGGAAAGTTTTCTGCCAATAATCTTGTGTTCCCTTTGAATTAGTTTTTTAATTTGCAATATTCTCGCATATTGAATAAAAAAAGTTGCCAATATTGCAAAAAACCCGTTGCATATTCTTGCATATTGAATAAAAAAAGTTGCCAATTTATGCATAATGCAAAAATAGTTTTTTTTTCATATTCTTGCATATTGCAATAAAAAAAATAAAAAAAGTTTCCAAAAAAATGTAAAAACGTTGCATATTGTTATGAAAAACGTTGCATATTCTTGCATATTGTAATGAAAAACGTTGCACATTCTTGCATATTGCAGTAAAAACAGCATATTCTTGCATATTACAATAAAAAACTTTGCCAATTCTTTCATATTGTAATAAAAAACGTTGCATATTCTTGTATATTGCAATAAAAGAGTTCACATCACAACTATAACTATACATTCAAAACGATACTGTTGGAATCACATTCAGAATGATTCGTTTTTTCAGCTGATGAACGATAAAACTGGAATCCATCCAGCTTTAAAAGCTCAAGTATTTAAAGCGGCGGACAACAAAACTGCAATGCACTTTTAAGGCTCGTTCACACCAATAAAGATAACTATATCAGTGTCCACATCAGCGCACAATATCTTTCTGTTTATTAGAAACGCTGTTTGAAATGGAACACAAAAACACAATAGCCAATCAGCAGTGAGGGGCGTGTCCACGCATTAGGGAGGAGGAGCCTGTGTTGCATAGTGTGTTCATGGATTTGTGGGCGGGGCTTTACCGTCAGGGGTGTGGTCCTGTTGGGTAGGGGCGTGTTTGTTTTGGTGATTTCAAATAACAGTTTCTCACAAATTGCTGCTCCAGCTCTTTAAATCAGGATGGATTCTGATTGGCTGTCAGTGTTTTATCGTTCATCGGCTGGAAAAAGTCGTTCTGAAAGTGATTCTAATGATATTTTTGATTGTTTGTGTATAATTTGCTATTCTTTTTAAATTTTTTTTTGAAATTTGTCCTTGGTGTGAATGCTAATGTAGTTATAATTATACAAATATTTACAGTTGTGATTTTTGGTGTGAACAGGCCTTTGGACGTGATGCACTAAAACTGACCTAATTTGTCATATTGAATCATTTTTTTAGGCCATTCAAACCAAATCTTTGGATATAAAGACATTTTTGTCGGATCAGTAAGTCATTTTATGGTTATCACTCTTTAATTTCCACACTGATCATCATTTTCAGATTTTATTTAATTAACTCATTTACCATAAATTAAAATTCATGAAAAGTCATGTGGTTTGTCTTTATATTGAGTTATGTTTCCTTTCTGTTAATTTAGTAAACAGTTTTTATTCTATTTCCTGACATTTCACAACTGCCTAATGTTTTTGTTAGCATATGCACAGATATAAATGAAGGTATGGCGATTTCAGTTAACCCTCTGGGGTTGTTCGTTTCAGAGTCACACAAGGGGTGTTCGGGTCCAAATGGACCCAAAGAGCGGGATTCACATTTTTAAAAAAAAAATCATGATTTTTTTTTTTACTCGTTTTTTATATTATTTTTTCTTTTCTTTTTTGGTGTTTTGAGAAAATTTCATTTTCATTCAATTTCCCCCATTGAACATAATAGAAAAAATATTTAAACATTTTTTTTTTTTAAAAGCTGTATTTCATTTTAGAGTCAAGCCTAGGCCTCATAAAAGCAATTTTTGAAATGAGATGGATGCCATCTGGTGGAAAACACATTAAAAATGCAAAACATGTATAATCTGAATTTTTTGGTGTGTGTCTGGATGTGTCTGTTTTGCACTCTTGATGTTTTATAGATTCACCCCTTCACTGTTGTGTGCTTTTTTTCAAGATCGTGGCTGATTTGTAGATTGTCCGCACAAAAAAACTCAGTATTTTCACATTTTTGCCAATTTCCCATTCGTTTTCCATGCGGGTCCATTTGGACCCGAACACCCCAAGTGTGACTATTTTTTTTACAACCACTTAGACTACTCACATCCTGTCCCCAATTTGTTGGGGTGTTCAAATACCAAATACCAACAAAGTCACCAAATTTCGGACCTTTCCGAGGAAGCTGTGATTTAAAAAAAAAATTTGTTTAAATTGTTCGGGTCCATTTGGGCCGAACAACCCCAGAGGGTTAACCAGGATATTGTTTTGATGGTTTACGGGAGTCAGATTTATGTTTATTTGCATGTAAAGAAGGTCACTGTCTTGTTTTTTCATCAGTCTTCAACACTTTGCATGCTCTCTCTCTCTCTCTCTCTCTCTCTCTCTCTCGTGGTCCGTTTCTCTGTGTTTTCCAGGGTGTTCTTGAAAACTCTCCAGTGTTTCACAGTTTCTACACTCGCGGGTCTCTTGATTTGGCCTGTTTAAACACTCCACTCCTCTTTCTACTTGGCATGATCTCTGTCCTCTTCCTCAGCATCATCATGGTGGTCCGCAGGTCAGATCATTCACCCTGAGCTATTAGACCAATGTTCCTGCTTCAGTGCAGCTTACAGATTGAAATTTCAGCAGTTTCAGCAATTTCAGCAAACATGCATTTGCTGCTCTCGACAGCTAAGTGGCGCTATAACCACAGACTGAATCAACAGCATCTCGTCTAATTGTCTCTCAGTTTGTAAATGATGTGCATAGACCTGAACAGCTATTGAACGGGGAACATTCATATCGGCAACACACATGTACATGTGTTTCTCACTTTAATTGTTGTAAATGGATTCATTAATATTAGGGCTGTGCAAAAATTAATTGCGATTATACCATGGTCTGGGTGAATACTCGATTCTGATTGGCTGCAGGGTGTCCGTTAAAAAGTGATAGAGGACACCTAGTAAAGTAGTTCTGGTGAAACTGCCTGTTTACCATTCGAAATGAATAAATAAATGCGCTGCCTACAACGGCTGTGAGTATTAACCATAGCAACAGGCAGTCACATGCTCTATCATCTAACGTTAGATATTATAGCCTAATACAACAATGAGCGACTTCGTGCTATTTCTTTTAACATTTATGGAGAATATGGCAACTTTGACGACTGGTATGCTGCTGAAGAAAGAAAAAATCTAAATAAAACGGAGGAAATTACACCGCTGCTGCTCTGCTCCATTGAACTCTATTGGTAACGACGTAACTTGCGACCATAGTTGGATAACGATGCTTTCGGGAAACGCACCCCTGAATGAGACCCTGCGGGAGTTTTACGCAGCTGTCCAGACAACCAAGGCAGGAGAAGGCTTAACGTTACAGCGTTTCAAGCCTAAGGAGCCTGAGGCAAATGACCCTCTCTTTGATCTGATTAATTTATTGCCCTCTATAACGTTAAGCGCAAATCGCTGGAGCTCAGAGCTAATTGTTTTTTTTTTATTGTTGTTTGATTAATTGTTTTAGGTGTAATAAAAAAAAAACTATGCCTACCTTTGTGTTTCATGAAAAAAAAAAATGCATTTGTGAACCTGAAGGGATACGAGCTAAGCGGACTATAAATATCTCCGGTTGCTAGATAAACAGTCAGTCAAGTTATTATTTGTAAAAACTAGATTTAGCCTAATTAAAATATAAACTAATGTTTTAAAAATGTTTTATTTGGCAAGTGACCATGGTATAAGCGGGTTAATGCCCTCCGAGGTGTCCATTGTCAGGTTTTAATGGACTTCGGCGGAGGCAACCGTCCTCCGCTGCGCGTCGGCCGGTTTACGCCTCGCCGTCGTCCATTAAAACCTGACAATGGACACCTCGTCGGGCATTAACCCTTACTTAATCGCGTCCAAAATAAAAGTCTGTGTTTATATAATATATTTGTGTGTGCTGTATATAATTATTTTGTATATATAAATACACACACATGCATGTATATGTTTAAGAAAATGTGTTATTCATATATAAAATATTTATATAATATAGATTATGTATTTTTATATATATACAGAATTTAAGCGTAAATAATTCTTAAATAAATACATGCATGCATAGGTAATTATATATGCAAAATAATTATATACAGCACACACAAATATATTATGTAAATACAGACTTTTATTTTGGATGCGATTAATCGAAATTAATTTTTGCACAGCCCTAATTAACATGTGAGTGAATGAATGATGTGTTTTTTTTATTGAATACAAAAGTTTGAATTTTGAATTGAATTTTGAGACTGAATGCAAGTTTGATGAACAAATGCAAAAGCGATCAAATCTAAGTTTCCTCCGACCTCATCATTGTGTCCATCTCCGCGTCCCTTAGGGTCACTGATGTCTCTTCTCTCTTTCAGGACGGTTGTGGGATACAAACACTCGTGGCTCACTGGAAACCGCTTCAGTTCAAACCTGAGCTACAAGGTTTTCTGTGGGTGGGATTTCAGTATTCAGGACTCGCAAGCATCAACCCTGAAACAAAACTTCATCAGAAACGAACTGAAGGTGAAAGGTCAACACGAGCTGTCATGTCAGATATGTGATGTGCATTTCTGAAACGCATAAACGTGTATTCTCTGTAAAGCTGCTTTGAAATAAATGGTTTTGTGAAAAGCGCCAAACAAATAAATGTGAATTGAATTGTGTGCATGACCTCTGACCTCTTCTCCAGATGGATCTAGAAGAGCAGAAGTTTCACGAGAGGGTCCAGCGCCGATCGCTCGCTCTCTGGGTTCGACTCATCCTCCTGCGGGTCTTTCTGAACATCATTGTGCTGGTTCTTCTGGGAAGCGCATTCGCTCTGATCGTTTACAGCATCGTTCTGTCACAAGAGAAGGTACTGAACATGTGTAAAGATAAAGCGAATAGTCTTGAATGTTGATTATTTTCCTCATATTTTCTGTCGTTGCAGCTCCGCCCTTCCCAGTCTGGCAGTGATGCTACGGTGAGTTCCTCGATGAAGCCCCTCCTCCTGAAAAGCACACTGTGCTCTGATTGGCCGGCTGGAGCAGCGTGTTGTGATTGGTCGAGCGCTTAAAGTGTGTTTAGTAAATGTCCCGCGGCCCGCCCCGTTTTTTTAAACCACCAGTTTAACACACTACTAACTAACTCAACCAGGCCCCGCCCCTTTATTCTGCGCATTAATTATTATAATGAGGAATATTGCGACGTGTTCCCGGGAGAAACTCGAGACTACAATGGAGGCGTTTCAGGAGTTCAACATCACACACTGAACAACACAAAATAAGTTTGATATAAAAAAAAGTATATATTATTTTATTTTTTTTATTATTAAAAGTAAAGAGCATTACAATCAAAGTAGCAAAAATAAATAATAAATAATAAAAAGTATCGAAAAATAATCAATAGTACAGTTAAAGTAATAAAAAAAAACACAATTAATCACATAAACACATTAAAAGTAGAACAAATAACCACAGTTTTAACAGCTTTTTTGTTTTGCATAGAAGAGATAGTAGAAATATACTGTTCCATTTCAGCCTTTAGCACAGAAAAAAGAGTGTTTTTATTACTGAATTTACACTTATGGATATGGAATTTGGCAACAAATAAGATTAGGTTTACTAGAAAGAGTGCACTACTGTCCTTCCCACAGTCATTAAAACAACCAAAAATGACATTTTTGTAGTACAGGGAGAAATCAGGAAGAATATTTTCAATTATAAATGAATTAAAGTCTTTCCAGAACTTATATGTGAAGTCACAAGACCAAAATAAATGTGAGATAGTTTCAGGATGTAAGCCACAAAAAGAGCATTTTATATTAATGTCATTCTTGTGAGTTTAGTAAAGCGTTTCCTAATGATTGTCTCTCTCGTCACTGTAAGGTTCTGAACTGGTCTCTGATGTTGGAGTATCTTCCTCCAATCACAATGGCGACCATAAACTACATACTGCCGCACATCTTCAGTAAAGTCTCAGAGTTTGAAGATTATTCACTCACCATCCAGCTCAACCTCACCCTGATCAGGTCAGAAAGGTCATGCCCTTTGACCTCTAGTGTGTGTTACATGTTCCTGTGGTATTAAATACAGCACTATCTCAACTACTTGATTTATTTAATTGCAATTTGCAAAATGTAAATTACCGCAATCATAAAGTATATTCACATGCAGTTTGATTGTTTATATCATTGCCAAATGTAATCTATACTATCGTCCAGCTCTAATCTTCTAAATGCAACTATAAGGCATTATAAACATTAACCGATATTCTGTTAATCTGCTTTGAAACGATGTGAATATTACAGGAGTATTTTCCTGAAGTTGGCGTCTTTGGGCATCTATCTGTTCTTCCTCCTCATACACTCTCCAAACAAGCAAGAGGTTTGTTCATAGTTGTTTCTCTTAGACAACAATGAGATTTCATGAGACAAATGGGGGCTTTTGAACTCTTTTGACCTTTGAACTGTGCTCAGCCTCAGATATGCGAGGAGCCCTGCAGAGAGAACGCGTTCGGGAAGGAGATGTACAAACTCGTCGTCTTCAACTTCCTGGAGTGTTTCTTCAATGCGTTTTTTGTGGCTTACCCAAGAACGTGAGTTACTTCAACTTTATTGAACATGGTTTAGCTACAATATTTACCCCTCAGGTTATTATTATTAGTTAGCATTTCAATAATTTAACAACACATTCGCTTATTCACGGATGTCGTTAATGCTCGTAAAACACAAATTTTAATCTTTTTGTAATTGCTTTATTTTGATTTTCAAATCCAAAAGTATTACGAGCGAACGCAAAGGTTTTATGAGCGAACACAAAGTTTCTCGTTACGCAAAAGTTTTAAGAACGCAAAAGTTTTACAAGCGAACACCAAATGTCTCAAAATGGGAATTTTTTTATCTGCGAACAAAATATGTTCTCGTAACGCAGACATTTTAAGAGCGAATGTAAAGTTTCTCAGTGTAACGCAAAAGTTTTACAACGTTTCTCATAGGCCACATATTTTATGAGCGAACGTAAACGTTTTGCAAGCGAATGCAATGTTTTGTTCTGATATTTGGATTCACGTTACAGAACTATATATATATATACAGTGTATAATAAACTTTATTTAACGTATAGCTTCTTGGTGGAGAGGTTTCCATCCTCGTCGCTAGCGCGGTTACTAGGCAAGAAGCAGTTTGAGATTCCCTTCAACGTGCTGGACCTGGTGAACAGCCAGACGGTCACATGGGTGGGAGTGTTTTACTGCCCCCTGCTGCCGGCCATCAGCGCCGTCAGGCTGATGGTCCTCTTCTACCTCAAGAAGGTCTGATTCATACTCTTCATCTCTCAAATTCTATTTTATTTCAAGCAACACAAATGTTTTTTTATGCTTTTAGTTAACTATAATATAAGGAAGCCCTGACCCGCAACGTAAAAAAAACAAGAAATCTAAAATTACGAGAATAAAGTTGCAATATTTCGAGAATATAGTTGCAATATTTTGCGAATAAATTAGAAAAAATTCGATATTAAAGTCGAAATGTTTCAACTTTAATTTCAAAATATTTCTGATTTATTCTCGAAATATTGCAACTATATCCTCGAAAAAGAAATCCATAAAAAATATAAAATTACGAGAATAAAGTTGCAATATTTCGAGAATATAGTTGCAATATTTTGCGAATAAATTAGAAATATTTCGATATTAAAGTCGAAATATTTCAACTTTAATTTCAAAATATTTCTGATTTATTCTCGAAATATTGCAACTATATTCTCGAAAAAGAAATCCATAAAAAATATAAAATTCCGAGAATAAAGTTGCAATATTTCGAGAATATAGTTGCAATATTTTGTGAATAAATTAGAAATATTTCGACATTAAAGTCGAAATATTTCAACTTTAATTTCAAAATATTTCTAATTTATTCTCGAAAAAGAAATCCATAAAAAATATAAAATTACGAGAATAAAGTCGCAATATTTCTAAAAATAAAGTCAAAATTACAAGAAAAGAAGTTCCATAGAAGTTCTTTTTTTTTTAAGTAAGGAATGCGCTTGTGAAGTCCAACTTCTTTAGACATGGATCTAAACATAATAATAGTTCTCGTAATTTTGACTTTCTTCTCAAAATATTAAGACTTTATTCTCGAAATGCTACAACTTTTTTTCTCGTAATTTTAGATATATAATTTTTTTTTCGGATTTCTGTCAGGGCTTCCGTAATAACAACCCTGCTTTCAGATTTAGATTTAGAAACAGCTAAATAATAATAAATATCTCATCCGTCTGTCAGTTCACAGTGCAGCGCTGTTGTGTTCCGGCTCAGAGAATGTTCCGGACCGCCAGTTCTTCTGTTCTCTTCCACTTCATGCTGTTGTTGGGTCTCTTAATGTCTGTGGTCACATTAGTGGTCAACATCAACAGGTACTAGTCAATGCGGACATATTTCTAATATAATACAGTTTAAGGGAAGACTCTATACATGCACTGGTCTGTTTTGCTTCCATAATGTTCTTCATTCTAGTGGAAAGAAAACATCCAAAAGTGTTTATTTTAGTGCACTTGATCTTGTCGATCTATAAAGACTTTGAGTTTGAATCTGAAATCGCCACTTCAGCAGATTCACACACTCCAAACTTTACAGTTTTATTCATATCTAATGTAATCTGGAGATTTGTTCATATATCATTCGGCTGATTTATAGGACATTTTATTCCTAAAAACGTGAATTTTTTTTATTTTTCTGTCTGTTGCCAGTATTTTCTGATTTATGGAAACAAACATCAAAATCCCATTTGGAAAAACCTTTAATATATCATCAAAATCAAACAAGAATAATGAATATGGCTTGATCTAATGTTTAGATTTACATGCTGGAAATGTATGCAAATTAGTGCATATTTATTTAGATGATGCCTCATCATATTTAAACATAACATTTCAGAAAACTTGGTTTGCAATTGTTAATGTAAGTAATCAAGTATGGTGAATTAGTTAATGTTAGTGTCACCCTTGATAAAAACACCTATTCACCAAAAACGTATTCACTCATAATCTGTGAGTGTTATATTAGTGTGGTATGTTCTCTTCTGAGGTTTCCTCCGGGATGCTGCGGCCCGTTTAAAGACACAACTGTGGTTAATGTGACGAGTGTGTGTAAAAAGACGCTGCCCGATGAGGTCCAGACCACCATCAACTACATCTCATCAGAGGGCTTCGCATTCGCTCTCATACTGGCTGAGGTGTAAGTGTGTGTGAGTGTGTGTGTGTTGCTGGATCTGGAGCAGCTGTGATGGAATATTCTCATAGCTAATGAATGTTTAGTCACTACCGTGTTCCTCCAGTGTGATCCTGACGTCGTATGTGTCCCGCCGCCGAGCGAACCATAAAGCCATCGAGAGACTGAAGGACATGCTGGTGATGGTGAGTGTAGAACAACGGAGACGATTTAAAAGAAAAACACAAACACACTGTTCAGCGTTGGCCAACAATCCCACTAATAAAAATATGCTCTAAGAATGACAGGTTAAAGGGATAGTTCACGTTGAAATTAATGTTTGATATGTTTTATCTTACCTCAAGGGCATCCAAGATGTAGGTGTCTTTGTTTCCACAGTATTTTCAATTTTGACATTTTTCGGTCAAACCGTTGTTGTCTATCAGTCATATAATGGAGTTTTAGGAGGTCCACCTCAAAGAGCAGCACAGAGAAGTCCAAATTAAACATGATTTAATGACTCGTAAATGTACACATTGATGGCCTAGGCCCTAAGACACCAAACGAGCGGTTTGTGTGAGAAAACGAACAGGATTTATATCGTCTTTACCTCGTGCAGCCGTCGAATTGATCTGAATCAGATGTCCAACTGTCTCCAGACGCTACGCCGGAAGTGATCTCTTGTTTACACGGAGATTTCGGAAGTTTTACCCTTCACTAAACATATTTAGATAAACGGGAAATCACAATGGAAGACGATTTCGATATATCTAAATATGTTTAGTTATGAAAGCATTATTTCTGAATGTTCTAAACAATAATAATACAAAATAAAAGCCGTTTAAATGTGTTTTAAGGGAATATCCCAGTTTCGTTTGTTTGGAATGTTCTCAAAACAACTGTGAAACAATGTTTCTTCTTGATTAAGTGAACATTCCATTGTGTCATTCTTCACACATTATGGGATGTTACTTTTGAATGAACGATCTGAAACATACGGAGACGTATTGCATTCACTTGAAGAAAAAAAATCTACTCTGTTTTTCTGAATTAATGAGTTAATTTTTCATGATAAAAAAAGTTTTTGCTCTGTTTTTCTGAATTAATGAGTTCATGAGAAAAAAGTTTTTGCTCTGTTTTTCTGAATTAACGAGTTAATTTTTCATGGATTTTTTTTTTTGCTCTGTTTTTCTGAATTAACTCGTTAATTCAGAAAAACAGAGCAAAAACTTTTTTCTCACAAAAAATTAACTTATTAATTCAGAAAAACAGCAAAAATAAATTTCTCATGAAAAATTAACTCATTAATTCAGAAAAACAGCACAAAAAAAAATTCTCATGAAAAATTAACTCGTTAATTCAGAAAAACAGAGCAAAAAAAATTCTCATGAAAAATTAACTCATTAATTCAGAAAAACAGCAAAAAAAATTCTCATGAAAAATTAACTCATTAATTCAGAAAAACAGCAATAAAATTTTTTAATGAAAAATTAACTCGTTAATTCAGAAAAACAGAGCAAAAACAATTTCTCATGAAAAATTAACTCGTTAATTCAGAAAAACGGCAAAAAAAATTCTCATGAAAATTAATTCAGAAAAACAGAGTAGATTATTTTTCTTCAAGTGAATGCAATACGCCTCCGTAGAAACAAGTACTAACATTAAAAAAAGACAAATTAAAACGTTTCAGAAAAAAACTTACCATGAATGATGTATAGATAAGAGTTTAGGATAGAGATTACTGCACTATTAATGTTACTGTTCATAACTTTCAGAGAACCTTAACTATGATGATCAGTGATGCTCATTAAAGTAATGCAAGGTTTCTATTTCTTCTTCTGAACTATATGTTAGAATGTTAAAGACTTCTGTGTGTGTGTGTGTGTCTGCAGTGCAGCTCTGATAAACGGTTCTTGGTGAAACAGCACTCGACCATCACGCGACACGCTAACTCGACGGCACCCGTAGAAAACACCATCTTCGGTTAAAGAAGAGCGTGAGGCTAAACTGCAACGACTGGATCTGGAACCGCTCACCAAAAACCACCTGTGCGTCTACATCAGGAGGAAGATGATTTCATTCAGAGCTTTATTGTTTGTGCTCATGATCTCTGAGTTTATTAGGTCAAAGTTCACCCTAAATGTCAAACCTTTTATAGTTTAATTTGGCCCGTTCACACCAGTAACGATAATTATATCCCTGAGTCTGTGGCACCAAGCGCCATCCCATAATTCCACCGTCCACGAACCCACTATTTTTATAATGGCATAAATGCTACGTGAGATCTCAATATCTCAGCTCTGGAAGGGTCTAGAGCCTCCATATTTGCACTCAGGTCAAAGTCTCATGGCCCTCTATCAGAATCCAGAGTTTTGAGAGTGCAGGATTAAAAAAAGTTTTAATCCAAATAGTTTGAAAGCTAAGCTTAAAAACCACGTGTCCAAAAACCCTTTTTAAGCCAACCAAACTTTTTAAGCTTGGGTGATTGGAAAGTTGATCCAGGATCAACAAAGATGTTCATGTGGTACATGTGGTGAAATCACTCACGTTCACCATCCCGACAGCTCTACAATCTAGTCCCAGACTAATGTTTGAGCTGTTTTAACTGAAATACGTCACTGCCATTGTTTTATCTCAAGATGCACACCAGTGATGTTTTTATCTAAGGCACATTTATAAAAGCTACTTAAATGTGAATTTGTGAAACCAGGCCATAAACCCTTATAATAGGCTTACAGTTAATTAAGTTACACAGTGTAAAAACAAGTTTATACTTGAAGAATCTTGTTTATTCTTAGCAGCCTATCCAGACAGGGCTAATGATTTAAAATCAACATGAAATTAAATTGGATCCTATTGACTTTTTTATAATGCGCTTTCCTAATCTTATATTGAATGATTGATCAGGGCACATTATTCCAAAGGATTAAAGAAAACCTGCTCCTCTGAAACAACTTTGCTTCGCAGCTGACGGATGTACGGAAGTAAAACGGGCTGCAAACTATTTCATGATGAATAATTATGACTTATAAGAAGTATTTTTGAATAGAAAGAGTCAGTCTCTTATATTCTTTGTGGTATTTGATTTTTATAAATGAAGGTATATATTAAATGGTCGACATTTACATTCCCTTTTCATTGAGAAAACATGACAGTTCATACATCATGAGTCCATCACATATATTAATAGACTTATTCTTCAAGTGTGACATTATTTCCCTTTGTACCTGCAGCCCTGCTTATTACAGTAACATTTACATATTTAAATACTGTTGATGTCATTGTGTGGGGGTTCCTGCACGACTTCAGTGCTCCTCCTCACTCCTATGGCTCCTGAACGGAGGCCTCCACGGCTCCCTCTGCTGGCCGAAGCTGGAAGGTCTGAATCCCGGTGAAAACACACTGGGCATGTTCCTCAACAGTCCAGACTTGACTTCATCGTTCCTCTTTTTCATAAGTGCCAGAGCTGGAGTCAGAGGCAGATTATCACAGTTCTGAAAGACAATAGCAGAGGGGCATTTCGGAGTGTTTTAAAGGTATTGAAATGCATCAGAGTAAAATACATGTCATAGTAGAAAATATAGGCTTCAGACACACACACACATACACATACCCACTCTCACTAACATACACACTCTTATGTCACTTCTGGAATTATGGAATTACAAGATTGCTCACTACTGCACTATGTTGGTTTGTATGTATGACTGACTGTTTAATAAAAAAAAAATGAAATTTTTTTTTTTTTATACATTTGAGCTACTATAATTATTGTGTTTATCTTCATACTGAACTGTCCCATCCATACAAAATTACAATTATATATATATATTATTATTATATAGCATATATTATTGTTAAAATAACAATGAAAAGTGAAGCTGCTACTGTCCCTGCTGTCTTTACCACCTAACACCAAAGCATAAATAAATGGGGTGTAAATTAAAAAATTATATATTATATATTAATATATTTAATATATATATATTAATATAATATATAATTTATTTTATATATATATATATATATATAAAATAAATTATTACTATATTAATATATATATATTAAATATATTAATATATAATATATATTAATATATATAAAATATAATATATAATACATATATATATATATAGGCTTCAGAAAAACTGTGATTGGTTTCCTAGGACAATACACTTCTGATTATGCATAAACAATATAAAGATATTTGCACAGATGATGGGCTTACTGTTTAAAAGTTTGGGGGCCGTAAAAGTTTTACATTTTTTAAAGTCTCTTGTGCTCATCAAGTCTGCATTCATTTGATAAAAAAAAAAAACCCCAGTAATATTGTGAAATATTATTATTTAAAATCACTGTACTTGAATATAAGCTACTTTAAATGTAATCTATTCCAGTGATAAAAAACCTCTCATTATTATGTTGAAAACACTGTTGAACACAAGTATTCACAACACAAAAAGTTTTTTGAGACATTCAGATGTGCATTTTAAATCTAGATTTTTAAAATTGAAATTTTACACATTTTTCTAGTGTACTTTGATTTACTGCAAAACATTGCAACGACACTGAGAAATGAGTGATGTCATAATTGACAACATGCCACAATGTGTTTCACAGAAATCAAATTCAAAATAATCATGTTCCATTAATATTGAACAAGACCTTAAATATCATGGAAACATTGAACATGAGCATTATATTTTGTGGCTTTTTAGGGCTGTATTTAGGCCCTAAAATACACATAAATGTCTGTTTATTTTTTTGTCCCAACAGCTACCAAGTAAACAGCATATAAATGATAAATCTACAAAAATAAGTATGATATTATCAACATTTCAAAAACAATATCAAAATGAACTTAGAATGAATTGTTCCTCTTGCCGACAGCTATATCTATCAAGCTAACGTTCCCTTGCTGATCAATGAATAACTTCAGCTCTATATATTATATTTAATTCTATTATCATTATTTTCCCAACATGCATTAAAAGCAATTTAATAAAGAAGATTTGAAACATAATAAATAAATAAATAAATGATAAATCTCCATCGGTCTTACGGTGGTTCGAGCGTTTGACGGCGTGTCTGAACGATGTACGTTGAGCTCCAGTGTGGATTTGCTGATGCCCGGCGTCGGGTTTTCTGTCCTCGTCTGTCCTAAAGAAGTGCGACGCGAGTTGACCCGTTTGAGAATGTCACTCAAAGTGCTGAAAGTCTTGCTCCGGGAAAGATCTGATGGTTTCTGTGAAGGAAAACGAGACTGAAATAAGGACAAAATGACTGTAACAACTGCCTCGAGTGGCTTTGCTTTTGTTTTTTGTGGCAACATGAATATTTTGTGGGTTTTATTGAATATCAGTAATGTAGGAGAGGCCATCATGGCTTTGTGTCGTGCCTAATACTGTCCTTCGGGCCTGCCGTACATCAGCCTATATTGCTCACGTATTCCAGCAGCACTGACCTTCAGATTGGCTTGAGTGGTTCCTTCTGAATTGGTCAAGTCTCTTATCAGGAAAGGCTCTCGTCTCATCTCTTCCTCTGATGCCATGTTGCGGGATTTGTACACAGGATACCTCTCCTCGTTTTCAGGATTCAGCAGAGGATACGTGGTTCTGTCAGGCATCTGCAAATGCCTTTGGGTGAAAGAGAGAACCACAAATCTCTAAGAGGATTGCCGACATCTATTCAAATATTTGCTTCCATGATTGTCTCTTTCGGGCCGGTTATTTACCTGTTCACTGTTTCTCCTGGAGAGTAATGCCGCCTGAAGAAAACAACAGAAAAAGCACATGCATGTTAAGAGGAAGCGCAAACATATCTAACAATACACCTCACATCATGAAAAGCCTTTTGACATATGCTGACCTTTGTATTTGATATTCCGGATGCCTCAAGTCTGACAGAAACATTGAATTGAACCTAAAATGCAGATGAGTTTAAGTTTAGTTCAAGATCTTTCTGAAATACAACAGGCAGCAGCTTCAGAATTGTGCTCTTCAAAGTGATCACATTGCACAATAATATATAATAATACAGTATATTAAATAAGAATGGAGTCAAACATCACATTTAAAAAACTACATTCAATTCTACAAGCTGTTCATGAAAACCCAAAATACGTTCATTATGTCATTTCACTGTTACACCATCTGTCTTTTCACTTTGTTTTCTCTATCTTATTTTAATTATTATATAATTAACTGTTTTAATCATTCTGATTTCTTTTGATTCTTTTAATTTCTTCTATGTAAAGCACTTTGAGTGCCATTGTGTATGAAATGTGCTTTATAAATAAACTTGCTTTCATGTCATACAGTTCTGCACATTGTTTTATATTCTGATTTTAAGTTTTATATTCTACATATGTATGTACTGTGATGTTTTATGTGGTGTATATTTAATGCATGTTATTTTATTTGTTTACCTGCCCAGGGACAGCAGATTTAAACTAGCTATTAGCTAATTCTGGTGCAATTACTTTTAATTGTGCATTGTTCTTGTAAAAATAAACAATAAAATGAAATTAAATTAAAATTGAAAGCATGAATAATGACTAATAATAATAATTGTTACACAAAGCTAACATATAGTTTTAATATCTTTTTTTATGGCAATATACAAAGTTATAGCGCAAAATAAATAATCAAATTCAGCTTTTTATTAATAGACTTTCGGGTCAGTTATATAAATGATGGTGGTTTCTGAAAGTAATTAATGCAAATGGATATTTTCAAATTATGCTTGCATTTTTAATTGAGATCACCTTTCATATGCACAACCGTTATAAAAGTTTGGGTTTAGCGAGATTTTTGTTTGTTTTTAAAAGTTACATTTAAAAAAAAAAAAGTTACATTTTTTAAAAACATTTTGTTTTTAAAACATTACAATTTACAATAACTATTCTATTTAAAAGTTACACAATGTAACTTTTTTTGGTTCGAAATTTATACAACTGAAATAATGAGTCATTGTATCATCCAAATGGTGTTTTCGTCTTACCCTGATTCACTAAGGTAAGCCAATAATGTGGAAGTGTTTATATTTTAGACCTGTCGGGATGGTTTTCACAGAAAATTGTGTACATGCGTCACTCGCCCGTGTGTGTCTCGTCATATCTGTAAAACGAGTGAAGTTGCTCCGGCTCATTTGACGCGTGTCAAGTGTGAGAGGTCAGAGGTTAGTTGAGTGTGTGTGTGTGTGGTCAGAGGTTAGTGTGGAGCCGCTAAATCTCCAACCTCCAGAGTTTAACCCTCTGGGGTTGTTCGTTTCAGAGTCACACTCGGGGTGTTCGGGTCCAAATGTACCCAAAGGGCGGGATTCATATTTAAAAAAATATTTACTCGTTTTTATATTATTTTTTCTTTTGTTTTTTGGTGTTTTGAGAAAATTTCAAAAATTAAAAAAAATTATAAGTAGTATTAATGCAATAATTATGACAACATTTCCCCCCATTGAACATAATAGAAAAAATATTAAAAAAAAATTTTTTTTTATGGAAGTCAATGAGACCAGAAACTGTCTGGTTACTGATATTCTTCTAAATACCAGAAAATCAGCTGAATGGATTTGGAAACGGTAAAACACAACTGTTTAACACTGGAAGAGTGGTAAAATGAGCCTATCCCTTTAACCATTCTATTTCACCAGAATTTGGGCTGTTTCAACCCAAATTTGGGTCAAATATGGACAAACCAAAATGTTGGGTTAAAAGTGTGAATGACATTTTTAACCCAACATTTGGGTTTGTCCATATCTGACCCAAATTTGGGTTGAAACAGTGTAATTGTCACATATTAGACCTGAGGTCATGTTGTACTTACTTGCCCTCCTCCTGATGCCCAGTCAGAAGTCTGCTGTTAAAGTCATTGTAGGGGAGCTCCCATCCTCCCTGACGTCTGTCCAAGAGGGGTCGATGATAGAACTGCAACTCCCCATCATCAGGTGGACTGTCCGTGAATCTCCGGATGACCCCCATCGCCTCCCAATCCAGAACACTGTCAATAGGAGGAGGCGGGGGATTGGAGATGAACTCGCCAAGTTCAATTTTGTTGCTGTTTATGTTGAGGGGTTTTTTATGTATTCGGGGTTCTGTCGCTGGTTTTCCAGTTTTCCATGCATCCGGGATTGGAAGCGAGGCGGCATAGAGGATCCGAAACTCTCGATCGAAAGATTCCACAACCGGGCCGCTCAGAACGGTGACGAGCTGACGATGCAGGTGAGCATCGCTCCAGGTTAGACTGACCGAGACAAAAAAAGACAAATTAAGAGATTATAAAGGATTCGGAAAATGGAACAATTCAAAAAGGAGCAAAGTAGCACCACAAAACTAAAATAAACTACACTCTAAAAAAATGCTGAGTTGTTTTAACCCAATTTTGGGTCAAATATGGACAAACCCAGCTGTTGGGTTAAAAAATGCAATTAATAAATTTAACCCAACATTTGGGTTTGTCCATATTTGACCCAAAATTGGGTTAAAACAACCCAGCATTTTTTAGAGTCTAGTCAATATGTGCAATGTTCGCTTTGCATGTTATATGTTTGGCAACACTTCTTCTAACCCTAATTGATGGAGTGTGTAGCTTTTCATTTCTTAAACATCCATGTAGGAAGACACATTTCACATTCCTGGATGACAATGTCAAGATTCATCAGGCTCAAACAGGGAAGGGTTAAGCCTGAAGAATTATTTCACACACAGTCCTGCACACACTTGTAGACTCATGATAAGCTACACGCTCCATCAATTAGGGTTAGAAGAACGGGTGCCAAAAATATCACATGCTAGAAAGATAATCACAGCAATAATGATCCAAGACCTTTTGCCTTTTTAAATCCAAATGGCGACGTTATTTATTTTATTTCGTTTCGGGGAGTGTATATCACCATTAAAAAGTTTGGGGCCATTAAGAATTTTTTAAAAAAATAATATTTTTATTCAGACAGCAAGGATGCATTAAAAATTGATCAAAAGTGACACTGAATACATTTATAATGTTACAAAACATTATCACAAAAATATTAAGCAGCACAACTCATTACTAAAAAAATCGGATCATGTGACACTGAAGACTGGAGTAATGATGCTGAAAATCCAGCTTAAATTATATTAAAAATATATTCAAATAGAAAACAGTTCAATAAATGAATATTTCCTAATTTGACTGTTTTACTGCATTTCTGAGCAAATAAACGCAGCCTTTGGTGAGCAGAAGATACTTAAAGGAGTAGCTCACTTTTGAAAAAACTTGCTGATAATTTACTCACCCCCGTGTCATCCAAGATGTCCATGTCATTCAGAAATGAAGGTTTTTGATGAAAACATTCTAGGATTTTTCTCCATATAATGGACTTCAATGGGGTCCAAAGGGTTAAGGTCCAAATGAGAGTTTCAGTGCAAACTGCAAACTTGTTCAAAGGGCTTTAAACGATTCCAGACGATGAATAAGGGTCTTATCAAGCGAAACGATCGCTCGTTTTATAAATAAATATCAAAGTTTAAGTTTTATAAGCTCAAACGCTCGCCTTGCTCTGTTCTGTAACGCACTCCTGTTCGAACTCGTTCATCAAAATGAACAAATCTTTTTCAGAGTCATTTGGTTCCTTCGGCGAAAGAAACGAACAAATTGATTCGGAAAAAGATTTGTTCATTTTGTTGAACGTGCACCACAGAACAGAGCAAGGCGAGCGTTTGAGCTTATAAAACTTAAACTTTATTATTTTTTTTTTTAAACGAGCGATCGTTTCGCTTGATAAGACCCTTATTTATCATCTGGAATCGTTTAAAGCCCTTTGAAGCTGCACTGAAACTCTCATTTGGACCTTGAACCGTTTGGACCCCATTGAAGTCCATTATATGGAGAAAAATCCTGGAATGTTTTCATCAAAAACCTTAATTTCTTTTCGACTGAAGAAAGAAAGACATGGACATCTTGGATGATATTAGGGTGAGTAAATTATCAGCAAAAGCTTTTTCAAAAGTCAACTAATCCTTTAAGACCCAAAACCTTTGAACCGTAGTATGATTTGATAACTGTGAAAGAGACAAAAACAAATTCCCACAGAGAGTTGATTTCACTAATTGTCAGCATAATAGGGGTGGTGTAGCTTAAAGTCTTTAATGGCATGAGCTGGCAACCCAAAAGTTGGTTCAAATCCCAGAAGGTTCACACCCTTGTTCCCTGGAGCAAGTCTTTCAACAGTAATGAGTTTCAACAGCTCTTTTAAAAGACTGATTTACCTGTAGCTCCCCATCATCACCGTCTCCAGATCCACCAACACAAAGTTGTTCTTCAGCTCTCCGACAACCATCTTCGTGTCACGCGTCAGGAACGTTTTACCTCCGAGAACGCGCACCATGATGTTCTGGAAAATGAGATTCCCTTGAACTACATAAAGACTGCAGTTGGTTTCCGCAACAGTCTAAACTTTCAGCTTTCAGAGATGTGGAGCGATTATCCAAACCACAAACATTCCTCAAACACACAAGCCAATCATCCGAATGTAGCTGAACCTGTTCACCGTGGCTTTGTGAGTTCCTCTCATTCATACTTGCATACAAACTCTGATGAAGAGTAACATTTGCTGACAGATGCAGAATACTCCACTAAGGTGTGTCTGGGCTTTTGTCTACAGGAACAGCCTGAGTTCAGTCTGTCAAGGTGTGCGTGAACGTTTTGTGGCTTAAAGGTTACACAAAAAATGACTTTATTCTCGAGTGTTTGGTGTTTTTTTCCACTGACTCACCGGATGTTGAAGCTGGTGCGATGAGCAGTGCTCCTCCGCGGATCTCCTGTTGAGGATGATGTACACCGGGACCCCTCGGGATGCAGCGTTTCGGAGGTCACCGATCACCGCGTTATCCGACAATTTATCTGTGACAATGGCAATCAGCTGCCCAACACAAATGCAAAAATGCTTTCATGCTTAGTTCAGTTTTTTTGCATTCAATCAAATTATTTTAACTTTAACCCTCTGATGGTCTTCCTTTATGAGTCACGTCCTGGGCCTTCCCGGTCAGAAGTGACCGGAGGCCTAAAAATGAAATTTCTTCCATCACAGTAAAACCAATGCAATTTATTTTTGTTCTATAATATTTATTCTTTTTAAATTAGTATTTTGAGACAATTTGATGTAATTTATTAATATTTATGCAATATTTATGGTCTATTTTTTCAATGGAAATATATATATATTTTTCTATATATTTAAATTATTTAAAAAAAATATATATTAATGCAGTATTTTAGTTTAATATAGAGTCTAGGCCTTCAGAAAAAAATATTTTTTGAAGAAAATTAGCACCATCTGGTTACAGTATAGAGAAAAAGTGTAGAATCATGGTGTGATGGCATGTACAGCTCTCTATGGAGAGGCATGTGAATTACCCAGCTGTTTATGAACACATTTTTTTTTTTGGTGGATTTGAATATATAATTGAAACAATCTCAAAAACTATTTCTTATTAAAAAATTTGTAAAAAAAAAAAAAAAAAAAAGTGAATTTTTGTGTTTTTGTCAATTTTCCATTCATTTCCTATGGGGGTCATTTTTGACCAAAAACCAAAATCGTGACAAATTTTTTTACGACCACTTAACATGCTCGGATCATGAACTCCATTTTTTTGTGTGTTCACATACCTAATGCCAGAAATGTCACCAAGTTTCGTAACATTCAGATGAAGCTGTGATTTTTAATAATTCAAAACAGAAAATTATTCGGTCAGAAGTGACCGCGGACCATCAGAGGGTTAAGGACCTCATTTGTAAAGAGGTTCATATATAATTATCCTAAATGTCAACACATGACAGTTTCCAAAATGTTCCTACGAATGATTCATACATTGTCCATCCGTATGCACAAAAATATTCAGTAGTTCACCTCAAATTAAGAATTTCCTGATAATTCACTCACCCCAATGCCATCCGATATGTTCATGTCTTTCTGTCTTCGTGGAACACAATTTTTTTTGTTGTTGTTTAGGAAAACATTTCAGGATTTCAGTCCAAATCAATGCAGTTTCAAAGGGCTTTGAAGAGCTTCAACGAGAAGGCTCTACACGTTCCCTGCTGAGGAACAGGTTCTTATCTAGTGAAACGATCAATAAAAACAAACATACTTTAACCACAATTGTTCGTCTTGTGTGTGTCAGGCATTACGTCATCACACTGGAAAGGTCACGCTGGACGTAGGCGTAAGACGCCCCTGAAGAAAGAAAGACACGACCATCTTGGATGGCATTGGGGTGAGGAAATTCATTTTGAGGTGAACTAATCCTTTAATGCATTTCTCTTTATAAATCGCAGTTCATCTGAAAGACACGAAATGAATATTACTGTATTAATTATATATAATGTGCCCTTGTAATCTTTCAATCACATCTCTTTCTTGGGCAACCTGTCTCTTATGAGATCCACCAATAGCAAACCACAACCATCCAATCAATTCCCCATGGACAAAATCTACTTTTTTTTCCCTTTTTTTGAAAAAACGATCAACTTCCAACTTTAAAATCAAGTGCATCAACATCAGCTACTGAATGCCTACAAATATCTCTTTATAGTTCAGAAGTACGCCATTCATCAATGTGCAAAGAAATCACGAAACGTGTGAGCGCACGGGCCACTTTCTGTAAATATTATTATTATTTTTAGAAAATCAATTAATTTCAGGGATGCAATTATTAAAAGCAGTAAAAACATTACAGTAAATTATATCCATGCATATTCTGATGTGTTTTCATAAACAATGTCAAAATAATTTCATTACCGGTATAGGAGGCCAAAAAGTTTCAATTGAGGTATGCATAAGAACATTTTCATGTCAGTTTCAGCTTTTACAGACTAAATGCTGATTTGTTCTTCACTTTTGATCAAATCCATGGTATTCAGGATCAAATCCGACTGTATAATTGCGATTTAGAGCTGAATCGACATTATTTCATCATTGATGCATTTTGCAACATCAACACTGAACTGAATCAACATTGAAGTGACTCAAGCTGAAAAACGAAACTATTGTCTTCTGCTTGTAGAGCAATTGAATCCATTTCACAATTGCTGAACTTTACACAGTTATTGAACTGAATCAGCCGAATAATGTCACGACGGTCTTTTTAGACCAGCATAATTTGCCTCATAATTGATTAAAGCAACACCAAGTAACTTTTCCTCTGCGGTCACCCTACAGGTTGGAAGAGGAATTACTGCTGTTGTAAATAACTGTCGCACACACACTCGCTGTTTATCCAGAACCGACTTTGAAATGAACGATGTCCACAGACAAGATTTCAAGAAAGTATGATGTATCAGAAACGACGAAAAACGAAATAATGACTATTGTAACGCTTGACTTAGAGCACGTCAAATTTGTAGTTTTCTTATGTGTCATTAGAACTACAGAAACGTGACCCGATCTGGCAATCTGACATAGTGTGGTTATAGCAGATATAGGAGCGCAAAGCGAATCCAGAAGTGCCTTTCACCCCGTTACGACTTTTGAAACGATTTTGGAAACGTTATTATTATTTTAACCCTCAGGTGCTCTTCGTTTCGGAGTCACACTTGTTATCTTCCCGGTCAAAAGTGACCGGACACCTAAAAATTCAACTTCCTCCATCCCAGTACAACCAATGCAATTTATTTTTGTTCTATAATATTTATTCTTTGTAATTTAGTATTTTGAGACAATTTGATTCTATTTATTAATATTTATGCAATATTTATGGTCTATTTTTGCCATGGAAAAATATATATATTATTTTTTTCAAAAAATATGAATGCAGTATTTTGGTTTAATATAGAGTCTAGGCCTTCAGAAAAAATATATTTTTTGAAGAAAATTAGCACCATCTGGTTACATTATAGAAAAAAAGTGTAGAATCATGGTGTGACCACTAGATGGCATGTACAGCTCTCTATGGAGAGGCATGTGAATTCCCCAGCTGTTTATGAACACATTTTTATTTATTTTTTTGGTGGATTTGAATATATAGTTAAAACAATCTCAAAAACGATTTTTTATTAAAAAAAATTTAAAATTTGAAAAAAAAAAAAAACGATTTTTTGTGTTTTTGTCAATTTCCCATTCATTTCCTATGGGGGTCATTTTTGACCAAAGACCACAAGTTTGACTATTTTTTTACGACCACTTTTTTACGACAAATCATGACCTCAATTTTTTTGTGTGTGTTCACAGATAATGCCATAAAAGTCACAAAGTTTCGTAACATTCAGATGAAGTTGTGATTTTTAAAAATTCAAAACATACTTTTTGTAATCAAAATTTATTGGCGTGTACGTGTATGAAAGTGTGTTTGTATGTGTGGGTGGGTTTGTCTGTTTTGCACTCTAGATGTTTTTGTGGCCGATTTGTAGATTGCACATACAAAAATTCAGAGAATTTTTTTTTTTTTTTTTTTTTGTCAATTTCCCACAATTTCCCATTCATTTCCTATGGGGGTCATTTCTGACCGAAGACCACAAGTGTGACTATTATTTTTTACGACCACTTAGCATGCTCGGATCATGACCTCAATTTTTTTTTGTATTCACATACATAATGCCATAAATGTCACCAAGTTTCATAACCTTCCGATGAAGCTGTGATTTTTAGAAATTCAAAACAGAAAATTTTTCGAAAATTCAAAACACGAAATCTTTCGTGACCGAAGACCACCTGAGGGTTAAGGTAAAAAAAAAATCGTACTTAGTGCTGCTTTAAGCTGTTTATAATACTTTGAAACAGCTGCTATATAAATAAAGGTGACTTGACTTACCCTAGTGGCTCCTTGTAAGAGTCTCCTGAGCACTACTCGTATGGAGGCCTCCTGTTCTACAGGAGGATTGGTGTACACTTCAACTCGACCCATGTCCATCCAGCTGTACCTTTCCGGCCATCCGAGTTCCAAGCACGGAGCCGGAGTGTCAGACTCTGTGGGGAAATAATGTCCGGAGAAGTCATCGCCCTCAGAACCGACCTCCACCTCACCGTTTCCATCCTCCAGGACCGCATCGCTCTCACGATAGTCCTCGACCCAGCTGGAGATCTGGTTGACCTCGCCGGTGGACAAGAACGATCCCACTTGTTCCTGCTGGAGAGTGGTGTAGAAGGCCTCAGGACCGGAGCTCACCAGGCTCTCCACACAATAGCGCTCTTCCTCACTGTGCAAGAAGTCTGGACTGGACTCGGTCAACGGAGCGAAGACGGCGTTCTCGTTGAGGCTCTGCTCTTGAGAGTTTGACATGATTGAAACCCAATGATATCCTTCTTCTACCAAACAAAGTGCATGTTGGTGTGTAGAGAATAACTGTCAGCTCCTCTGAGTTTCGTGGAGGAGGATGTCGGTGAATTATTCAAATAGTTGAGGTTCTTCTTCATGCCTCGAAACTATTTAACTCTTTTTAGCCGCCATACGTCAGAAAAGCAGGATACTCCATGGAGGAATCATTGCTGTGGATCCTGGAGGCTTTAGGACGTCCTAGAATACAGTCTGGAGGAGAAAATAGTTTAAGAACATTCCCAGCGTTTTACTCATCAATTTGTTTGTTGACCACCCTTGTGGAAAAGAAGTGCACTTGATTGTCACTTCTTCAAATCTTAAATGTATATTTAAAAAAAAAATTACTTAAAAAAAAAATACTTTTGCTGATAATTTACTCACCGCCATGTCATCCACGTGGATGTCCACATCTTTCTTTCTTCAGTCGAAAAGAAATGGTTTTTGATGAAAACATTCCAGGATTTTTCTCCATATAATGGACTTCAATGGGGTCCAAACGGTTCAAGGTCCAAATGAGAGTTTCAGTGCAGCTTCAAATGGCTTTAAACGACACCAGACGATCTTTTCTAGGACTCTTCGAGTCATGACTCGAAAAAATATTTGTTCATTTTGATGAACGAGTTCGAACAGGAGTCACGAACGCTCATCACAGAACAGAGCAAGGCGAGCATATGTGCTTATAAAACGTAAAATTTTAATTTATTTTTTTAAATGACCGATCGATTCGCTTGATAAGACCCTTATTCATCGTCTGGTGTCGTTTAAAGCCCTTTGAAGCTGCACTGAAACTCTCGTTTAGACCTTGAACCGTTTGGACCCCATTGAAGTCCATTATATGGAGAAAAATCCTGGAATGTTTTCATCAAAAACCTTCATTTCTTTTCGACTGAAGAAAGAAAGACATGGACATCTTGGATGATATTAGGGTGAGTCAATTATCAGCAAAAGTATTTTTTTTAAAGTGAACTACTCCTTTAAGTGTACTTAAAGAGAGCTTTAAAAAAATCACTTTGTAATAATGTCAATTTAGTACGTTTTAAATCATGTTTAACAATCTTTTGTAGTGTTTTACATTTTGATATGTTGACCAACACACCAAAGCATTTGTAAAGTACATGATCATACTTTTAACAGCATCGTGTTATCTGTTCTCTTAATGAGTAATGTAAAAAATCAGTAGGTTGTAAATGTCATAAATTGCAACATCATCATAACTACAAATGACATACAAGTTTCAATAGAAATGACTTAAATAAATGCTTGACATTACATTCAACAGCACCCTAAGCATATTTCAAAAGATAAAAGTAATAATAGATGCACGTAATCTTAAGCGGCTCAAAAAACAATCTTAAGTTCACCCAACTGATTTTACTATAAATTTAAACTATTAAAACATTTTCATTGAATTGTAATTAAAACATCACATGATTCAGTTCGCACCATTATAAAGTATGCTAAAGTATACTTCTTTTTCACAGGTGCACGTTAAAATCCATGCATTTATATTGATCTATTTTATGGTAATAATTCACAAGAACAGATTATGTACTAAAAGTGGAGACTTACCACCCGCCTGTGCCTCTCTCTCACACACCCTCAGTCCATCGGCTCTTTGCGTCAAGTTCTGACATATCTCTGCTATCTCCACCCATTCTCAATCTGGTGTTGAATTACTCCCCGTCACCAGCCAATGTGAGCAACAAGTCAGTGCTGCGATCGGCCCATTTTTAGCTTTCGTGAATCGTGCACAACCGAGTCAGCAAGTCATCTAACATCCCCAAAACATGTTCAGAAACACTCATCAGCCCTCGATCTCTCTCTCGTAAGGCTGATATCAGATTTCTGCCTTTTTTGTGTCTCTAGTAAACACATAGAGTGCCTCTCTGTCGCAGACCCGCTATCGTGACTGGTTCTACCAGCCGAGCCGGTCTTCTCCAGGGAACAGAGATTGAGACCTTCTTTCCCTCTCAGTCAAAAGGGGGCGAGGCTGGAACTCAACACCTAGTGGTCTCTTTTCAGACTAGGGCTGCACGATTATGACAAAAATCATAATTGTCGATTATTGCCTTGAAATTATAATTGCGATTATTAATTACGATTATCACAATTTACATTGAATGTTTTGAACAGCTTTATGCCATTGTTCGAAGTGACTGCATGCAAATTGTTATATAAAACGGCTGAAAACCCCTGAAAAACTTTCAATGCTTTTCTATGGTTTAAAGTAACACCGAGTAACTTTTCCTCTTCGGTCGCCCTACTGGTTGGAAACGAAATTGTCCATTGCCGCTGTCGTAAATAATTTAGCCTAGTCGAGACCGAGACCAGAGAGAGTCGAGTCCAAGTCGAGTCCGAGTCCATAGAGAGTCGAGTCCAAGTCGAGACCGAGACCAGAGACGGTCGAGTCCGAGTCGAGACCGAGATCAGTGAGGGTTATTACCTAATTTACTTTTATTTACTTAGAGAAATCCTTTTTTTTATTTTACTGAATTTACTTAGAGTTAAAAAAATATGATCAGTTTAGGGTAAAAAGGCCACATAGTAGGTAGGTGGTGTTAAAAGTAATTTTATTACAATTTGTCATGCGCAGTTGCGCACTAGAAAATCACCAATCACTGGGCGTGTCAATCAATTTAAAGAAATATTTTATTAACATACATTAATAATCATGAAAAATATTTTGAATTGAACTCGAGTGGACTCGGGAATAATTCCGAGTCCTAAAAAAAAAAAAATGTTCGAGTACGAGTCAATTCCGAGTCCAAATGCACACGAGTCCATGACAAGACCAAGACCATTAAAATATGGTCTCGAGACGAGTCCGAGACGAGTCCGAATCTCGAGTACTACAACACTGCGCTCGCTGTTTATCCAGCACCGGCTTTAGAATGAACGAAGTCCACAGACAAGGTAGATTATTTTACATGATTTCATGAAAGGATGATGTATTGCGACATCAGAAACGAAACCCCCCCCCCGAAATAATGACTATTATAGTGCTTGATGTAAAGCAGTCGAATTTTGTAGTTCTTTTTGTGGTCGGGTTCCTACCCGAACCCCGAAGTTACTTAGCGGCAGTAAAAGTGACACAGACCCCAGAAGTGCCTTTCACCCTGTTACGACTTGATGAACCACTGATAAGATTTTGAAAACATTATTTTAAGTAAACAATGTTAGATAGTGTTGCTTTAATGCTAATTATAATTATAATGTTACACTAACTAAAATTAAAACAATGGGGGAAAACCCTTAAGATAAGCTGTAAAAAACACATTTTAAGCACATAGAATAATGTAAGTGGACTTTTTATAATTGTGCCTTTGAATGCTTACATAATTGTGGCGATCGCGATTACAAATTCGATGAATTGTGCAGCCCTAGTTTAGACGCATCCGGAGAAGCTACGTGTGTTTTAATCCAATGAAGAAAGAATGGGGAACTCACCTTAAGGTTCTGCATGATATCCATTCATTTATGCACACATTCCTCTTCTATCTGTCTAATGCCAATAGTCTCGTAGACAGTATAAATCGTGCTTTTAGAAGTAGAGAGTGTGTGTCGTATAGTGCTGAAGTCCTGCACAACAACTAACGTTAAACACAATAGATTTATGAGAGCATTTGAAAGATTGTTACTACCTGATTCAAACTCACTACTAGGCTATATAAACAACTTCATACAGTAGTGATCCTACTTGAACTACAGCATTTTTGTGATGCTTTTCTTTTTTTTTTCTTCTAAGCAATGTTTACTCTAACCAAAAACGCAACTATTGTTGTGATTTTGAAAATATTTTATTATTAGAGTTTGTATACATAAAACATATAATAATACACATTCAATATTGGGGAGAAAAGGACTGGTTTGAGGTTTCCAGTTGTGACATTTTCATTTTGGTAATCCAACGAATTGATCTAGAAACTTTTTTAAACTCCAGTTTTCTTTTTGCGTGATTTAAAAAGGATTTTCGGTCAGTTTTCTGAAGGGATACAGATTGATTTTAATATTATTGCTCAACCAAACCTGCGCAAAAATTAACCTCATTTGGTTCTTGCTGAAGCTCAAACTCAACCTCATTGGTGCTCTCATGATTGAGCTTCTGTTCACCACAACTGATGTGTGAGTTGATGAGTGTTTATATGTGAATGAAAGCCTAAATTCAATCTGATGCATATAAATTGTTACATTTTTTTTATTAGATCGCTCAACTCATTTGGATTAGTTTATGATATCGGTAACACTTTACAATACGGGTGCACTAATAAGCATTAATTCATTCTTAACTAATGCACAAATAATACTGAATTAATGTGCAAGTAATGATTATTTAAGCTATTCATTAATGATTACAACATTAGGAACTAATTAAGAGTCTGTAAGGTTAATGTATTAGTTCATACATGAATTGTTATTAATTAAATATGTAATTGTGGATTAATTCCATAATAACTCATTTTTTTTACTAATAGTGTCAATTAATATGTTAATTACCAGAATGAGCCAAAGCCTTGTATTTCAACTTCCAGATAATATGACAGGTACACTAATATGCATTAATACATGATTAATTACTTCATTGTTAGTGCAAATTCATGTGCAAATTTCTACAATTACTAAATGACTAGTTAATAATGATGTGCCCCAACAAGTAAAGTCATAACATAATGATAGCTTTGCAAATCATTAGCTAATGATTAATTAAAGCAAACAACTGGAAGTTGAAGTGCATAGCTTTGACTAATTGTGGTAATTAACACATTAATTTACACTATTAGTTCATAAAATTTGTTATTAAGGAATTAATACACAATGACGCATTGAATTATTAATAGCAATTCATGTAATACTAAATATATTAATCATATAGACTCTTTATTAGTTGCTGATGCAGTAATCATTAATTAATGGTTTAGTTCTTCATTAGTTATACATTAACTCAGTATTATCTGTGCATTAGTTAAGCATGAATTAATGTATATTAGTGCACCCGTATTGTAAAGTGTTACCATGATGTCTTTACGAACTTTTAGAAGTGTCGACGTGGTAGTTGTGTAGCTGTCAAGAAAGCTCTCAGATTTCATCAAGAAGATCTTCATTTGTGTTCCAAAGATGAACAAAAGTCTCCCCTATAAAGCAGCAGTTTCCACACTATGGCAAAATACAGCACTTGTTGAGTCAACTTCCCAAAAGCAGCAAAGCAGGTGTTGGGAGTTTGGACCTACAAACTAGTAGGATAATAATAAATTACAACAATAACAATAAGCCATAGGTCATGAAATATTTGACCTAAAAACAGCCAAAAGCATATATATTCTCGTAGCAGACTAAACATGCGTTGGGTGGGGTTAAAAAATCAGGCCCGTTTGCGCAGATGCACATAAAGTGCACCACTAATAAGTAAAAGGGGCACACAGACCCAGGCTAGAATGTAACAGTAGCCGAAACGACCCATTTCCAGTTCCTGAACATCTTGAAGAATCTCGCTCCTTTGAAAGGTGTAGATAAGGACAGCCGCAAATGCTGCAAAACCTGCGAGTGTGGAGGAGGTGAATCGTGTGAGAATAGAGGTGGCCACAAGGGGGCAGCACATGTGGTATTCAGGGAATAATAACATGACATCAGCGTTCTGCCTTAATGAATACAAAAATTATATATAATCAGTTTATAAGTAATTAATGAAAACACTTACCTGCAAAAAATTGACATAGACCAGTGAAGTAGAAAAGTCCTCCTTTGGACATGGTGAAGAGCTGTCCGAGGAACACCATGAAGGAGATGGAGGAGAGCACTACAGATAATATCATGAGGGCCTGGACTGACTGCAGCCATTCTGAGAGAAGAATATCACATATAGATATTTATTTTAAAAGATTACTCGTCAATCTCAGTGTTGAAATGTAGTCTCTAAAATGGGTCGCGACCCAGTGTGCAGTCAAATAAATAAACATAATTCTGAATGTTTTTCTAAAGTGAGACTTTTATTTTGAAAGACATGCGCGTCGTGAACGCGGTTGACTCTTCGGTCAGGTGCAGTTTATGTAACACGCGACAAATTCAGTCAGATGAGATGGTTGTCAGGCTAAGTTATATGTCAGTGTCATTTTTCTAACACTATTTGCGATGCTTGTTATTGTTTGCATCTCTCTCTCATATATATATATAGAGAGAGAGCAAATAAAAAAGAATGCATGATGCTAGAATAAAACAGGATCTGTTCTTTTCTTTTGATATATTGCATTTCTTCATACAATTTTTTGTGAAAATGATAAATGCTGGTGGTGGCTGGCAACTTTTATTTTTTTTAAACGCTGGTGGAGAAAGAGTTTGTAATAAAAACAAAATCTAGCCTTGCCTTACCGTACGTTCGGTTCACACCGCCGCCGACTTGAGCTTCAAAGCGGCCGGATGTCATTCATTTTCAATGGAAGCTGGCTTTTCTCAGCTGCAAGGAGCGTCAAATCCATCAGCGTCGCGTTTTGGGCGTTTTGAGCGTCAGTCAGAAAATTAAAAGAAGTTCAGCGGCAAGTGTAACGGACAAGTAGCGGCAAACGCCAGCAACCAATCGGAATATAGACGTCCTTCACGCTGGCGGATTCGGGAGAAACATGAATGTAAACTTTCGTTCCTACCAAAACATTCCGAGAAAATGGAAGAGAAGCTAATCGCCGCTGCTGTGTTTCCTTTTTTTTTTATTTTTTTTTATTTCCAAAATTATATATTAATACATTAGAAACAACAAATCACATATATTCTCCAAATTATTCCAACGCATCATACAATATAAAACATTAAAGTTGCTGCTGTGTTTCCTAATGGTTTGTTATAATTTATGACATGACGTTGCTGAGCGCAACTTTTATTTGAAATATTTACGAACGTTCGTTTTAAAGCGGGAATGCAATTAATTTGCTCATGGTTACACCGATTTGACCGCAAATAATAATAATAATAATAATAATAATAGCTTACTATTTTTCCCGACCAAAGGTGACCAAAACGGTTATAAAAATGCTGTCATTAATTGTCAATGTATTGCTTGTTATTTATGTTTACTACATTTCATGTTGTGACACTTCTATTCTCCCTGCAACGTCAGAGCGTTCAAAGCGTCAACAAGCCTCCCCGGCCCGTACTTTAAGCGTCCTTGACAGAGCCAGAGCTTCTTTGACGCTCAAGTCGGCGGCGTTATGAACGTTGTTTCTGAATGTTAGTTACCCACCGTTCTCCTGGACAGATGCACATAACCAGGTTTCTGTGGCGTTGTCATAGGAGCACTTATACCAGAGATCCGAGTTCCCCGTGTCTCCCAAAGTCCACCAGGACTAGAAAAAGCATACAAGGTTTTCCATTGTTAGTTGAAAACGGTGTAGTGTAAATGCCCCTAATGATGTGTAGATGCTTTTTAAAAATGTGAGTTTCTCAAATATACATTTGTTAAAATGTTTCCCAATTTTGGAAAATGAGCTTCACCTGATCTCCAGTGATTTACATCATAATACTGTTAGAAATATGATTTCACACTACAATTTTGAGCACGATTTGATTGACAAACACGCATGAACTCTGAACTATGCATTTGCTTATACAGCATAGGGCCGAAGTGTGTCTTTATTGCACTTCTGACTAACCTTCTCCATGGTGGCAATGAAAAGTATGGCCAGGGTGACCAAATGCAGAACGGTCACAAACATCAACAGGAAAGACATTTTGGCGGATCCTGTCGGTAGAAGAAGAAAAAGTTCTGTTTGAGACCTTGAGGAATCGTTTGGGTCTAAAAAAGCCCGACATTATGAGCGCCGTGTAAACCGTATAGTCTGTTCTCTAGCATTGAATGTGATTAAACAAACTGAAAGATACATTTTCTCCTGTTCTATCTAATGTTAATGTGCATCCTTACATTACAAAATTTTAAGGTTTTTGAAAGAAGTCTCTTTGCTCACCAAGGCTGCATTTACATGATCAGAAATAAAGTAGAAGTGTTAAAATAAATGTTTTATGTTTGAATATATTGTAAAATGTACACTCTAAAAATGCTGGGTCAAATATGGACAAAGCAGAAATGTTGGGTTAAAAATGTAATTTAAAGTTGTAATCCAACTTCAACTTTCAACATTACATTTTTAACCCAACATTTGGGTTTGTCCATATTTGACCCAACTTTGGGTTGAAACAACCCAGCATTTTTCATTTTCAGCATCATTACCCCAGTCTTCAGTGTCACACGATCCTTCAACATCATGATTTGCTGCTCAAGAAACATTTGTGATTATCATCAATGTGGGAACTGATTCACTTGGTTTTCAGAATTCGTAGATGAATAGAAAGTTCAAACGAACAGCATTGTTTTCAAATAGAAATATGTTGAATGTCTTTAGTGATCAATTTGATCAATGCCAAATCTGGTGTGTGACGCTGACTGCACGAGGAAGTTTACTTAATCAAAATGATGCCATTTGCTGACAGAATCTTTCCAGGGAAAAATGTAGGACTCGCGTGTGAACTTTGATTGGATATATCACTGGCGTCAGACCTATAAATGAATTTTCAGCTCATCGCTAGACGCTTTTGCATCATCATGTTTCCTAGCAATACGTTCCAGGATTTTTCCATCCATATGATGAATGGAGACTTCTGCTTGAATTCAACAAAACCTCCATTCATAGCAGGACTGTGTGACGGGTGACGGGAAGGAAGATTGGGAACGACACACACGGATCCCAAGACTCCACACCCTACTGTGCAGTGAAAATAACTCGCACTGCGTTTCAGATCTCTTTCCAAATCAGAGACTAAGAGGCCATTTGCGGTGGCCGAAAGATTACGTATTTAGACAACATTCTCTAACTCATGGTTTTCATTAAATCGGGCCCCGCCTCTCATGTTTACATGCAGGAGCTGCTCATTATGTGTTCCTGGAACAGATTGGGACAGTTCTGGCTCTTTAGTCACTCTCTCTGCCAAGCAAGACTTTACTAAGACGTTAAAATTATAAAGCTGTAATAAAAAATCATAAAAGCTACAGAAACACATCACGCAGGATCTCTGACAGACCAGATAATAATCTTTTCTACATCTAAGATTTTTCTGGATTGTTCTATATGAACAAAACAAACATAATAAATAGTTTGACTATTATAGGCTCTTCAGCGGGTCATGAGCATTAACAATGTAAATGTGAAGATCTATAGGTTCTTTATGCACCACCATCAGACTGTAAGTCTGGAATTATTGATTAAAGAGAGGATATTCGCTGTTGTTGAAGAAATTAAAATGCAGCTTACCTTGTGTGTGCTCGTACCAGCAAATCTTCTGAAAACTCTCGTCTGAAGTCCAGTGTTTGTATGGTCTCCTCCCCTTCTCTCATCTCCTCAACACTCACTCACTCTCTCACACTCTCAAACTGTTGGGGAAAAACGGTCCAGCAAGGAATGTGAGCTCTGTTAGAGGAGGAGTTTCCTTCACAGGAGGAAAAACTCTTTGGGTTAGTTAAAAATGGGCTTGAGTGTGTGTCCGCCCAAACCCAGAGAGAGTCTTTTACATAATTACACAACACCCAATGCAATGATGTTATATGGTAGTTTCAGCTATAAAAACGTGGATTTTTTTTATATTGAATTTCAAAGATATTTTCACTTTGATGATTAATGATTATATTCACACCTTGTTCAATTCATTGATGTGTGATTTAGTAGGTTAAAACCTGGAGCAATCTGGTCAATTATTTCCTGAAGGAAACGCAGACCCAAATCCCCTGTGAAGCGTTTCAATCTTTCTGCTCAACCAAACTGAACTATTTTATCTTGTTTTGTACATTTGTGGTTTTATTTAGAGTTAGTATAAACAGGCTAAATACTCTAATATGAGGAAAGGAACGTTCAGTAATTGAATTTTATGTACCTTCGTGCACAACAACTCATTCCATAAAAAAAAAATGTTTTGTTTTTTTTCCCTCAATTTTGTGTCCATTATGAACATTTAAAAAAACAAACCCAATGGAAAACTAAGTTCGCATATAGCATAAATTGTCTTTTGTCAAAGATGCATTATTGTTTTAAAATAAGTCTATGCTATATGGGCTAATTCAAAGTGGAAAATGCACTCGTTTCGTGAGTGAATATAGCCTACTTGTTTGGGAACATCGTTTATTATTATTACGGAGTTTGTGGGGTTCTTTTGCAGGACGTCCCACACAAAGATACACAGAGAGAGAGAGAGGGAGAGAGAGACTGCTGTCGCTGATGAACGTACAGTACATTTGAAGTAAACGCTGAAAAATCGTGAAGGTGAAATAATATAACATGCGTTTCTAGACGACCTTGAACGTCTGGAAGTTTGTTATTATTAGCATGCGAAAGAAAAACGCTTCAGTCAGCTGACGTACGTGCGAGTTTCGCGCGATATCTCTCTTTTAAAACAATAATAACTTTTAACAACAACTAAAAAGTAACTTCAATGGTTTTGAATAACGGTAGGAGATGTGCACAGCACAGGTAAGATCTGATTTTGTAAACCTTTCCGTGGCGAATCGCTCATTTTACTCTTTTTTCTTTAAAGGGCAATACATCACGATTTGGCTTTGAGGTAAATATCCGTCTGTTATAAGTTACATACAAATATACCTCGTACTATCTGTTGCTTTCGCTCTTTTCGTAGAAAAAAACAACAACTGTAACTGAGAGTAGTAAAGTTTTCATGCTAGAAAACCGCAAGTCGTTTAAAAGGAAAAACAGATGTGCGCATGCGCACCACCTACAACAGCTGTCAAAGGAGGTTTAAACAAAATGAGCACATCACGTGTTTGATGTACACATCTAAACACTGATTTCACATTAGTTCATGTTTAGATCAAAGATACACATTTAGACAGACATAAGATGCATCTCTATGTCTGTTTAGGATGGAAAGATGTTGCAGGACATGGAGCAGCGACTGCAGGAGGAAGGTTTGGACCCATCGGCCTCCGTTAATGAGCGCTTGTCTTTGCTGTGGCAGCTTTACAAGAGCAGTGAAAGTACTGTGAAGTCCCTCAACCAACAGTTACAAGATCTTCAGAAGGAACGTGTCACTGAGATTGAAAAGGTGAGTTGGGCTAAAGAAAAAAAGACTCATCATTTACTCACCTGTATTTGTTTCAGATCCACATGAGTGTCTGTGGAACACAAAACAAGATGTTTAGGTAGATATATATATAAGAGAATATGTGTGTTCCCAGGTTCAGCAATACATCAATCAGATTAAGAGTCTCACAAAGACCCGAGACTCTGTGGCTTTACATCTCGAACAAGAAAACATAACGCTCCGTGCTTCTCTGGACGACGTCCATCTGCAGCAAGGTGCGCTTCTCTGTTTTCTCCTTCCTTTAGTTCCTGCTCGCTCTAGGACACTCATATGACATTTAAATCTATATGTACAGAGGCTCAGAGGAGCGAGGTCTCCGAGATGTTACTTCAGGAAGGTCTGGCTGATATTATTCCCATCAGCTTGAGTGAACAGGTGGCCTACCTCCTCGCTGACAGAGCATCCCTGCTGGAGAAGATACAGAGCCAGGATGTGGATGTGAAGAGCACATGCCACCCTGGTGTCCAAACGCCGCGGGGTTGTGAAGATAGTAGGGTCAAAGTAAGAGAATCCGTTCTCAGGTTACATGTCAAGTTAAATTTTTATTTATTTGCATGTTTTAAAGCAGCTTTACAAAAATTCATGATGTTAGAGTTTATAATATCTTAACATTATGTCACATTTAGCAGATTGAAGCTGGACAAAAATATAGTTTACATTTTGCAACGATACAACCATGCTATATAGTATTACTTTACGTGAAGATACTGTATATAGCATAATATAGTTTATATTTTACAACAATTTTACTATATTATATGTTCCTGACCCAATTCTTGTTTTCTGTTTTTTATGAAAGTGCAAAACATCTGATTAGAGACTTAATAAATCAACCTCCTCGTCTTTCCACAAGGTGTCATCACCACTACACGTCCAGAGCCCTTGGAAGCGGCTCCTAGGACTGCGAAAGGCAGCTCAGAGTAAACAGAAATTAATGCCTGTATGTTTATACAACCATTAACCTGATGCATGTAGTTGAAATGCACAACAAAAAGCATAGAGGCGTAAACTACATTTAAGAGGCGTTAGTATCACTTCTTATTAGTCTTAATTCAGATGGATTCCGACAAATCTTACAGTATACTGTGTTTAATTTACACAAGCACCACTTTTACTAACTTGATCCTTACTTTTTTAATACCTTTTCTATATTGCTATGACAACTGTGTGTAAAGTGTACTTACTTTACACTTTCTTTTACTTTACACTTTACTAACCTGACACTTTTAATTTACACTTTGACTACCTTTTGATTTCTTTTATCTTCACTTTTACCATCATTACAATTTACTTGACATTTTCTTTTACTTGACACTTTTACTAACCCTTTACTAAATTGACACTTACTTTATACCTTTACTTCACACTTTTTACCAACTTTCACAGTATACTATGTTTATTTTACATGAGGACCACTTTTACTAACCTTTGATATCTTTACTTTCACCTTTACTATCTTTACAATTTACTTTACACTTTCTTTTACTTTACATTTGAACTAACTTTATACTTTTACTAACCATTGATTTCTTTTACTTTCACCTTTACTATCCTTTACAATTTACTTTACACTTTCTTTTACTTTACATTTGAACTAACTTTACACTTTTACTAACCATTGATTTCTTTTACTTTCACCTTTACTATCCGTTACAATTTACTTTACACTTTCTTTTACTTTACACATGAACTAACTTTACACTTTTAAAACCTTTGATATCTTTACTTTCACCTTTACTATCTTTACAATTTACTTTACACTTTCTTTTACTTTATATTTGAACCAACTTTACACTTTTACTAACCTTTGATTTCTTTTACTTTCACCTTTACTATCTTTACAATTTACTTTACACTTTCTTTTACTTTACATTTGAACTAACTTTACACTATTACAAACCTTTGATTTCCTTTACTTTCACCTGTACAATTTATTTTACACTTTCTTTTACTTTACATTTGAACTAACTTTACACTTTTACTAACCTTTGATTTCCTTTACTTTCACCTTTACTATCTTTACAATTTACTTTACACTTTCGTTTACTTTACATTTGAACTAACTTTACATTTTTATAACATTTCATATCTTTACTTTCACCTTTACAATCTTTACAATTTACTTTACACTTTCTTTTACTTTACATTTGAACTAACTTTACACTTTTACTAACCTTTGATTTCTTTTACTTTCACCTTTACTATCTTTACAATTTACTTTACACTTTCGTTTACTTTACACTTGAACTAACTTTACATTTTTATAACATTTCATATCTTTACTTTCACCTTTACAATCTTTACAATTTACTTTACACTTTCTTTTACTTTACATTTGAACTAACTTTACACTTTTACTAACCTTTGATTTCTTTTACTTTCACCTTTACTATCTTTACAATTTACTTTACACTTTCGTTTACTTTACACTTGAACTAACTTTACACTTTTACTAACCTTTGATTTCTTTTACTTTCACCTTTACTATCTTTACAATTTACTTTACACTTTCTTTTACTTTCCATTTGAACTAACTACACTTTTACTAACCTTTGATTTCCTTTACTTTCACCTTTACAATTTACTTTACACTTTTTTTACTTTGCATTTGAACTAACTTTACACTTTTACTAACTTTGATTCCTTTTCTTGTTAATGTTTTTTCCTTAAGCATCCAAGTTGAGGATTTCTTGGAGTAGCATCTTAGATGCTGTCGCGCTCAGTGCCTACAAAGCATGCACTGGTTAATGAAATACACAAAATACGCACGGTCAAGTGGTCTTATATGAGTGTTTGTAGCAGGAGGTTGACATGCGGTGCAGTGGGGATGACAAGCTGAAGGGATGGACGTTACAAGAACTGGAGCGAGATGTAGAAGAAGCCTCAGCCCGGCTCTCCATGGCCCACAAGGAGATCCGCAGACTCACGGATGAGCTCGAGTCTGCTCTCTTGACCCAGAAGGCTTACGGTAAATCCCTTCACCGGTCTCACACTAGGGATTAAAAGGTGGGAGCACTCATAAACATACTGATAAATCAAAATTAATGCTTTTGTTTTAGAACCAGAGCTGCAAGAAGCTCAAATGGAAGTTGAATTCCTCCGACACGAAGTGGAGAAACTGAAACGCTGTGGTATCATTTATTCCTCATTTCTCTGTCTTGTGCATCTTAGTAGAATCAACCTCTCAGCTGAACTGACCTATAGTTTTACTTGCTTTTCTTAGAAGTGGCTGAACTGCGAAAAATAAAAGAGATAAATGAGAAACAGGAAGAAGAACTGTGTTATCTTAGGGTGTGTGTGAAGAGACTACAGGCAGAGCGTGTGAATTTGCTTGAAATGGTAAGATAATCATCTGTTTAAAGATGCATAAAGAAATGGTTCTTCCAGAAACATACATACATAACTAACTGTTCAAAAATTTGGGGTCACTAAAATTATTTTAAGGAATTGAAAGAAACTTTTATTTAGAAAGGATGCATTAAATTGACCAAAAGTGACAGTGTTATAATGTTATAAAGATTTCTATTTCAAATAAACATTATTTTTTATTATTAGTTTCCACAAAAATATTAAGCAGCAGAACTGTTTTCAACTAATAATGAGAAGTTTCTTGAGCATCAAATCATCATATCAGAGTGATTTCTGAAGGATCATGTGACACTGAAGACTGGAGTAATGATTTATTCCCACAGGAATAAATTACATTTTACAATACACTCAAATAGAATACATTTGAGTATTTTTTAATTGTAATAATACGTCAAAAAAAAAATAGTTTTTACTTTATTTTGATCAAATAAATGCAGCCTTGGTGGGAAGACCCTTTTTTTAAACATGGTAGTGTTAATAAAGTTATAAAACGTTTGAATATTATATATATATGAAGAGTTCAGATGCAAAAGCCTCTAAATGCCATTTGAAATTTTCTTCTTTAATGATGATTTTTATCAAACTTGTATATTTAAGTTCAGTAAATTCACTTAAATGGCAATGGTAATTACCTATTAATTGTTATTTAAGTGAAATTACTGAACTTGAATATACAAGTTTGACAAAAAATCATCATTAAAAAAGAAAATTTCAAATGGCATTTAGAGGCTTTTGCATCTGAACTCTTCATATATACACACACGTTCATATTATATTACTTCAATTGATCATGTTATGTTACTGTAACAGGCAGAAGCCCCTGACAGCACCGTCTCTCCATCCGAAGCCCAGACGCTCCAGGAAGAGGATATTCATAAACGGTTCGACCTATATATAATGGATAAACATACTCCTGCTAATGGACCTTATTTATATACATAATTTTTTATAAGAATAAAGAAAGACAATGGCAAATTCTGCGGAGAAAACATGGACACACCTCTGGTGTTTTCCAGGTGTCTCGACGAGATGCAGGACAGGTTGATCACGCTGCAGGACCTGACTCGGGTCACACTGAAGCTGCGGATGGAGTTTGAGATGGAGGCGGACCTGCGGAGGAGAGCAGTGGATGAGTGTGAAGAGCAGAAGAGGAAGAGGACGGAGACGGAGCAGTTAGTGCGAGACTTTCAGAACCTCTGTGAGAAGCAGACGAGCGATTACAGGACCACCGTCAGCAGCCTTCAGCTCGAGGTGAGCACTGAGAAGGAAAACACACACACACACACACACACACACACACACACACAAATGCTTCAATGCATGCGTCTTGTGCATTCACAGATCAGAGATTTAGTATCTAAGGTGCGAGAGCTAGAGGTGCGGGATGTGGAAAGACAGTGTGACAAACACCTGAAGCAGGTAACCAGAGTGATTTGACTTTGGTTTGGTCATTAGTTATGAGAAGGGACTAAATCACTGAGTTTTTTAGGACGCTGAAGTTCGCCGGCTGAAGTTTGTCCTCCAGGAGGAGCAGGAGAAGACCAGACAGCTGACAAAGACCACGCAGATGGAAATCCATCAGGCCAGAGCTTTGGTCCAGGTAAAGGATTTTTTCTATTCATTTCTCCCACAGGGACTTCAAAAAATCTTTCTTAAAGGGATAGTTCACTTTGAAATACATTTTTGATATGTTTTATCTTACCTCAAGGACATCCAATACAGTAGATGTCTTTGTTTCCACAGTATTTTCAATTTTGAAAAAATCAAACCGTTCATATAATGGAGGTCTATGGTCACCACCTCAAAGAGCATGCACAGAGAAGTAAAATTAAACATGATTTAATGAGTCGTAAATGTAAGTACACATTGATGGCCTAAGACACGAAACGAGTGTTTTTACCTCTTGAACCAAGTCACAAGTTCATTCACAACATTTTGTATTTGAAAGTATATTGAAAATCGAACAATGGTACAAGGCTGTGTACTTAACGTATTTAGTGATGGAAAGAACTACAATCCCATGAAGCACTGTGAACAGAATAATCGAATTAAAAACGATAAAGACATATAAACTACTCACTCAAAAATGTTGATTATATATTTGTGTATACGTCACAGGAATGGGAGGAGCTAAAGCGCTATTCCTGCATGGTTTGCTTCTTTCGACTCTGTACAGAATTATGGGTAATGCAGTTTAAGTTGAAATAACGTTCACTTTAGCTGATTCACTTTATTTACGCATTCGCATAATTTCCAACACTTCTGATCTGAGGACAGCATTTCACTTCTATTCTGCCAAATAAAACTTTGGAGGATTTTAAATGTTAAAAGCGGATTTGGACGTTTAAAAGTGAATAATTTAACACATAAAATAGTTATTTTTATAATTATCACAAAAACTGTTGTTTTTTTTACAGTACAACTGTAATTTACAATAGTAATATATTTTTATAATTAGGGTTAAAACTAATTATTATTTTTATGAATAATTATGGTAATAATAATAATAAAGACCCTGAAAGAGTCTTTCTTGGTTTCATCATCATATCGCTGTTAAAATTGCCATACATGACAAAATAACTGTATTTTTTTTTATTATTATTATTGTGGCCAAGTTGTGAATCCCTATATAGAAATATTAAATAACTTTAAAATAGAAACAATCAAAATAAATCATTTACTGAAAACAGATTCAATATTTTATATAATTTGACCATTAACCGACATCAGAGAACCGTGAATTTTTGAGTATAGCTCTCAGGATGTACTTCAAGTTAATCCACTGTCAAAAATGTTTGGGGGCCCCTCCTGTGACCCTGAACACACACTTTCAGTGGTTGAGAATACCTAGAAAAGCACTATATAAATGTAAGGCATTATTCGCATCAGTCACAGGAAGTCCAGCTTCAGCAGGACGCAGAGGAGCAGAAGAGGCTGTTTAAGGAGCTCCAGGGCATCCAGAAGATCCTCAGCACCACCAAACAAGAGCTGCTGTCCCAGCGGAGAAACAACACACAACTTCAACACCGCATCAGCGACGTGGAGCAGGAGAACCTCAGGGTACCTGACTTTTGTGTGGCTGAGGGAATCGTAAATCTGCTTTAGTCAACAGATTGCAATGTTGTTTACTAACTCTAAATCTGTTTATTTACTGTACAAGCAGCTCCAACAAGACATCAGTGACTTCAAGAACAGGCTAACCAGCAGTCAACAGGAGGCGGACTCTCTGAGGACTGAGCTTCAGCTAGCTCTAGTTAGCGTGGACACTGAGAGGAGGTTTTTTACTTACAGTCGACATTAAACGGAAGTTGTGATTGCGTTTTCTCCCTTATTGTGGCATATACAGTGGTGTGAATATGTTTGGACACCCATGCTAAAGTTGCCTATAAAAAATCATCTTTTGGATATTGATCTTAATGCCTTAATTAGAAAAATGAGGAAAACTCCAACCTTTAAGGACACAAATGTTCTTTGTGAGTGAAT